>NC_134364.1:47066433-47366433 GCF_048569485.1 Anomaloglossus baeobatrachus | reverse complement strand
ATACTGACTTTAATTAAAAAAAAAAAAAAAAAAAAATAAGATCGCTAGTGTAAAAACGCACACGCACAAAACGTGCTGAACACGGACATACTCCGTGTGTGGTACGTGCAGGCATGGACCCATAGACTAAAGTGGGTCCCTGCCTGCGTGCTGCCGGCCAAAAACGGACATGTCGTCCGTGTAGAAAAGTGCACACACGTACTTACCACACGGTCACACGTTCCGTGTGATTTTACGTGTGTGTGCCATCTACCATTGAATAACATGGGTCTCCGTGTCCGGTACGTGCAAATACGTACCGCACACGTACAAATTAAACGGATGTGTGTTGCGGGTCTAAAGGGAATCTGTAAGCACAAAATGACTGTACAAACAAAGCACAATCGCTTGTTGCATCATAGTGTGGCTGAGCAATTTATGGCAGCATTTCCAATACCATCTAGCTCCATCCTCAGCCCTCCTTGACTGTTCTGGCTTTATAAAAGCAGTAGATGAGCCCCACACTCCCTCTTCTTGGTTTGATCAGTCCTTTTGTGTTAACACTGTGTAAGGCTAGGTTCATATTTCCGTTGTTTTGCATCAGTCACATGCGTTGCTTGACGCTTGTGACTGATGCGTTGTACAACGGATGACAAGAATAAGAATTCATTGTCATGAGAAAGCGGATTCCGTTGTAAAACGAGAGAGAGAACGATCAGCTGATCGTTCACAAAATAGCCGGCCGACCGAGAGATCATCTGATCACTCTCAAAAGCCGGCAGCTGGTTAATGAGAAGCGATCAGTTGATCGTTCACAATAGCCGGCTGACTGCTTTTGAGAGCGATCAGCTGATCTCCCGGCCGCCGGCTTTTGAGAGCGATCAGCTGATCTCCCAGCCGCCGGCTTTTGAGAGCGATCAGCTGATCTCCCGGCCGCCGGCTATTGTGAACGATTAGCTGATCGCTCGCATTAGCCGACCGCCGGGAGATCAGCTGATCTTTCACAGAAGCTGGCCGCCGGGTGATCAGCTGATCGCTCACAGAAGGCGGCCGCCGAGAGAGAGCATGCGCAGCGAAATCAAAAGGATTCTGCTGCTCAAAAAATGTTACACTCTGCGTTCCTGCCGCCCGACGGTCAGTCGTTCCACGACTGATCAGTCGGGAGGTGGATGCAACGCAAGGGCATCAGTCACAATCCGCTGCTCATATAAGTCTATGGGAAACAACGGAATCAGCCAAATGGATTGCGTTGTTTATGATCAGTAACAATCCGCCTCTCTGATAAACAACGGAAATGTGAACCTAGCCTAAGAGAAAGATGCTGGAAACTTGTCTGTGTGAAAATCAACAGTCTGCTCAACCTCTACTCCGACAATCAGTTGGTTTCCGACCCATACACAATGTGTTCACCAAACCTTATGCCATTAGTCTGTCTAATAGAGGGTTAAGTCACTGTGCAGCCCTATCCCAAACATGAGGGGAGGCAGGGATAAACACAAATGACAGTGATATGCCCTCATTTTAGCATCTGTAGGACCTATTCTCCATAAAGAACTACATTGTCTGTCTGTGCGCTCCAAAAATGATTACTGTCAAAGATTTATCACTTATCCCAAATAGGCACTATATCTTATGAATTTGCCCTAAAGGATTAGTTATAGCTTACTGGTGGTCTAACTGCTATGACCCCCCCCCCCCAAATCCAAATAACAGGGCTTTTTTCACTCTTTGTTCCATTGCAGCAATTTGGTAAATTCAAAAAAGTTATTTTTTTCCCTCTCGTTAATGTACACTATTCAGCCCAGAGTAAAAATTTTTGAAAATTTATTAAACAAGAAAAACTGAAATATCACATGGTCATAAGTATACAGACCCTTTGCTCAGACACTCATATTTAAGTCACATGCTGTCCATTTCCTTGTGATCTTCCTTGAGATGGTTCTACTCCTTCATCGGAGTCCAGCTGTATGTAATTAATCTGATAGGACTTGATTTGGAAAGGCGCACACCTGTCTATACAGTTAGGTCCAGAAATATTTGGACAGTGACACAAGTTTTGTTATTTTAGCTGTTTACAAAAACATGTTCAGAAATACAATTATATATATAATATGGGCTGAAAGTGCACACTCCCAGCTGCAATATGAGAGTTTTCACATCCAAATCGGAGAAAGGGTTTAGGAATCATAGCTCTGTAATGCATAACCTCCTCTTTTTCAAGAGACCAAAAGTAATTGGACAAGGGACTCTAAGGGCTGCAATTAACTCTGAAGGCGTCTCCCTCGTTAACCTGTAATCAATGAAGTAGTTAAAAGGTCTGGGGTTGATTACAGGTGTGTGGTTTTGCATTTGGAAGCTGTTGCTGTAACCAGACAACATGCGGTCTAAGGAACTCTCAATTGAGGTGAAGCAGAACATCCTGAGGCTGAAAAAAAGAAAAAATCCATCAGAGAGATGGCAGACATGCTTGGAGTAGCAAAATCAACAGTCGGGTACATTCTGAGAAAAAAGAGAATTTTGTTTACTTACTGTAAATTCTTTTTCTTATACTTCCGTATTGGGAGACCCAGACATTGGGTGTATAGCTTCTGCCTCCGGAGGACACACAAAGTACTACACTCAAAAGTGTAGCTCCTCCCTCCGAGCTTATACACCCCCTGGAGAACCAGATCTAGCCAGTTTAGTGCAAAAGCTGAAGGAGAATAGCCACCCACAAGTAAAAACAGAGCAAGAACCGGAACAACCAGAGTCTCTGTCTACGACAACAGCCGGTGATAACACGCAGAACAAGAAACTGCCAACAGGCAACAGGGAGGGTGCTGGGTCTCCCAATACGGAACTATAAGAAAAAGAATTTACGGTAAGTAAACAAAATTCTCTTTTTCTTTATCGTTCCTATGGGAGACCCAGACATTGGGACGTCTCAAAGCAGTCCATGGGTGGGAATAAACAGAAAAACTGAGAAGTAGGCGGAGCCTAACTTCACAAGTGGGCGACAGCCGCCTGAAGGATGCGTCTGCCCAAGCTCGCATCTGCCGAAGCATGAGCATGCACTTGGTAGTGCTTTGAAAAAGTATGCAGGCTAGTCCAAGTGGCAGCCTGACAGACTTGCTGAGCCGTAGCCTGGTGCCTGAAAGCCCAAGAAGCACCGACAGCTCTGGTCGAGTGTGCCTTGATCCCCGGCGGGAGAGGCACCTGAGAACACTGGTAGGCATCTGAAATGGTTGACCTAATCCAACGGGCTAAGGTCGGCTTAGAAGCAGAGAGGCCCTTACGCCGACCTGTGGTTAGTACAAAAAGAGAGGTGCACCGCCTAAGAGCAGCGGTGCGAGACACATAGATCCGGAGCGCCCGCACCAGATCCAGAGTATGCAACGCTTTTTCAAAGCGATGAACAGGAGCTGGACAAAAGGAAGGTAGGGTAATGTCCTGGTTAAGGTGGAAAGGAGAAACCACCTTAGGGAGAAAGTCCGGAGTCGGACGGAGAACCACCTTGTCTTGATGAAAAACCAAAAAAGGTGACTCCGAAGAGAGCGCAGCTAAATCAGAGACTCTCCTGAGGGAAGTTATGGCCACTAGAAAGACCACCTTCTGTGAAAGACGAAACAAAGAAACCTCCTTAAGAGGCTCAAAGGGGGGTTTCTGCAAAACCGTGAGAACAAAATTGAGGTCCCAGGGATCCAAGGGCCGCCGGTAAGGCGGGATGATGTGAGACGCACCTTGCATGAAGGTGCGGACCTGAGCCAGCCGGGCGATACGCCGCTGGAACAGAACTGACAAAGCTGAGACTTGTCCCTTGAGAGAGTTAAGGGATAGTCCTAGCTGCAGACCGGACTGTAGAAAAGACAGAAGGGTCGGCAAGGAAAAAGGCCAAGGAGAATGGCCGGAAGAGCGACACCAGGACAGGAAAATTCTCCAAGTCCTGTGATAGATCTTGGCAGAGGAAGACTTACGGGCCCGAGTCATAGTGGAGATGACTTCAGGGGGGATACCAGAAGCCGTCAAGATCCAGGACTCAAGAGCCACGCCGTCAATCTGAGAGCCGCAGAATTCTGGCGAAAAAACGGACCTTGTGAGAGAAGGTCTGGACGGTCCGGAAGATGCCACGGCACCTCTACGGACAGATGGAGCAGGTCTGGGTACCAAGCTCGCCTGGGCCAGTCCGGTGCAATGAGGATGACCCGACGGCCCTCCATTCTGATCTTGCGCAGAACTCTGGGCAAGAGAGCTAGAGGGGGAAACACGTAGGACAGACGAAACTGGGACCAGTCTTGAACCAGAGCGTCCGCTGCAAAGGCCTGAGGATCGTGGGAGCGAGCCACGTAAACCGGAACCTTGTTGTTGTGACGGGATGCCATTAGGTCCACTTCCGGAGTGCCCCACTTGCGGCAGATTGACTGAAACACTGCCGGATGCAGGGACCACTCGCCACTGTCCACGGTTTGACGGCTGAGATAATCTGCTTCCCAGTTTTCCACGCCTGGGATGTGGACTGCGGATATGGTGGACTTGGAGTCCTCCGTCCATTGAAGGATGCGTTGAACCTCCAACATTGCCAGGCGGCTGCGTGTCCCGCCTTGGTGATTGATGTAGGCAACCGCTGTCGCGTTGTCTGACTGGACTCGGATGTGCTTGCCCGCCAACAGGTGGTGAAAGGCTAGGAGAGCTAGAAGCACAGCTCTGGTTTCCAGCACATTGATCGAGAGGGCTGACTCGGACGGAGTCCAAGTGCCCTGCGCTCGGTGGTGGAGACATACCGCTCCCCAGCCGGATAGACTGGCATCCGTGGTGAGGATCACCCAGGACGGGGCCAGGAAGGAGCGCCCCTGAGACAGAGAGAGGGGCCGAAGCCACCACTGAAGAGAGCTCCTGGTCTGTGGCGACAGAGCCACTAGCCTGTGCAAGGAGGAAGGCTGCTTGTCCCAACAGCGGATAGTATAAAGCTGTGGAAAAAGAAAATGAATCTGATTCTCATGAGTGATTTGTGGCGCAGCAATACTACCCCTCTCTACTGTTTTCTGTTGTCCCAACAGCGGAGAATGTCCAGCTGCAGAGGACGCAGATGGAACTGGGCAAAGGGAACAGCCTCCATTGACGCCACCATCTGACCCAGCACCTGCATCAGGTGCCTGATGGAATAACGGCGGGGCCTCAGCAGAGAGCGCACCGCCAGTTGGAGGGACTGCTGTTTGACTAAGGGCAGCTTCACAAGCGCCGGCAGAGTCTCGAACTGCATCCCTAGATACGTGAGCCTCTGGGTCGGAGTCAGAGTGGATTTGGGCAGATTGACAAGCCACCTGAATTGGGCTAGAGTGGCGAGAGTGAGCGAGACACTCCGCTGACAGTCTCCGCTGGATGAAGCCTTGACTAGAAGGTCGTCCAGGTAAGGAATCACTGCCAACCCTTGGAGGTGCAGAACCGCAATTACTGCTGCCATGACCTTGGTGAATACCCGAGGGGCCGTGGCTAACCCGAAGGGGAGAGCCACGAATTGGAAATGTTCCTCTCAGATTGCAAAACGTAGCCAACGCTGGTGTGAAACTGCAATTGGCACATGCAGATAGGCATCTCTGATGTCGATGGATGCCAGGAAATCCCCTTGGGTCATTGAGGCAATGACTGATCGCAGAGACTCCATGCGAAAATGCCGCACCTGAACATGCTTGTTGAGAAGCTTGAGATCCAGGATGGGCCGGAAGGAACAGTCCTTTTTGGGGACTAGGAAGAGATTTGAGTAGAAACCTCTGAACCGTTCCCGGGCGGGAACTGGTACAATTACTCCGTTGGCCTGCAAGGATGCCACGGCCTGAGAGAAGGCGGCGGCCTTGGAGCAGGGGGGAGTTGACAGAAAAAATCTGTTTGGCGGCTGGATGAGAATTCTATCCTGTAGCCGTGGGAGATATCCCGCACCCACTGATCGGAGACGTGTTGAAACCACACGTCGCCAAAGTGGGAGAGCCTGCCACCGACTAAGGACGTTGCTGGCGCGGACAGATAGTCAAGAGAAGGCTGCCTTAGTGGCAGCAGCTCCTGCGGTCTTCTGTGGACGCGCTTTTGTGCGCCAGCTGGATTTTTGGTCCTTGGCTGAATTAGTGGACGAGGCCGAGGGCTTAGAGGACGACCAGTTGGAGGAACGAAACCTCGACTGATTCCTACCCTGGACAGGTTTCCTGGTTTTGGTTTGTGGCATGGAAGTACTCTTCCCGCCAGTAGCCTCCTTAATAATTTCATCCAGCTGTTCACCGAACAGCCTGGACCCAGCAAAAGGGAGTCCAGCAAGGAACTTCTTTGAGGAAGCATCTGCCTTCCACTCTCGAAGCCACAGGATCCTGCGGATAGCGAGGGAATTAGCCGAAGCCACCGCAGTGCGGTGAGAAGCCTCCAGCATGGCAGACATGGCATAGGATGAAAAAGCTGAAGCTTGGGAAGTTAAGGTAACCATTTCGGGCATAGATTCCCTGGCGAGGGAATGCATCTCCTCTAGAGAAGCAGAGATGGCTTTGAGAGCCCACACTGCTGCAAAAGTTGGGGAGAACGAGGCCCCTGCCGCCTCATATACAGATTTGGCCAGAAGGTCGACCTGGCGGTTAGTGGAATCCTTAAGTGAGGTGCCGTCAGCCACCGACACAACGGTCCGGGCTGATGGTAGACTCTCCTGTGTCTAGGCTTTTGGTGAATGAGCCCACTCCTTGATTACCTCAGGTGGAAATGGAAACCGGTCATCAGAACCACGCTTTGGGAAGCGTTTGTCAGGACAGGCCCTGGGCTTGGACACAGCGGCCTGAAAACTGGAGTGGTTAAAGAACACACTCTTTGTCCTCTTAGGCGAGGTAAACTGGTGCCTTTCTGCCAAAGAGGGTTGCTCCTCTGATACTGGCGGATTGAGATCCAATACAGAATTAATGGACGCAATCAAATCACTAACATCTGAGTCACTTTCTGACAGATCAATGGGGCACATGGAGTTAGCCTCCGAGCCCCCTGTAAAGGCATCCTCCTCGTCCCGCGAGTCAGCGTCTGAAACAGAGCCGCGGGACGAGGAAGGAGAGGGAGCCCTGCGTCTCTTGTTAGGAGGACGGGGTCTGGGACCAGATGATGAATCCTCTGTGAGCTCCGCTGAGAGAGCCCTAGCAGCAGAGGCACCCTGTGAAGGGGGCTGATGCATGTTCAGCAAAGTCCTGGACAGCTGTCCCATGGAGTCGGCAAAAGACTGGGAGATAGACCTGGACAAGGATTCTACCCAAGCCGGGGGTTCAGCCACAGGAGCCGGAGCGACCACTGGGGGTGCGATTCCAGGCTGAGGCATCGTCAGGTTAGAGCAGGCATCACAATGTGGATAGGTGCTCGGTTCAGGCAGTAGGAGCTTACATGCAGTGCATACTGAATACAGCTTTGGAGCCTTGCTCCTCGTGTGAGACATGCTACTGAAGTGGGGGCTCTGCCAGAATGACCCCCAGAGAGTATATACAGAAGGTCCACAACTGGAGGTTGTGGCTTACCAGACCGCTGGAGCGGTTTGTGTGCCCTCCAGATCCCAAAGCCCGGACCCCCAAGCACCTCAGCAGGGATGCTGCAGCCAGCGCTGATCGCAGGGAAGAACGCTGAGAAAATGGCGCCGGAGTGAAGAGAGGGGGCGGGACTCACTCTGAGAGCGGGATCTGGAGGGCCAAAGAGACCTACAGGGGAGGAGACATTAACTCAGTGAGGAGTGTCTCTCCCCTGTGTAGAACGGCTGCTGGGCGGAGCCGCACTGTCCCTCTGCATGAATGACATGCGAGGGCAGTGAAACCGAAAGTAGGCCTCCGGCGAAGCCAGGGCCTAAATTTCAGCGGTGCGGCCGGCGCGCAGGCACCATCGGCGCGGTTCTCAGGCGACAGCCAGAGAACCCGCCGGAAATGTCACAAAAATCACTCAGCACACTCTCCCCCAACAATAAAGTACAAGGGACCCCCATATATAAACGCCTCAGGTACTTAGCTTGCTGAGACGCAGGGTTCCAAGTCCCTGGGGGCAAGTTCTCCGGTCCAGCAGGATCCTGAAGGGCTGCGGATGGAGACCGGTCTCCTGCCAAGCATGGAGAACCGTGCTGGCTCCCACTTCAAGCCAGAGCCCGGAGGGATGGTGAAGGAGCACGGCATGTAAGGCTCCAGCCTTGGAATCAACCTTAACAGCACCGCCGACACAGTGGGGTGAGAAGGGACATGCCGGGGGTCCAGGCTTGGACCCGCTTTTCTTCAAACTCTTTCCAAAAATGAAAAATCAGATGAGAATGCATGTGTGGATGTGACCTCCTGAACACAAAGCGATAAACTGGCTAGATCTGGTTCTCCAGGGGGTGTATAAGCTCAGAGGGAGGAGCTACACTTTTAAGTGTAGTACTTTGTGTGTCCTCCGGAGGCAGAAGCTATACATCCAATGTCTGGGTCTCCCATAGGAACGATAAAGAAAAAGGAATTGACTGGTGAGCTTGGGAACTCAAAAAGGCCTGGGCGTCCACGGATGACAACAGTGGTGGATGATCGCCGCATACTTTCTTTGGTGAAGAAGAACCCGTTCACAACATCAACTGAAGTCCAGAACACTCTCAGTGAAGTAGGTGTATCTGTCTCTAAGTCAACAGTAAAGAGAAGACTCCATGAAAGTAAATACTAAGGGTTCACATCTAGATGCAAACCATTCATCAATTCCAAAAATAGACAGGCCAGAGTTAAATTTGCTGAAAAACACCTCATGAAGCCAGCTCAGTTCTGGAAAAGTATTCTATGGACAGATGAGACAAAGATCAACCTGTACCAGAATGATGGGAAGAAAAAAGTTTGGAGAAGAAAGGGAACGGCACATGATCCAAGGCACACCACATCCTCTGTAAAACATGGTGGAGGCAACGTGATGGCATGGGCATGCATGGCTTTCAATGGCACTGGGTCACTTGTGTTTATTGATGACATAACAGCAGACCAGAGTAGCCGGATGAATTCTGAAGTGTACCGGGATATACTTTCAGCCCAGATTCAGCCAAATGACGCAAAGTTGATCGGACGGCGCTTCATAGTACAGATGGACAATGACCCCAAGCATACAGCCAAAGCTACCCAGGAGTTCATGAGTGCAAAAAAGTGGAACATTCTGCAATGGCCAAGTCAATCACCAGATCTTAACCCAATTGAGCATGCATTTCACTTGCTCAAATCCAGACTTAAGACGGAAAGACCCACAAACAAGCAAGACCTGAAGGCTGCGGCTGTAAAGGCCTGGCAAAGCATTAAGAAGGAGGAAACCCAGCGTTTGGTGATGTCCATGGGTTCCAGACTTAAGGCAGTGATTGCCTCCAAAGGATTCGCAACAAAATATTGAAAATAAAAATATTTTGTTTGGGTTTGGTTTATTTGTCCAATTACTTTTGACCTCCTAAAATGTGGAGTGTTTGTAAAGAAATGTGTACAATTCCTACAATTTCTATCAGATATTTTTGTTCAAACCTTCAAATTAAACGTTACAATCTGCACTTGAATTCTGTTGTAGAGGTTTCATTTCAAATCCAATGTGGTGGCATGCAGAGCCCAACTCGCGAAAATTGTGTCACTGTCCAAATATTTCTGGACCTAACTGTATAAGACCTCACAGCTCACAGTACATGGCAGGCCAAATGAGAATCATGAGGTCAAAAGGAACTGCCCAAGGAGCTCAGAGACAGAATTGTAGCAAGGCACCGATCTGGCCAAGGTTAGAAAAGAATTTCTGCACTACTCAAGGTTCCTAAGAGCACAGTGGCCTCCATAATCCTTAAATGGAAGAGGTTTGGGACCACCAGAACTCTTCTTAGACCTTGCCGTCCAGTCAAACTGAGCAATCGTGGGAGAAGAGCCTTGGTGTGTGAGGTAAAGAAGAACCTCAAGATCACTGTGGCTGAGCTCTAGAGATACAGTAGGGAGATGGGAGAGAGTCAACTATCACTGCAGCCCTCCACCAGTCTGGCCTTTATGGTAGAGTGGCCTGATGGAAGCCTCTCCTCAGTGCAAGACATATGAAAGCCCGCATAGAGTTTCCAAAAAAAAAAAAAAAAATCACATGAAGGAATCCCAGACTATGAGAAATAAGATTCTCTGGTCTGATGAGACAGAAATAGAACTTTTTGGTGATAATTCTAAGCGTTATGTGTGGAGAAAACCAGACACTGCTAATCACCTGTCCAATACAATCCCCACAGTGAAACGTGGTGGCAGCATCATGCTATGGAAGTGTTTTTCAGCTGCAGGGACAGAACGACTGGTTGCAATTGAAGGAAAGATGAATGCGGCCAAGTACAGAGATATCCTGGAAGAAAACCTCTTCCAGAGTGCTCTCGACCTCAGAGTTGGCCAAAGGTTCACCTTCCAACAAGACAATGACCCTAAGCACACAGCTAAAATAACAAAGGAGAGGCTTCAGAACAACTCTGACCATTCTTGACCGACCTAGCAAGAGCCCTGACCTAAACCCAATTGAGCATCTCTGGAGAGACCTGAAAATGGCTGTCCACTAACGGTCACCATCCAACCTGACGCTATGGGAGAGGATCTGCAAGGAAGAATGGCTGAGGATCCCCAAATCCAGGATCCCCTGAAGACTCATGGCTGTACTAGCTCAAAAGGGTGCGTCTACTCAATACTGAGCAAAGGGTCTGAATACTTATTACCATGTAATATTTCAGTTTTTCTTGTTCAATACATTTGCAAAAATCTCTACATTTTTTTTTCTGTCCAGATGGGGTGCAGAGTGTAAATTAATGAGAAAAAAAATGAACTTTTTTGATTTTCCCAAATGGCTGCAATGAAACAGAGTGAAAAATGTAAAGGGGTCTGAATACTTTCCGCAGCCACTGTAGATAGAGTACCTGCCCAGTTATGGATCTGGTAAGATAACTCAGCCCTGTTAAAGTGAATGGAGTGGAGCTACAGTACCAGACAACCCATGATCAGGGGTGGTGCGGTTTCTACAATCATTATAAAATGGGATATTCAACAATTTATCATTACAATCAATTTTATTTCACTGGAACATCTTCAGCTTAATCCTCTGTCACATCTTCAAGAAGAGAAACAAGGCATCTGTTTTTCCGTCATTATAATGATAGCGGATTCTTATTAGAAAAGTGTTCAGAATGTCTAATGGAGGACACTCGTTAGGACGCACAATCTGCGATTGCCTCCCATGACCAGTCTGTTCCGATGTCAGTCATTCCTCAGTGCCCAGGCTCTGCTAGGAGGAGACCGGCACCACCCGTCTTCAGAGCCTTCTTTTCTGGACAGCACAGCACGTTGTTCGCTGGACTGATAGGTCCTCGGTCAGTGGTCTCCACTTAATTCTTATCGTGGCTGGCCAAGGAGTCCGGCTTTGGCGGCCAAGGCCTCGTTCTGTTGTATGTGATACTCTTGAAATCTCATGGATATCCTCTGTGTCATTTTCAGATACTTCTGTAGACAGTGCTCCGAGCACGTAATCTGGAGAAAGTCCAAATGCAAGTGAATGGTTCAAATCAAAATCATAAAGGCATGAATATTTACAGTTTAAGAGGTAATTTCTGCAATAAAAGGGATTATTCCTCTTAGAATTTGACAAGTGCACCAACTTGGACAAATAGCTTGTTACCGTATTTTTCGGACTATAAGACGCACCCTGGTTTTAGAGAAGGAAAATAGGAAAAAAAATTTTTAAGCAAAAAATGTGGTCATGACACTGTTATGGGGCGAGGATCTGTTGCCGACACTGTTATGGGGGTAATGTCTCCAAATTCTCTACTAAGGTACCCCATCCTGGTAATGATCCTCCTGCCATACATATATATATATATGTCCCTCATCCTGGTATACGGCTGCATCATGCTATATATCTCATCCCGGCATATGGCTGCATCCTGTCCTGCTATATACGCTATCCTGGCATATGGCCGCATCCTGCTATATACCCCCATCCTGGTATGTGCTCCCATCCTGCTATATACCCCCATCCTGGTTTGTGCTCCCATCCTGGTATATACCCCCATCCTGGTTTGTGCTCCCATCCTGGTATATACCCCCATCCTACTATATACCCCCATCCTGGTATGTGCTCCCATCCTGCTATATACCCCCATCCTGCTATATACCCCCATCAATCCTGCTATATACCCCCATCCATCCTGCTATATGTCCTGCATCCTGTGGCACACAAAAAAAAAAAAAAAAATTAAAACGTTCATACTCACCTTTCCTCGCTCCAGGCAGCATCGCTCCTCCTCATGTATGTGCCGGCAGCAGCGCCGCAGGAGTGTGCAGCCGGCCACGATCCCTGCAGCATCGCAATGTCCTCCTGTCTGTGCCGGCGGCGGCTGCGCGTGGACACGTGCGCACAGCGATGACGTCATCGATGTGAGCACCGCTAGTCTCCACACAGCCGTGGCCGGCACAGACAGGAGGAGATCGTGGTGCTGCAGGGGAACGGTGATTATACTGATTCACTGCCCCCCGCGCTGATGATTATGAACGGGGGGCAGTGAATATAGCTGCACATGATCACTCCAGGCTGTAGTTGCCAGGGGTGATCACGGCTGGCTGTTTACTATGCGCGCACCCCCCGCCCACCTGTCGGTGCCGGCTTTAGCGCTGAGAGATGGGCGTGCATATGCAATGAGCGGACCCACGTGGTCACGGCAGGCTGCTGCAGCCTGCTCGTGCCCCCGATGACCCGCTCCATCGCAGCACCCTCATTCCCCGCAGCCCTACATTCAGACTATAAAACGCACCCCCCACTTTCCCCCAACATTTGGGGGAAAAATGCGTCTTATAGTCCGAAAAATACGGTAAATGGTTGCTGTTTCAACAATTAATCCAAAGTATATGTGAATAAGAACATATGCAGGCCCATGTAGATGCTTTCTAGTAAGTGTTTTATCTCAATCCACTGCTGGATTTACAGCTACACTGCTTAGTATCATTAATGTCTTCAAAGATGTTCAATATACCGTATTTTTCGCTTTATAAGACGCACTTTTGTTCCCCCGAATTTTGGGGGAAGTAGGGGGTGCATCTTATAAGCCGAATATACGGGGGGGGGGGGGTGTATATATGTACACTGCAGGGACCAGGGGAGGTGGGAGCGCTGTGTTGGGGGCAGGGGAACGCTGTGGGCTGCAGCGTTTGATCTCCTGCTCCCGCTCATATAATGTGCACAGCCGCTGTCCATCTCCAATGGTGCTGAAATCGCACGCAGTGATGGGCTGGGGAGCGGTGCATATTATATGAGCCTGCGCCCCCCTGTGATGGCACATGCCCCCCCTGTGTTAGATTTGGCCCCCAGGCTGCTGCTCATTCTAAAATAAAAAAGTTTTACTTACCCCCTCCAGCGTTTCTCCCCGGTGTCCCTGCTTCCACTGTGATCAGGCACGCAGAGATGAGATCACTCTGCTGTGCCGATCACATGACCGCACTGAGAACCAGGAAGTGGAGGAACAGAAGCACGGAGGGAGATCAGCGCTGGAGGAGGTAAGGAAAGAGGGTTTTATTTTACTATGAGCAGCACCATGGGGGCGATATCTAACAGGGGGACTTGTGCGATCTATATAGGGGCCATGGGCAGCACTATGGGGGTGATATCTAACACAGGGGGACCTGTGCGATCTATATAGGGGCCATGGGCAGCACTATGGGAGCGATATCTAACACAGGGGGACTTGTGCGATCTATAGGGGCCATGGGCAGCAGCATGGGGGCGATATCTAACACAGGGGGACTTGTGCGATCTATATAGGGGCCATGGGCAGCACCATGGGAGCGATATCTAACACAGGGGGACTTGTGCGATCTATAGGGGCCATGGGCAGCAGCATGGGGGCGTTATCTAACACAGGGGAACGTGTGCAATCCATAGGGGACCATAGGCAGCACAGGGGAATGTATGCAATCCATAGGCAGCACAGGGGAACGTGTGCAATCCATAGGGGGCCATAGGGCAGCACAGGGGAACGTGTGCCATCACAAGGGGGCTATATTCAATATAAGGGGGCCATATCCAGATTAAGGGGGCTAATTTTAGGATGGGGGTCTATGAGGGACATATACCCTATATGATTTGTTAGAGGGACACTGGCATTATAAGATGGACCCCATTTAACATTAAAAAAAAAAAAAAAAAATTCTCTTTTCCTTCACCAAATTTGGGGGTGCGTCTTATAAAGCGAAAAATACGGTACATTACATAGGGTCAAGAGAAGAGGAATCCCTCGTGTGTGCTGTGTATGGGAGCCATCAGAGCAGCTTGTCTCCACTCACCAGCTCAGAGACCATTGAAAATTAAAGAGGATGACCTGCAGTATACAAGTCACTATAGATGCTCTGAAGCAGCCTGGTTATTGCTTCTATGACATATACAAGTGCTGCACAATCCTTATTTGGCAAAATGTTGCAAGAGACAGTCTTTATTCATGCAAAATTAACACAGTTTATGTACAACAGCGATAATTGAGGTTCTTTTTTGACGTTTCGGTCCTCCTGGACCTTCGTCACAATAAATCGTTAATTTGTATGTAATCATGCATAACAGGATCAAATGTGGAGATCTGTTAAAGATCACACACAACGAGATTGCTAACGAGATAGTTGCTGAGTCACTGTTTCTGTGACACACCAGTGATCTTGCCAGCGATCTCGTTATGTGTGACACCTACCAGCGATCAGGCCCCTGCTGTGAGATCGCTAGTAGTTACCGAATGTCCTGGACCATTTTCTTCAAAGGCGATGTCCTGCTGGGCAGGATGCATCGCTGTGTTTGACGCCTACCAACGACCTCGTTGACATCTTCAAACACTACGCCCCTATTCGAGGTCTGAATCGTCACACTAGCTGCTGTGTGACAGGGTCCCAACGCCAGCCGAGATCGTTATACAAGTCGCTCATCGTTAAGCTACTTTCTCACATCAGTTTTTTGGCATCAGGCACAATCCGGCGCAGAATATGCAAAAACGGATGCGCCGGATCCTTTTTTTGACGGATCCGGTATACCTGATCCGTCAAAAAACGGATCTGGCGCATCCGTTTTTGCATCAGTTTCGTCCGTTTTTTTGCAATACATTGGAGCATGCTCAGTTTACAAAACCGGATCCGGCGGCCGCATCTATTTTTTTGCCACATTACGCCATATCGCGCCAGATTCGGCGCAGTGCGGTTTTTTGCCAGAGACAAAAAACGTTACAAGAGACGTTCCATCTGGCCGCCGCATTAGCCAATTACGACGGATCCCGGCATAAGCCGGATGCAACGCAAGGCCATCAGGCACAATCCAGCGCTAATACTAATCAATGGGGATAAAACGGATCCGGCGCCGGATCCGTTTTATCCGTTTTTTTTCCAGATTGTGCCTGATGGAATAAAACTGATGTGTGAAAGTAGCCTTACTGCGTCGTTGGTAAAGTCTGACTGTGTGACATCTCACCAGCGACTTACCAGCGATCCTTAGGTCGTATCATTGACGGGATCGCTGTTAAGTCGCTGTATGTGACTGGGCCTTACGGTACCGTCACACATAACGAGATCGCTAGCAAGATCGCTGCTGAGTCACCGTTTCTGTGACGCAGTAGCGATCCCATTAGCGATCTCGTTATGTGTGACATCTACCAGCGATCAGGCCCCTGCTGTGAGATCTCTAGTCGTTGCTGAATGGTCCAGGTCATTTTCTTCAAAGGCGATGTCCTGCTGTGCAGGACACATCGCTGTGTTTGACACTGTGTGACAGGGTCACAGTGACTGCTGAGATCGTTATACAGGTCACTACTGCGACCTGTATTGTTCCTGCATCGCTGGTAAGATCTGACTGTGTGACATCTCACCTGCGACCTCCCAGCGACTTACCTGCAATCCCTATCAGGTCGCATCGTTTTCGGGATCGCTGGTAAGTCGCTGTGTGTGACTGGGCCTTAAGTCTCTCTCCTGTGGTCACTTGGCTGTTTGAAATAAAGCCAATTAGGATATAAGTACATGATTCCACTGGGATTAATTCAAATGTATCAGGTTGTGGGGTGTAGTCACACCTTTGTGGCAAACCATTTTGCAGTCCTGCTTGTTCTGCCTGCCAGTCCTCCGGATTTGTGGCTGTGTGCTCTGGAGGACTGGCAGGCAAAACAATTGTGACCGCAAAATGGTTTGCTACAAAAGGAGGTGTGACTACACCCCACAACCTGATACATTTGAATTAATCCTAGTGCAATCTAGTACTTACTGTATATCATAATTGGCTTTATTTCAAACAGCCAAGTGCCAACACTAAAGAGACTTAGGGGTGCTTCACACACAGCGAGCTCGCTGCCGAGATCGCTGCTGAGTCACGCTTTTTGTGACGCAGCAGTGACCTCATTAGCGATCTCGCTGTGTGTGACAATGAGCAGCGATCTGGCCCCTGCTGCGAGATCGCTGCTCGTTACACACAGCCCTGGTTCGTTTTCTTCAAAGCCGCTCTCCCGCTGTGACACACAGATCGCTGTGTGTGACAGCGAGAGAGCGACAAATGAAGCGAGCAGGGAGCAGGAGCCGGCATCTGACAGCTGAGGTAAGCTGTATCCAAGATAAACATCGGGTAACCAAGGTGGTTACCCGATATTTACCTTAGTTACGAGCCTCTGCAGCTCTCACGCTGCCTGTGCTGCCGGCTCCGGCTCTCTGCACATGTAGCTGCTGTACACATCGGGTTAATTAACCCGATGTGTACAGCAGCTAGGAGAGCAAGGAGCCAGCGCTAAGCAGTGTGCGCGGCTCCCTGCTCTCTGAACATGTAGCTGCATTACACATCGGGTTAATTAACCCGATGTGTACTGTAGCTATGGTAGGAGAGCAAGGAGCCAGCGCTCAGTGTGCGCGGCTCCCTGCTCCCTGCACACACAGCTGTGCGCTGGTAACTAATGTAAACATCGGGTAACCATACCCGATGTTTACCTTAGTTACCAGTCTCCGCAGCTTCCAGACGGCAGCTCCGTGCAAGCGCAGCGTCGCTTGCACGTCGCTGCTGGCTGGGGGCTGTTCACTGGTCGCTGGTGAGATCTGCCTGTTTGACAGCTCACCAGCGACCATGTAGCGATGCAGCAGCGATCCTGACCAGGTCAGATCGCTGGTCGGATCGCTGCTGCATCGCTAAGTGTGAAGGTACCCTTAGGGGTACTTTGCACACTACGACATCGCAGGTGCGATGTCGGTGGGGTCAAATTGAAAGTGACACATTTCCTGCGTCGCAGGCGACATTGTAGTGTGTAAAACCTAGATGATACGATTAACGAGCGCAAAAGCGTCGTAATCGTATCATCGGTGCAGCGTCGGTGTAATCCATAATTACGCTGACGCGATGGTCCGATGTTGTTCCTCGTTCCAGCAGCAGCACACATCGCTGTGGGTGAAGCCGCAGGAGCGAGGAACATCTACCTGCGTCACCGCGGCTCCCGTAGGATATGCGTAAGGGAGAAGGTGGGCGGGATGTTTACATCCCGCTCATCTCCGCCCCTATTGGCCGCCTGCCGTGTGACGGCGCAGTGATGCCGTACGACCCGCCCCTTAATAAGGAGGCGGGTCGCCGGCCAGAGCGACGTCCCAGGACAGGTGAGTCCATGTGAAGCTGCCGTAGCGATAATGTTCGCGACGGCAGCTATCACAAGGATATCGCAGTTGTGACGGGGGCGGGGACTATCGCGCTCAGCATCGGCTTGCGATGTTGCAGCGTGCAAAGTACCCCTTAGGGTACTGTCACACTTTAGCGACGCAGCAGCGATCCCACCAGCGATCTGACCTGGTCAGGATCACTGCTGCGTCGCTACATGGTCGCTGGTGAGCTGTCAAACAGGCAGATCTCACCAGCGACCAGTGACCAGCCAGCAGCGACGTGCAAGCGACGCTGCGCTTGCACGGAGCCGGCGTCTGGAAGCTGCGGACACTGGTAACTAAGGTAAACATCGGGTATGGTTACCCGATGTTTACCTTAGTTACCAGCGCACACCGCTTAGCTGTGTGTGCAGGGAGCAGGCACTGGCAGCGTGAGAGCTGCGGAGGCTGGTAATGAAGGTAAATATCGGGTAACCACCTTGGTTACCCAATGTTTACCTTTGTTACAGCTTACCGCAGGCTGTCAGACACCGGCTCCTGCTCCCTGCTCGCTTCATTTCGCCGCTCTCTCGCTGTCACACACAGCGATGTGTGCTTATCAGCGGGAGAGCAGCAATAAAAAAAACGAACCAGGGCTGTGTGTAACGAGCAGCGATCTCACAGCAGGGGCCAGATCACTGCTCAGTGTCACACACAGCGAGATCGCTAATGAGGTCACAAAAACTGTGACTCAGCAGCGATCTCAGTAGCGATCTCGCTGTGTGTGAAGTACCCCTTAACAGATCTCCACATTTGATCCTGTTATGTATGATTACATGCAAATTAGTGATTTATTGTGACCAAGGTCCAGGAGGACCGAAACGTCAAAAAAGAATCTCCATTATTGCAGTTGTAAATAAACTATAGGTTAGTCTTTTTCATGCAAAACGGTCTCTTGCAACTTTTTGCTAAATAGGGAGTGTGCAGTGTTATATTTATATTCCAGGGGTTGCTATATCCCCACACTAGCACCTCTAAAAATGTACAAATTGGAGTGAGTGCACAACTCTATGTATATTCTGATATACAAGCACCGCACCGCTGCATCATCTATACGGAGGACGCAGGCTTACCTCTTCAGGCTTAACCTCCCGGGTAGTAAAATCCTTCACACAGTCCAGGAAGCAATTCTCTGTCAGTTTATTATAAGTCCCAAGAAATTCTTTAAACTGCAAAGAAAAGGGGAGAGAGAAAAAAATAATGTCTGAACTTCGGGCTCACACCAGTTAAATTGACTTCACTTGTATGTGAAAATCATCAGGGGTTTTCCTGAGCCCACTGCCAAGGGGTACAACGGACGGCCGCCCCTTTAAAGCGGCTGTGAGGCCATATATGCAGGGTCCTGTCTCTGACACATCCAATTATCTAAGGAGTAAAAGTATCACGGTCTGGGGGAGCGCTAAGGAGACCACACTGGTATAAAAGTTTTTGTAGTTTTATTTCTTAACGTGTCACAACGCGTTTCGATATACACTATCTTCATCAGGTGGATCCACCTGATGAAGAGAATGTATATCGAAACGCATTGTGGCATGTTAAGAAATAAATCTACAAACATTTTTATACCAGTGTGGTCTCCTTAGCGCTCCCCCAGACCGTGATACTTTTACTCCTTGGATCCCTTGTGGGACTCACGGCAGGAGCTGCTTCTCAGCGGAGGTTTTATCACAATCAGCACCAGCGGCGTGCACTATCCCCGGTGGTCAGTCACATGACCGGTTCCTACGGATTTCGATCTTCCAGATGGACACCTCGGGTTAACGTCCTGGCAGTGCAACTATTACTAGACGTACGCCCTATACCATGGTTGTGCAAGGTCTGCACAACCACATCAGGTGAGTGGCTTCTAATCCTGTCACGTTACAGTCATCCCGTAAATCCTTCACATGCGCTCCTCTGTTTAATCTCTTACCTATACATCCAATTATCTGTCATTACCATCAGCCAGATGTAGACTTTAGTGGCAGCTGCGGAGCCATGTCGGTAGGAGCTGGTAGCAGTACCCAGCAATGGTGGATACACCGTGTGACGGAGCAGCGGTGCCCTCCTACCACTGCAGTACCTCATTACAGCTGATCCATAGCGGTGCCGGGTATACCCCCTCACTGGTCTGCTATTGACCACCAACTTAACACTAGAAGTCCCAGAGAGGGGTCATTTAACATTTCTACCATTGGAACCCTATGGAGCTTGAAATTCCTTGGACTTCTAGTGTTAAAGGCCATCAGTGCACAGTAGTGGACATCCCCTTTATCGAGATGGACCCAATTACCTGTTTAATTTGGTCCGATTCTGTGATCTGAGCTGCCATGTCTCCTAGACTTTATAAATCAGTCACCTGAAAATACAAGAGAAGAAATCAGATATCCACAGACTAATGTACCATAAGTGCAAGCAACAAATATACATCCAAGAGGTAAATGCAAAATGTGAGGTGTTAGAAATCAATTACGTATGGAAAAAGGTCACAGATGTGAGGATAAAGGGCTGATCTCAAATGCTGTTTATTTACATGGGTGACCTTGAATATGGCACAAAGGTTATTCATCATTATAGCTGCTCATAGGTAACATCAGGAGAGACCCCACCACAATGAAGGGATTCTGTCACCCTTTGGTGTAACCTGGGAGTGGTACAATGTGTGTGACATGGGTCACCAAAGCTTTCACAGGTCGGCATCTTACCACAGGACAATCTGCTTTGCAATCAGGCACTTTGATCTCTTTTCAGAAGTCTATATGGGGACCATTGTGGCGCAGTGACACACAAGCTGCAGCCAGAAGAAACTATTGGGACTAGTGGGGTGCCTGATGCAGCTCATCCGAGGCTATGTATTTAGGGAATGTTACGCCCTTCCATGACTTACCCCACAAACCATACAAATTTACATTATTATCAGGCTCTATTGTGATCTCAGATCACAGTGATGTAGGGTACAGGCGCTATTGCTGTAAAAGCCCGAAATCCACCTGGAGAAAAGAGGACTTCCCATATTATGGAGGCCAGGATACTCCAGAAATGTCTGACCAATGCAGATCCCAAGATCCAGAGGAACTGAGACAGCGGGTGGTCCCAGGGGTCGGATGCCCAGCGATCAATGGGTTAGCCCCTATCCACTGGATCAGGAATAAACCTTTAATGTCCTATTAAACATCATATATGTGATGTGTGTGCGGAACAGGCGACCGCGGGAGGTGGTGAGGGCAGTCAGGGAGTGGAACAGGCTACTGCGGGTGGTAGTGAGGGCAGTCAGGCAGTGGAACAGGCTACCGCGGGAGGTGGTGATGGCAGTCAGGTAGTGGAACAGGCTACCGCGGGAGGTGGTGACGGCAGTCAGGTAGTGGAACAGGCTACCGCGGGAGGTGGTGACGGCAGTCAGGTAGTGGAACAGGCTACCGCGGGAGGTAGTGAGGGCAGTCAGGCAGTGGAACAGGCTACCGCGGGAGGTAGTGAGGGCAGTCAGGGAGTGGAACAGGTACCGCGGGAGGTGGTGAGGTCAGTCAGAGAGCGGAACAGGCTACCGCGGGAGGTGGTGAGGGCAGTCAGGGAGTGGAACAGGCTACCGCGGGAGGTGGTGAGGGCAGTCAGGGAGTGGAACAGGCTACTGCGGGAGGTGGTGAGGTCAGTCAGAGAGCGGAACAGGCTACTGCAGGAGGTGGTGAGGGCAGTCAGAGAGCGGAACAGGCTACCGCGGGAGGTGGTGAGGGCAGTCAGGGAGTGGAACAGGCTACCGCGGGAGGTGGTGAGGGCAGTCAGGGAGTGGAACAGGCTACTGCGGGAGGTGGTGAGGTCAGTCAGAGAGCGGAACAGGCTACTGCAGGAGGTGGTGAGGGCAGTCAGAGAGTGGAACAGGCTACCGCGGGAGGTGGTGAGGGCGGTCAGGGAGTGGAACAGGTACTGCGGGAGGTGGTGAGGGCGGTCAGGGAGTGGAACAGGCTACTGCAGGAGGTGGTGAGGGCGGTCAGGGAGTGGAACAGGCTACTGCAGGAGGTGGTGAGGGCAGTCAGGGAGTGGAACAGGCTACTGCGGGAGGTAGTGAAGGCGGTCAGGGAGTGGAACAGGCTACTGCGGGAGGTGGTGAGGGCAGTCAGGGAGTGGAACAGGCTACTGCAGGAGGTGGTGAGGGCAGTCAGGGTGTGGAACAGGCTACCGCGGGAGGTGGTGAGGGCAGTCAGGGAGTGGAACAGGCTACCGCGGGAGGTGGTGAGGGCAGTCAGGGAGTGGAACAGGCTACCGCGGGAGGTGGTGAGCTCTCCATTAATGGAAATCTTCAAGCTGAAGCTAGATAAACATAGCTGGGATGATTTAGGAAAACCCGCACTCGCAGGGGGTTGGACCCAATGGCCCTGGAGGTCCCTTCTAACGCTACATTCTATGAGCTATACACACACACACACACACACACACACATACATATTTTTTTTTTTTTTTTCTTAAAACAGGATTGAATCTAAAAGAGGAGTATAAATGAGGTTTTGTAGAAGAAGTTTAAAAAGAGAACCTGTCAGCAGGATTTGCACCAGGTTCTGATATGGCATGATATCCATGGGCAGGATTGTAAGCAATGCAGTGATTACCAGAGTATTTCCAGAATTCATTCAGATGATCGACGGGAGTCACAACCACACAGGTTCAATGATGGCTGGAAGAGTTAATAATATACAAAGTTATCCTCTAACCAGAAGAAGGGGATAACTTCCTGATCGCTGGGGGCCCCACTGCCGGGATCTGCGAACAGGAACCTGGGAATGCGCTGGAGCTGCACATGCTCGCTCTCTGCGCCATTTATTGTAAATGTTGGAAATAGCCGACCGCTGTACTCCGCTTTCTCTGGCAGTCTCAGACAACGAATGGAGCAGAGATAGAGAATGTGCCGCTCCACACCAGCTAAAATGGGACTCAGAGGCCCACAGGGTTACAGAGTCAGAGTCAGGGGGTTACAGAGGTCCCCAGGGGTTACAGAGACAGAGTCAGGGGGTTACAGAGACAGAGCCCGGGGGTTACAAATGCCCCATTCTCCCCAGATCTGCACATTATCTACCATCTAGGGAATAGTCCTTTAAGAAGGCAAGGTTCTCCTTATTGTTGACTATCAATCATTGATCAGTGGAGGTCAGCTGGTGTCCGCCATGCTGCAGCAGACGCCCCCTCACTGCTGACCCGTACACAGCGCCACATACTGCTGTGGCCGTTACAGGTACTGCAGCTCATCCACAGATGCAGGTGACAGCCTCCTCAGGAGTCCATGAAGCAGAGGGCACACTATGAATGGTCCTGCAGTGCAGGCACAAGCTGCCAGCTCCAGGGAACACGTGACCTACAAACCACATGCGGCAAGGACACAGCACTGACATACTACAGGCACATCACGGAGCAGCCTGCTGGCGCCCCCTATTGTCACCGAGCAGAGATGCACAAGCCTTCACCAAGCCCCCCCGGTAATCACTGACCTCCCCGCAGATCTCCTCGTCTTCTAGGAGGAACACGTGGGCGGGGCGACAGTGATTATTCCACTGCAGATTCGTCACACAGAAACACCGGCTCATTACGGAGCTTGTTATAAAAATAAAAATAGCCAACCTCCCTATAACGTCACTTGTTCTATCTCCCCAACTGCTATCCATTTACTAGGACGATTCTTTACTTATTTTTTCTGTAGAAAGTTTAACTTTGAAACGTCAGTTAGATTTACTACCGGCTTTCTGGACGATCTATTGCATCACCATTAACCTTCCGGAAGGAACAAAAGCGTCTATTTTAAGTTCCTAGTGATATGTGTGTGTTCGTGTACATATCTATACATTATATATATTATATATATTATATATATATATATATATATATATATATATATATATATATATATATATATATATATATATATATATATATATATATATATATATATATATATATATATATATATACACACACCATGCTCGGGTGCTCAGTACTCGTAACTAGTGATGAGCGAGCACTACCATGTTCGGGTGCTCAGTACTCGTAACTAGTGATGAGCGAGCACTACCATGCTCAGGTGCTCAGTACTCGTAACTAGTGATGAGCGGGCACTATCATGCTCGGGTGCTCAGTACTCGTAACTAGTGATGAGCGAGCACTACCATGCTCAGGTGCTCAGTACTCGGAACTAGTGATGAGCGAGCACTACCATGCTCAGGTGCTCGGTACTCGTAACTAGTGATGAGCGGGCACTACCATGCTCAGGAGCTCAGTACTCGTAACTAGTGATGAGCGGGCACTACCATGCTCGGGTGCTCAGTACTCGTAACTAGTGATGAGCGAGCACTACCATGTTCAGGTGCTCAGTACTCGTAACTAGTGATGAGTGGGCACTACCATGTTCAGGTGCTCAGTACTCGGAACTAGTGATGAGCGGGCACTACCATGCTCGGGTGCTCTGTACTGGTAACTAATGATGAGTGAGCACTACTATGCTCAAGTGCTCAGTACTCATAACTAGTGATGAGTGGGCACTACCATGCTCAGGTGCTCAGTACTCGTAACTAGTGATCAGCGGGCACTACCATGCTCAGGTGCTCAGTACTCGTAACTACTGATCAGCGGGCACTACCATGCTCGGGTGCTCAGTACTTGTAACTAGTGATGAGTGAGCACTACCATGCTCGGGTGCTCAGTACTCGTAGCTAGTGATGAGCGGGCACTACCATGCTCCGGTGCTCAGTACTCGTAACTAGTGATGAGCGGGCACTACCATGCTCGGGTGCTCAGTACTCGTAACTAGTGATGAGCGAGCACTACCATGTTCAGGTGCTCAGTACTCGTAACTAGTGATGAGCGAGCACTACCATGCTCAGGTGCTCAGTACTCGTAGCTAGTGATGAGCGGGCACTACCATGCTCGGGTGCTCAGTACTCGTAACTAGTGATGAGCGAGCACTACCATGTTCAGGTGCTCAGTACTCGTAACTAGTGATGAGTGGGCACTACCATGTTCAGGTGCTCAGTACTCGGAACTAGTGATGAGCGGGCACTACCATGCTCAGGTGCTCGGTACTCGTAACTAGTGATGAGCGGGCACTACCATGCTCGGGAGCTCAGTACTCGTAACTAGTGATGAGCGGGCACTACCATGCTCCGGTGCTCAGTACTCGTAGCTAGTGATGAGCAGGCACTACCATGCTCGGGTGCTCTGTACTGGTAACTAATGATGAGTGAGCACTACTATGCTCAAGTGCTCAGTACTCATAACTAGTGATGAGTGGGCACTACCATGCTCAGGTGCTCAGTACTCGTAACTAGTGATCAGCGGGCACTACCATGCTCAGGTGCTCAGTACTCGTAACTAGTGATCAGCGGGCACTACCATGCTCGGTTGCTCTGTACTCGTAACTAGTGATGAGCGGGCACTACCATGCTCGGGTGCTTAGTTCTCGTAACTAGTGATGAGCGAGCACTACCATGCTCGGATGCTCAGTACTCGTAGCTAGTGATGAGCGAGAACTACCATGCTCAGGTGCTCGGTACTCGTAACTAGTGATGAGCGAGCACTACCATGCTCGGGAGCTCAGTACTCGTAACTAGTGATGAGCGGGCACTACCATGCTCCGGTGCTCAGTACTCGTAGCTAGTGATGAGCGGGCACTACCATGCTCCGGTGCTCAGTACTCGTAACTAGTGATGAGCGGGCACTACCATGCTCGGGTGCTCAGTACTCGTAGCTAGTGATGAGCGGGCACTACCATGCTCAGGTGCTCAGTACTTGTAACTAGTGATGAGCGAGCACTACCATGCTCGGGTGCTCAGTACTCGTAGCTAGTGATGAGCGGGCACTACCATGCTCAGGTGCTCAGTACTTGTAACTAGTGATGAGTGAGCACTACCATGCTCGGGTGCTCAGTACTCGTAGCTAGTGATGAGCGGGCACTACCATGCTCAGGTGCTCAGTACTTGTAACTAGTGATGAGTGAGCACTACCATGCTCGGGAGCTCAGTACTCGTAGCTAGTGATGAGCGGGCACTACCATGCTCGGGAGCTCAGTACTCGTAGCTAGTGATCAGCGGGCACTACCATGCTCAGGTGCTCAGTACTCGTAGCTAGTGATGAGTGAGCACTACCATGCTCGGGAGCTCAGTACTCGTAGCTAGTGATGAGCGGGCACTACCATGCTCGGGAGCTCAGTACTCGTAGCTAGTGATGAGCGGGCACTACCATGCTCAGGTGCTCAGTACTCTTAACTAGTGATGAGCGAGCACTACCATGCTCGGGAGCTCAGTACTCGTAGCTAGTGATGAGCGGGCACTACCATGCTCGGGAGCTCAGTACTCGTAGCTAGTGATGAGCGGGCACTACCATGCTCGGGAGCTCAGTACTCGTAGCTAGTGATGAGCGGGCACTACCATGCTCGGGTGCTCAGTACTCGTAGCTAGTGATGATCGGGCACTACCATGCTCGGGTGCTCAGGACTCGTAACTAGTGATGAGCGAGTACTAACATGCTCGGGTGCTCGATATTCGTAACCAACAATTGGATGCTCAGATGGCCGCAACTCAAGTACCCAGTAGTGGTTTGGCTGTAGATGATCATCCTTCAAATCTATTGAAGAAATGAAAATCAGGTTTGAAGTGATTTTTTTTCTTGTGGGGGGAGGGGGGGTCAATGCACTTAGAAGAATGAATATATGACCGGAGACAGGTACAGGTGTGTTAATTTGCTTCCTCTCCAAGCAATACCTAGGCATGAGCTTTGCTGCTTCTGTGGATGATAATATATACTTTAGTGTTGTAGCGAGGTTTGCCATCCTACAGGGCATCCTTTAACCCACTAATAATGGCTCTATCCTCTTCCTTCCCGTCTGCACATAATCAGCGCCCAGTGCAGCAGTCCCCAGGACTGAAGAAAAGCTAGGAAAGAGGAGGATGACTCTCTCTTAAAGGGTTATTCCATCTTTACAGTTGGATAGCATTTGTCGGTTTCCAAGGCAACAAGCTAAAAAAGTGTTAACAGGTGGATTTCCACTACTTCTGCCATGCTCAATCAATTCAGGACCCCAAAGAAAATGCAAATAATATATACTCCCCTCCATAATGTCTCCGGTCCAGCGTCGTTGTGTCACGTGCAGACTGGGGCTGCAGGTTACCAATATTCGGTTACGGCGAATGTCCGCTTTGATGAAATAGTAAAGGCTGCAGCCTACAAGCGGCTGATTTGGCGGCAGTTACGCCACTCTCTGGGAACAGCGGCTCTGATATCAGGGATGCTGCGTAAGGGGAGTGGCCATTGTTTTTGTTATCGGGGTCCTGAATTGATTACAGTGGGGTTGTCAATGAACGGGAAAACCCTTATAATATTTCAAGAAGTGAACGTCTTAAATTTTTAATAAGGTGAAAATTGCAAAATTGTTTGTATTTAGCACTGTTCAACAATATCCATTTATGAAGATGAGAATAACCCCTTAAAACTGGAGTGACTGACATGTCTGCTGCAAGTGATCCGGTATATTGTGCTTCCATTAGGAAAACTGTATATTTTATTTCACTCAGAGGTCACTGGTTACTATACTCTCCGGAACTAAAAGCAGAATGCTGCTGTTTCTGCACGAGACACTATATCGCGCGGACATTTCGACCGTTACTAGTCTCGGGAACCTAGCAACCTGCTAGAGGCCGCTGCACAAACGCCTGTTGTCTCTCCATTCGGACGCCATTTTGGGGAGGACATTTCGTACTCTTGTAATTATTTAGTGAGCTTTGAAAAGATGGCGGCCGGCCGTAGAATACTTTACTGGACTGGAGACACTTCCTGTAGTAAAGCCGAGGATTGTGCCCGCTCCCATTTGAGTCCCCCTGTTGATGTGTGCTGCAGCCTAGTGACCGGGTAACAGTCTGAGAGGAATGGGGGAAGAAGCCTCGGATAATGTCAGCCTGGATTCTATAGCGAGCAGCACTGCCAGTGATGTCCTCATCCGCTCCACCAGCCTCCATGTCACCTCCTCACAGAGGAAGGTGGGCAGCAGGCTGGCAGCAGGTGACCCCAGCCCCCTGTCCTCAGGCCACCATTACCCAGGGGCTTCCAGGACAGAGCCCAGTCAGGTAGCACCTAGTAATGTCAGTGTGTGCCAGGACAGCGATGGCAGGAGGGTGCGAGAGGTGCCCGCTCCTGTTTTCCCAGACTTTACCTTTAAGAAGCGAGACCCTGCCCGCGTCCCCCCGGCTCTACCTGCTAACAAGTACCCCGCTGTCGCCTTCACCTTGATGGAGGGTAAGTTGGCACCTGGCGCTTGGGTATGGGTTATCGCTCCGCTTTACCAGAGCGTCCGCCATATTAGTATGGGCCAGCGCAGATATCAAGGGACTATGGCTGGGAAAGTTAGGCGACAAACCCAATGGCTTTTCTTAGAACTCTACCTTGTGTCGTTCCTCTGTTATTCCTCCTGGAAATGTATAAATAATTAGACAATTTGGCTTTACCATTCTTTTACTCAATGAGGGGGTTTTGTGTTATCTCAAGGGGTCCGCTGGGCAATTCTTCAGCAGAGAAGTGATGGAATAAAAGTTATTTACAGTTTGGAGCTGGTGTTGCATATTTTTTTTAGCAACAGTAGTTATGTTCGTTAATGGCCCCAGGGACAATCATTAGAGTATACAGCGGGCGAAATAAGTAACAAACACGTCACCAATTTTCTAAGTAAATATATTTCTCACCAGATGTCGGTTACAAAACATCCGATCCACACAGGCAAAGAAATGAAACCATAGATGTTCATAAATTAATGTATGTGTAATTTTGCAACAATAAGGTTGCTTAGGTCTTGAGACAGCTCACTGGTTTTACCCATCATGAGATGTTTCTTGTGTGGCACCTCGGTAATGAGACACCTTTTTTTAGGCCATCAGTTGATATTATTTTTCACTCAGTGGCAGGATTGCTTTCTAATTACTGGTAGATTTCAGCTGCTGTAATAACTTTCCATGTTTTTTTGCACCTTTTCTTTTTTCATGTGATCGATACTTTTTCCTTGTATCATTTCTCATTATTACACAACTTGATTTATGGTTTTGCCTGTGTGTATTGGATGGGTTGTTACCGACATCTAGTGAGAAATTCATGTCAATAGTTCCTTTTTAGAAATATATTTACTTAGAAAATTGGTGACGTATTTAATACTTAATTTACCCATTGTAACTGATAGATTAAAGGGTTTTTCCATTTTTTTTTTTTGTAGAGCAACCCCAAACTCTGCCAGTTATGTAAAACAATGAAATGAGATACCCTCTTCCAGTCCATCCCCCCCACTCTCCGCCACTGCTCTGCTCTCTGTGTTTTGGCTGCAGCGTTGACCGCATACATTACCACTGCAGCCAATCACCGACCTCCGCATCTCTTTTTTTCTTTATCCGCATTGTTCAGGGATTGACTGCAGCGGTGATGTTCACTGTCAAGACCTTGGGAGCGTAAAAACAATTTGATTTAGCTTTTTTTTTACAGGTAGCAATTGGGGTGAAAGTGGAATACTCTTTTAGCCCATGTTTTGTCTCATGGCCTCCGTACTAGATCCAGCCTAAGCGGTCCCATATGGAAGACGTTATTAGCAGGCACGTCCTGGGGGCATCACTTAAAGGGCTATTACCAATATTTAATGTCATGCACAGAATAGGGCTCTTCCAGCAAATTGATGGGGGTCCCGACCTCCTTTACTGACGCCCTGTTCTTCTGAAGGGGTGAGGATCCACTGCTTGTCGCCTATTTTGTATATAGGGGATATTTTGGGAATCGCTCCTGGCATGTTCCTCGGGAGGAAAAATTGGGTACTATATGAGTCTTTATAAAGGACTCCCACTCACCGCAGCCATGATGTTTAAACCTGCACAATCACTTATCAATGAAACATCCACAGATCATCACTTTCCTGACAGGTGCTGGGGGGTCTCACCTCTTCAACACCATCTTATAACACCTGGGCTTCTCCCGGTTAGACCTCTCTTTAGAGAAGCCCCCTGAGCTCTGTGTTGAGCAGTATTGTGATCATAGGGGTTTTCCTTGGACTTTTCAGCCACAGAATCTACCTGTGATCTTTTCAGAACATGAACACAGCGCCACCTTGTGGATAAATTTGGAATGAAATGTGTTCAACGAGCAAAGGAACGGACGGATCCAAGTAAAGAAAAGAAGAGGAAACCTTTATTTGTAAATGTTTTATGCACAGTTATCAAAGATATAAAGGGAAACAACTGCAATTGTCAAAATAATTCATTGTCATAAGGCATCCGAATGCATACATAATAAACGGGGAAAACAAATCACCCAAGGAAAGAGTTGCTAGTGTTACCCAAAGAAATCCGCCTGCGCAAGAAACCTCTCGAATGTGATCTGATTAATCACCAAAGTTATAAGCTCCTGTTTTTAGAAATTGTAAAGGTTAAGCTCTTTGACATCCACTTATTTAAAGGAGTATTCCCATCTCCAAGATCCTATAATAATATGTAGTAGGTGTAATAATATTAATATTAGCAAATACCTCCAATTAGAAATGTAGTATAGTTCTCCTGATTAGCTATGTCTCTTACCTCATGTGCAGGGCATTGCAGGACCTTAGGTATCCATGCTTATGACCCTGAGCAACTAACTAACTGACTATATGCAGGAATCCATGGTTACGACCATGCATATAGTCAGTTAGTTAGTTGCTCAGGGTCATAACCATGGATGCCTAAAGTCCTGCAATGCCCTGTACATGAGGTAAGTGACCTGGCTATATCAGGAAAACTATACTACATTTCTAATTGGAGGCATTTGCTAATATTAATATTATTATTACATCTACCACATATTGGGATATGATCTTGGAGATGGGAATACCCTCTTAATGTGATGAAACTGTGCTTATTAACCCTCCCTTTCACTGTCAAGTTTCAAGTTTAGTTTTTTTTTCAGATTTGACAATCATAAATAAAAAATGCACCCCCCCACGCTCATAGCCAAAAATATTCTGTAGAAGCAGTCACCTGTCACATTGTGACATCGGCCACCAAGACAAAATGCGTTCATGTAATTTTACATCAAAGCACTTCTAAATATTATTTTTTTTTTTTGCATTCTGGTTGAGAGTGGGCCCAAAGCCTGAGCCTTGATAGGGCACGTGCCTATGATGAGGAGTTGCTGCGTCCTGGACACGGTGGGTCCTGACCTGCGGGGCCATGAGTCTCCTCCGCAGTGGACCGCAGCTGACTGTGCCCATGGTCAGGGTTTGGTGCGCTGTGGTCTCCTCGCTGTGTTCTTGGAGGACTCATGCGATTCCACAGCAAAAAATTGACATGCTGCGGATCGAGAAGCCGCACTGCAGGTCAGTGTTTGATGTGGGAAAAACAAGCACAGTGGGAACGGGATTTCTAGAAATCCTATCCACTGTGCTTGTACTGTACAATGCAGCGTTTTGGACGCAGCTGAAGCAGGCTACATCCAAACCGCTGTGAACACTGATCGTGGGCACACAGCCTTAAACATGAAAGCGTAGGATGTGCAGAGTTTATATGTATCCATTGTCTGTTTCTTCGGCGCTCCATTGGGAGACCCAGACGATTGGGTGTATAGCACTGCCTCCGGAGGCCACACAAAGCATTACACTAAAAAGTGTAAGGCCCCTCCCCTTCTGGCTATACACCCCCAGTGGGATCACTGGCTCACCAGTTTTCTGCTTTGTGCGAAGGAGGTCAGACATCCACGCATAGCTCCACTGTTTAGTCAGCAGCAGCTGCTGACTATGTCGGATGGAAGAAAAGAGGGCCCATACTAGGGCCCCCAGCATGCTCCCTTCTCACCCCACTTTATGTCGGCGGTGTTTGTTAAGGTTGAGGTACCCATTGCGGGTACGGAGGCTGGAGCCCACATGCTGTTTTCCTTCCCCATCCCCCTGAGGGGCTCTGAGGAAGTGGGATCTTACCGGCCCCCAAGCCCTGAGGCCGGGCTCCATCCACAGACCCATGGAACCTGCTGGATACGGAGCTGGGTACCGTTCAGGGACAAGGCCCTGCGACATTAAGGTACTCTGTGTCCCCGTTTGTACAGGCCGCGCACACTCCAGACTTGCTGGGTGTGCTAGTGCGCCGGGGACAGTAGCGCTGCGCGCTGGGATTACAGTCACTACAGTTTGTCTGAGTGACTTTGTGTTGGGGACTGCCGCGCCGGCCGCCCCTGGAGCGGCGGCGCGGCTGCGACTTGTAGTGCGCCGGGGACTTAGCGCCGACCGTGCTTTTACGACGGCGGCGCTTATAAATTTAGTCCCCGGCTTTTGCGGCCTAGCTCCGCTTCGTTCCCGCCCCCACCCTGTCAATCAGGGCAAGGGAGAGACGCTGTACGTTTATTCAGCGCCGAGGGCTGGAGCCTTATTTACATGCTCCAGCCCTCTCACTGAGCACAGGTTTCCCGCTCTTTGTCTGCACACGCCCAGGGCCCGCCCCTCTCCACAGGACGCCGGCAGCCATTCCTGCATGCAGTCTGGCTGGAGAACGGACACAGGCTCTGGGAGACCCAGACAAGGGATTTCTGGCGACCACACACCCGCGTTTAGCGGGCGGTAAGCAGCACTTAAGTGCTGGCCCCACTAGTGCCACAGTGTGATATTTGTGTACTTTTTTCTCTGTACCATATATATATATATTTTGCACTGTAAGGTCGCTTCTTGGCTGTATACCCCTATTGCTCTGAGGAGACGACAACATGTCATCTGCAAAACGCAAGGGTGCCAAGACACAGGCTGTGAACGCTGCTTGTGCCGCTTGTGGGGCTGATCTACCGGCAGGTTACAATGACCCCCATTGTGTGCAATGTTCGGTCCCTGTGCCACTTCGTCAGCCGGAGCCTATGGTGGTTGTGGCCCAGGCAGAGTCGCCGGTGAACCCTGTCCCGGTGACGGGGACAGAGTTTGCTGTTTTTGCTGACAGGATGTCTGTCACTATGACAAAAATCCTAGAGACCTTGCAGGCCAGGCCAGTTACTCAGTCCATGGACACTGCTGCGGCAATGTTCCCCGGTCCCCCTCAGTTGGAGTTAATCCGTGCTTCAAGGGGGTCCCAGGCATCTCAGCCTGACGGCTCTGATTCAGATGACAGTCCCAGGCAGCCTAAGCGTGCTCGCTGGGAGAGACCCTCCACGTCATCACGCGGATCAGGGTCTCAACGAGAAGAGTCTCTACATGATGAGACAGAGGAGGGGGATCAGGAGTCTAATCCTGAAACCGCTCTCAATCTGGATACTCCTGATGGTGACGCCATGGTAAATGACCTTATAGGGGCCATCAATAGTCTATTGGAAATTTCTCCCCCTGCCCCTTCTGCAGAGGAGGCAGCTGCACAGCAGGAGAAGTTCCATTTCAGGTATCCCAAGCGTAAACTGAGTACTTTTCTGGACCACGCTGACTTCAGAGAAGCAGTCCAGAAACACCATGCTTACCCAGATAAGCGTTTCTCCAAACGTCTTAAGGATACACGTTATCCCTTTCCCCCTGACGTGGTCAAACGCTGGACCCAGTGTCCAAAGGTGGATCCCCCAATCTCCAGGCTTGCAGCTAGATCCATAGTTGCAGTGGAAGATGGGGCTTCACTTAAAGATGCCAATGACAGACAGATGGACCTTTGGTTAAAGTCTGTCTATGAAGCTATCGGCGCGTCGTTTGCTCCAGCATTCGCGGCCGTGTGGGCACTCCAAGCTATTTCAGCTGGCCTGGCACAGGTGGACTCTATCATATGTCCAGCAGTGCCGCGAGTAGCGTCCCTAACCTCGCAAATGTCTGCGTTTGCGATTTACGCTATCAACGCTGTCCTGGACTCTACAAGCCGTACCTCAATTGCGTCTGCCAACTCTGTTGTCTTGCGCAGAGCCTTGTGGTTAAAGGAATGGAAAGCGGATTCTGCTTCCAAAAAATGTTTAACCAGCTTGCCGCTATCTGTAGATAGACTGTTTGGTGAACAATTGGCTGAAATCATTAAGCAATCCAAGGGTAAGGACTCCTCCTTACCCCAGCCCAGATCAAGCAAACCTCAACAGAGGAAGTGGCAGTCGAGGTTTCGGTCCTTTCGAGGCTCCAGCAAGACCCAATTCTCCTCGTCCAAAGGGACTCAGAAGGAGCAAAGGAGCTCAGATTCCTGGCGGGCTCTGTCACGCCCCAAGAAAGCAACCGGAGGAACCGCTTCTAAGGCGGCTGCCTCATGACTTTCGGCCTCAGCCCTCCGCATCCTCGGTCGGTGGCAGGCTCTCCCGCTTTTGCGACATTTGGCTGCCACAGGTCAAAGACCGGTGGGTAGCAGACATTTTGTCCCACGGGTACAGGATAGAATTCAGTTCTCGTCCTCCGCCTCGGTTCTTCAGAACCTCCCCACATCCCGACCGAGCAGATGCCCTTCTGCAGGCGGTGTGCTCACTAAAAGCAGAAGGAGTGGTGATCCCTGTTCCTCTGCAGGAACAAGGGCAAGGTTTTTACTCCAATCTCTTCGTGGTTCCAAAAAAGGACGGCTCGTTCCGTCCTGTTCTGGACCTAAAGCTGCTCAACAAGCATGTGAACGCCAGGCGGTTCCGGATGGAATCCCTCCGCTCAGTCATTGCCTCAATGTCTCAAGGAGATTTCCTTGCATCGATAGACATCAAAGATGCTTATCTCCACGTGCCGATTGCTACAGAGCACCAACGTTTTCTACGTTTCGTGATAGGAGACGACCATCTCCAGTTCGTAGCTCTGCCATTTGGTCTGGCGACAGCCCCACGGGTTTTCACCAAGGTCATGGCGGCAGTGGTAGCAGTCTTGCATTCTCAGGGACATTCGGTGATCCCTTACTTAGACGATCTACTTGTCAAAGCACCCTCTCAAGAGGCATGCCAACACAGCCTGAATGTTGCGCTGGAGACTCTCCAGACTTTCGGGTGGATCATCAACTTTTCAAAGTCAAACCTGGCACCGACTCAATCACTAACGTATCTTGGCATGGAGTTTCATACTCTCTCAGCGATAGTGAAGCTTCCGCTGGACAAGCAGCGGTCTCTACGGACAGGGGTGCAGTCTCTCCTTCAGGGTCAGTCGCACCCCTTAAGGCGCCTCATGCACTTCCTAGGGAAGATGGTGGCAGCAATGGAGGCAGTCCCGTTCGCGCAGTTTCATCTGCGTCCACTTCAATGGGACATTCTCCGCCAGTGGGACGGGAAGACAACTTCCCTAGACAGGAAAGTCTCCCTTTCTCAGACGGCCAAGGATTCTCTGCTATGGTGGCTCCTTCCCACCTCATTAACGCAGGGAAGATCATTCCTGCCCCCATCCTGGGCAGTGGTCACGACAGACGCGAGTCTGTCAGGGTGGGGAGCAGTTTTTCTCCACCACAGGGCTCAAGGGACGTGGACTCAGCAGGAGTCCACCCTTCAGATCAATGTTCTGGAAATCAGGGCAGTGTATCTTGCCCTATTAGCCTTCCAGCAGTGGCTGGAAGGAAAGCAGATCCGAATTCAGTCGGACAACTCCACAGCGGTGGCATACATCAACCACCAAGGAGGGACACGCAGTCGGCAAGCCTTCCAGGAAGTCAGGCGAATTCTCATGTGGGTAGAGGAAAGAGCTTCCACCATATCAGCAGTTCACATCCCGGGCGTAGAAAACTGGGAAGCAGACTTCCTCAGTCGCCAGGGCATGGACGCAGGGGAATGGTCCCTTCACCCGGACGTGTTTCAGGAAATCTGCCGCCGCTGGGGGGTGCCGGACGTCGACCTAATGGCGTCTCGGCACAACAACAAGGTCCCGACCTTCATAGCGCGGTCTCGCGATCAAAGAGCTCTGGCGGCAGACGCCTTAGTGCAAGATTGGTCGCAGTTCCGGCTCCCTTATGTGTTTCCACCTCTGGCACTCTTGCCCAGAGTGTTACGCAAGATCAGATCCGATTGCGGCCGCGTCATACTCGTCGCCCCAGACTGGCCGAGGAGGTCGTGGTACCCGGATCTGTGGCATCTCACGGTCGGCCAACCGTGGGCACTACCAGACCGTCCAGACTTACTGTCCCAAGGGCCGTTTTTCCATCGGAATTCTGCGGCCCTGAACCTGACTGTGTGGCCATTGAGTCCTGGATCCTAGCGTCTTCAGGATTATCCCAAGGGGTCGTTGCCACCATGAGACAGGCTAGGAAGTCCACTTCTGCTAAGATCTACCACAGAACGTGGAAGATTTTCTTATCCTGGTGCTCTGCACAAGGAGTATCTCCCTGGCCATTCGCGTTACCTGTCTTTCTTTCCTTCCTGCAATCTGGGTTGGAAAAGGGCTTGTCGCTCGGCTCCCTTAAAGGGCAAGTCTCGGCACTATCCGTGTTTTTTCAGAAGCGTCTAGCACGACTTTCTCAGGTGCGCACGTTCCTGCAGGGGGTTTGTCATATCGTACCTCCGTACAGGCGGCCGTTAGATCCGTGGGATCTAAACAAGGTCCTTGTTACTCTCCAGAAGCCGCCCTTCGAGCCTCTGAGGGATGTGTCACTTTCTCGACTCTCACAGAAAGTGGCCTTTCTGGTAGCGGTCACGTCTCTTCGGAGAGTGTCTGAACTAGCAGCGCTGTCATCCAAAGCTCCTTTCCTGGTGTTCCACCAGGACAAGGTAGTGCTGCGCCCCATTCAGGAGTTTCTCCCTAAGGTGGTATCCTCTTTTCATCTTAATCAGGATATTTCCTTGCCTTCCTTTTATCCGCATGCAGTTCATCGGTATGAAAAGGATTTACATTTGTTGGATCTGGTGAGAGCACTCAGAATCTACATTTCCCGCACGGCGCCCTTGCGCCGCTCGGATGCACTCTTTGTCCTTGTCGCTGGTAAGCGTAAAGGGTCGCAGGCTTCCAAAGCCACCCTGGCTCGATGGATCAAAGAACCAATTCTTGAAGCCTACCGTTCTGCTGGGCTTCCGGTTCCATCAGGGCTGAAGGCCCATTCTACCAGAGCCGTGGGTGCGTCCTGGGCATTACGACACCAGGCTACGGCTCAACAGGTGTGCCAGGCAGCTACCTGGTCGAGTCTGCACACTTTCACCAAACATTATCAGGTGCATACCTATGCTTCGGCGGACGCCAGCCTAGGTAGAAGAGTCCTGCAGGCGGCAGTTGCCTCCCCGTAGGGGAGGGCTGTCTTTGCAGCTCTAACATGAGGTATTTCTTTACCCACCCAGGGACAGCTTTTGGACGTCCCAATCGTCTGGGTCTCCCAATGGAGCGCCGAAGAAGAAGGGAATTTTGTTACTTACCGTAAATTCCTTTTCTTCTAGCTCCTATTGGGAGACCCAGCACCCGCCCTGTTGTCCTTCGGGATTTTTGGTTGTTTCTTCGGCGCTCCATTGGGAGACCCAGACGATTGGGTGTATAGCTACTGCCTCCGGAGGCCACACAAAGTATTACACTAAAAAGTGTAAGGCCCCTCCCCTTCTGCCTATACACCCCCCGTGGGATCACGGGCTGCTCAGTTTTTCTGCTTTGTGCGAAGGAGGTCAGACATCCACGCATAGCTCCACTGTTTAGTCAGCAGTAGCTGCTGACTATGTCGGATGGAAGAAAAGAGGGCCCATATGGGGCCCCCAGCATGCTCCCTTCTTACACCACTTGTGGTTCGTAAGGTTGAGGTACCTATTGCTGGTACGGAGGCTGGAGCCCACATGCTGCTTTCCTTCCCCATCCCCCTGAGGGGCTCTGTGGAAGTGGGATCTTACCGGCCCCCAAGCCCTGAGGCCGGGCTCCATCCACAGACCCAGTTGAACCTGATGGATAAGGAGCTGTGTACCATTCAGGGACAAGGCCCTGCAACTTTCAGGTACTCTGTGTCCCCGTTCAGGCGGGCACGCACACACCAGACTTGCTGGGTGTGTTAGTGCGCCGGGGACAGTAACGCTGGGGTTTGAGTCACAGCAGCTTTGCTGTGTGACTTCATGTAATGGGAACTACCGCGCCGGCCACTCTCGGAGCGGCGGCGCGGCTGGGACTTGTAGTGCGCCGGGGACTTAGCGCCGACCGCGCTTTTACGGCGGCGGCGCTTATAAATTTAGTCCCCGGCTTTTGCGGCCTAGCTCCGCTTCGTTCCCGCCCCCTCCCTGTCAATCAGGGAAGGGGAGAGACGCTGTACGTTTACTCAGCGCCGAGGGCTGGAGCCTTATTTACATGCTCCAGCCCTCTCACTTGGCACAGTGGGACACAGGTTTCCCGCTTTTGGTCTGGCACGCCCAGGGCCCGCCCCCCCCTCCACAGGACGCCGGCAGCCATTCCTGCATGCAGTTCTGGCTGGAGGACGGACACAGGCTCTGGGAGACCCAAGACTAGGGATTTCTGGACCACACACCCGCGTTTAGCGGGCGGTAAGCAGCACTTTAGTGCTGGCCCCTCTTGTGCCACAGTGTGTATTGGTGTACTTTCTTCAGCGCTCTATTGGGAGACCCAGACGATTGGGTGTATAGCACTGCCTCCGGAGGCCACACAAAGCAATTACACTAAAAAGTGTAAGGCCCCTCCCCTTCTGGCTATACACCCCCAGTGGGATCACTGGCTCACCAGTTTTCTGCTTTGTGCGAAGGAGGTCAGACATCCACGCATAGCTCCACTGTTTGTAGTCAGCAGTAGCTGCTGGCTATATCGGATGGAAGAAAAGAGGGCCCATATGGGGCCCCCAGCATGCTCCCTTCTCACCCGCGGTGGTGCTTGTAAGGTTGAGGTACCTATTGCTGGTACAGAGGCTGGAGCCCACATGCTGTTTTCCTTCCACATCCCCTGGAGGGCTCTGTGGAAGTGGGATCTTACCGGCCTCCAAGCCCTGAGGCCGGGCTCCATCCACAGACCCAGAGAACCTGCTGGATTTGGAGCGGGAGTGCCGTTCAGGGACAAGGCCCTGCAACTTTCAGGTACTCTGTGTCCCCGGCAGGCACGGACACTCTCAAGGCTTGCTGAGCGTTATAGTGCGCCGGGGACAGTAGCGGGAGGCAGCAACAGCGCTGGGGTTAGGTCACTGCAGCTTTGCTGAGTGACGTTACATGTTGGGAACTACTGCGCCGACCGCTACTGGAGCGGCGGCGCAGCTGCGACTTGTGGTGCGCCGGGGACTTTGCGCCGACCGCGCTTTTACGGCGGCGGCGCTTCTAACTTTAGCCCCCGGCTTCTGCGGCCTAGCGCCGCTTCGTTCCCGCCCCCACCCTGTCAATCAGGGTAGGGGAGAGACGCTGCTCAATTGGCAGCGCCGAGGGCTGGAGCTCTATTTACATGCTCCAGCCCTCTCACTAGGCACAGTGGGAAGCAGGCTTCCCGCTCTTCGTCTGTATACGCCCAGGGCCCGCCCCCCCTCTCCACAAGGACGCCGGCAGCCATTACACATGCGGTCTGGCTGGGGAAAGGCAGCAGGCTCTGGGAGACCCAGACTAAAGGGATTTCGGCGACCACACACCCGCTCCTAAGCGGGCGGTAAGCTGCACTTTAGTGCTGGCCCCACTTGTGCCTCAGTGTTATATTAGTGTACTTTTTTCTTAGTACCATATATATATATAGTTGCACTGTAAGGTCGCTTCTTGGCTGGACACCCTGTACTGCTCTGAGGAGGCAGCAACATGTCATCCGCAAAACGCAAGGGTGCCAAGGCACAGGCTGTGTACACTGTTTGTACTGCATGTGGGGCTGATCTACCGGCAGGCTCCAAAGACTCACATTGTGTGCAATGTTCAGTCCCAGTGGCACTTCGTCAGCCAGAGCCTAATGTGGTGGTAGCCCAGGCAGAGACGCCTGTGAACCCTGCCCCGGTGACGGGGACAGACTTTGCAGTTTTTGCTGATAAAATGTCTGTGACTATGTCAAAAATCCTGGAGACCTTGCAGCCCAGGCCAGTTACTCAGACCATGGACACTGCCATGTCTATGCTCTCCGGTCCCCCTCAGTTGGAACTAATCCGTACTTCAAGGGGGTCTCAAGCATCACAGGCTGAAGTCTCTGACTCAGATGACAGTCCCAGGCAGCCTAAGCGAGCTCGCTGGGAAAGACCCTCCACGTCATCACACTGCTCAGGTTCTCAGCGAGAAGAGTCTCTCTGTGATGAGACTGAGGACGGTGATCAGGATTCTAATCCTGAGGCTCCTTTCAATCTGGATGCCCCTGATGGTGACGCCATGGTTAATGACCTTATATCGGCAATTAATAGACTGTTGGATATTTCTCCCCCAGCCCCTTCTGCAGAGGAGGCAGCGGCACAGCAGGAGAAGTTCCATTTCCTGTATCCCAAGCGTAAATTAAGTGCTTTTTTGGACCACTCTGACTTCAGAGAATCGATCCAGAAACACGACGCTCATCCAGACAAGCGTTTCTCTAAACGTTCTAAGGATACCCGTTATCCTTTTCCCTCTGAGGTGGCCAAACGCTGGACCCAGTGTCCAAAGGTGGATCCCCCAATTTCCAAGCTTGCGGCTAGATCCATAGTCGCAGTAGAGGATGGCGCTTCACTTAAAGATGCCAACGACAGACAGATGGACCTTTGGTTGAAATCTGTCTATGAAGCTATCGGCGCGTCGTTTGCTCCAGCATTCGCGGCCGTGTGGGCACTCCAAGCTATTTCAGCTGGTTTAGCACAGGTGGATGCTATCATACATCCAGCAGTGCCGCAGGTGGCGTCCCTAACTTCGCAAATGTCTGCGTTTGCGACCTATGCTATCAATGCTGTCCTAGAATCTACGAGCCGTACCGCTATGGCGTCCGCCAATTCTGTGGTTTTGCGCAGAGCCTTGTGGTTAAAGGACTGGAAAGCAGATGCTGGTTCCAAAAAATGCTTAACCAGCTTGCCATTATCTAGAGACAGACTGTTTGGTGAGCCATTGGCTGAAATCATAAAACAGTCCAAGGGTAAGGACTCTTCCTTACCACAGCCCAGAGCAAGTAAACCTCAACAGAAAAAGTGGCAGTCGAGGTTTCGGTCCTTTCGAGGCTCGGGCAAGGCCCAATTCTCCTCGTCCAAAAGGACTCAGAAAGAACAAGGGAGCTCAGATTCCTGGCGGGCTCACTCACGCCCCAGGAAAGCAAATGGAGGAACCGCTTCCAAAGCGGCTACCTCATGACTTTCGGCCTCCTCCCTCCGCATCCTCGGTCGGTGGCAGGCTCTCCCGCTTTTGCGACATTTGGCTGTCACAGGTCAAGGACCGGTGGGTAACAGACATTTTGTCTCGCGGGTACAGAATCGAGTTCAGTTCTCGACCTCCACTTCGGTTCTTCAGAACCTCCCCACACCCCAACCGAGCAGATGCCCTGCTGCAGGCGGTGGACTCTCTAAGAGCAGAAGGAGTCATGATCCCTGTCCCCCCTCAGGAACTGGGGCGAGGATTTTACTCCAATCTCTTTGTGGTTCCAAAAAAGGACGGCTCCTTCCGTCCTGTTCTGGACCTAAAACTGCTCAACAAGCATGTGAACGCCAGGCGGTTCCGGATGGAATCCCTCCGCTCAGTCATTGCCTCAATGTCTCAAGGAGATTTCATAGCATCAATAGACATCAAAGATGCTTATCTCCACGTGCCGATTGCTACAGAGCACCAACGCTTTCTACGCTTCGTGATAGGAGACGACCATCTTCAGTTCGTAGCTCTGCCATTTGGTCTGGCGACAGCCCCTCGGGTGTTCACCAAGATCATGGCGGCAGTGGTAGCAGTCTTGCACTCTCACGGACACTCTGTGATCCCTTACTTGGACGATCTACTGGTCAAGGCACCCTCTCAAGAGGCATGCCAACTCAGCCTGAATGTTGCACTGGAGACTCTCCAGGCGTTCGGGTGGATCATCAACTTCCCAAAGTCAAATCTGTCACCGACCCAATCACTACCGTATCTTGGCATGGAGTTTCATACTCTCTCAGCGATAGTGAAGCTTCCGCTGGACAAGCAGCGGTCTCTACAGACTGGGGTGCAGGCTCTCCTTCAAAGTCAGTCGCACTCCTTAAGACGCCTCATGCACTTCCTCGGGAAGATGGTGGCGGCAATAGAGGCGGTTCCGTTTGCGCAGTTTCATCTGCGTCCACTTCAATGGGACATTCTCCGCCAATGGGACGGGAAGTCAACATCCCTGGACAGGAAAGTCTCCCTTTCCCAGACGGCCAAAGACTCTCTGCAGTGGTGGCTTCTTCCCACCTCATTATCACAGGGAAGATCCTTCCTACCACCGTCTTGGGCGGTGGTCACGACAGACGCGAGTCTGTCAGGGTGGGGAGCAGTTTTTCTCCACCACAGGGCTCAGGGTACGTGGACTCGGCAGGAGTCCACCCTTCAGATCAATGTTCTGGAAATCAGAGCAGTGTATCTTGCCCTACTAGCCTTCCAGCAGTGGCTGGAAGGAAGGCAGATCCGAATTCAGTCGGACAACTCCACAGCGGTGGCATACATCAACCACCAAGGGGGGACACGCAGTCGGCAAGCCTTCCAGGAAGTCCGGCGGATTCTGATGTGGGTGGAAGCCACAGCCTCCACCATATCCGCAGTTCACATCCCCGGCGTAGAAAACTGGGAAGCAGACTTCCTCAGTCGCCAGGGCATGGACGCAGGGGAATGGTCCCTTCACCCAGACGTGTTTCAGGAAATCTGTCGCCGCTGGGGGGTGCCGGACGTCGACCTAATGGCGTCACGGCACAACAACAAGGTCCCAACCTTCATGGCACGGTCTCGCGATCAAAGAGCGCTGGCGGCAGACGCCCTAGTGCAAGATTGGTCGCAGTTCCGGCTCCCTTATGTGTTTCCACCTCTGGCACTCTTGCCCAGAGTGCTACGCGAGATCAGATCCGATTGCAGCCGCGTCATACTTGTCGCCCCAGACTGGCCGAGGAGGGCGTGGTATCCGGATCTGTGGCAGCTCACGGTCGGCCAACCGTGGGCACTCCCAGACCGACCAGACTTACTGTCCCAAGGGCCGTTTTTCCATCGGAATTCTGCGGCCCTGAACCTGACTGTGTGGCCATTGAGTCCTGGATTCTAGCGTCTTCAGGATTGTCCCAAGGGGTCGTTGCCACCATGAGACAGGCTAGGAAGCCCACGTCCGCTAAGATCTACCACAGAACGTGGAGGATATTCTTATCCTGGTCCTCTGCTCAGGGAGTGTCTCCCTGGCCATTTGCATTGCCTACCTTTCTTTCTTTCCTACAATCTGGGTTAGAAAAAGGTTTGTCGCTCAGCTCCCTTAAAGGTCAGGTCTCGGCGCTATCCGTCTTTTTTCAGAGGCGTTTGGCACGCCTTTCTAAGGTGCGCACGTTCCTACAGGGGGTTTGCCATATCGTACCCCCGTACAAGCGGCCGTTAGATCCATGGGATCTGAACAGGGTACTAGTTGCCCTCCAGAAGCCGCCCTTCGAGCCTCTGAGGGAGGTTTCACTTTCTAGACTATCACAGAAAGTGGCTTTTCTGGTAGCGATCACATCTCTTCGGAGAGTGTCTGAGCTGGCAGCACTATCATCCAAGGCTCCCTTCCTGGTCTTCCACCAGGACAAGGTTGTGCTGCGCCCCATTCAGGAGTTTCTCCCGAAGGTGGTATCCTCTTTTCATCTTAATCAGGATATCTCTTTGCCTTCGTTTTGTCCTCATGCAGTTCATCGGTATGAGAAAGATTTACATTTGTTAGATCTGGTGAGAGCACTCAGAATCTACATTTCCCGCACGGCGCCCTTGCGCCGTTCGGATGCACTCTTTGTCCTTGTCGCTGGTCAGCGCAAAGGGTCGCAGGCTTCTAAGGCCACCCTGGCTCGATGGATCAAAGAACCAATTCTTGAAGCCTACCGTTCTGCTGGGCTTCCGGTTCCATCAGGGCTGAAGGCCCATTCTACCAGAGCCGTGGGTGCATCCTGGGCATTACGACACCAGGCTACGGCTCAACAGGTGTGCCAGGCAGCTACCTGGTCGAGTCTGCACACTTTCACCAAACATTATCAGGTGCATACCTATGCTTCGGCGGACGCCAGCCTAGGTAGAAGAGTCCTGCAGGCGGCAGTTGCCTCCCCGTAGGGGAGGGCTGTCTTGCAGCTCTAACATGAGGTATTTCTTTACCCACCCAGGGACAGCTTTTGGACGTCCCAATCGTCTGGGTCTCCCAATAGAGCGCTGAAGAAGAAGGGAATTTTGTTACTTACCGTAAATTCCTTTTCTTCTAGCTCTTATTGGGAGACCCAGCACCCGCCCTGTTGTCCTTCGGGATTTTTGGTTTGTTTGCGGGTACACATGTTGTTCATGTTGAACGGTTTTCAGTTCTCCGATGTTACTCGGAGAGAATTTGTTTAAACCAGTTATTGGCTTTCCTCCTTCTTGCTTTTGCACTAAAACTGGTGAGCCAGTGATCCCACTGGGGGTGTATAGCCAGAAGGGGAGGGGCCTTACACTTTTTAGTGTAATTGCTTTGTGTTGCCTCCGGAGGCAGTGCTATACACCCAATCGTCTGGGTCTCCCAATAAGAGCTAGAAGAAAAGGAATTTACGGTAAGTAACAAAATTCCCTTCTTTTCCTGTACCAGATATCTTTAGATATATACTGCACTGTACGGTCGCTTCTTGGCTGTATACCCTATATTGCTCTGGGAAGACAACAACATGTCATCCACAAAACGCAAGGGTGCCAAGGCACGGGCTGTATACACTGCTTGTGCAGCATGTGGGGCTAATCTACCAGCAGGCTCCAACGACTCTCATTGTGTGCAATGTTCAGTTCCAGTGGCACTTCGTCAGCCAGAGCCTAGGGTGGTGGTAGCCCAGGCTGAGACGCCTGTGAACCCTGCCCCGGTGACGGGGACAGAATTTGCAGTCTTTGCTGATAAAATGTCTGTGACTATGACAAAAATCCTGGAGACCTTGCAGTCCAGGCCAGTTGCTCAGACCATGGACACTACTGTCCCTATGTTCCCCGGTCCCCCTCAGTTGGAACTAATCCGTACTTCACGGGGGTCTCAGGCATCACTGGCTGAGGGCTCTGACTCCGATGACAGTCCCAGGCCGCCTAAGCGAGCTCGCTGGGAGAGACCCTCCACGTCATCACGCGGGTCAGGGTCTCAGCGAGAAGGGTCTCTATATGATGAGACAGAGGTGGGTGATCAGGAGTCTAGCCCTGACACCGCACTCAATTTGGATACGCCAGATGGTGACGCCATGGTAAATGACCTTATAGCGGCCATCAATAGGCTGTTGGATATTTCTCCCCCAGCTCCTTCAGCAGAGGAGGCAGCTGCCCAGCAGGAGAAATTCCATTTCCTGTATCCCAAGCGTAAATTGAGCACCTTTCTGGACCACTCTGACTTCAGAGCATCAATCCAGAAACACCATGCTTATCCGGACAAGCGTTTTTCCAAACGTCTTAAGGATACACGTTATCCCTTTCCCCCTGACGTGGTCAAACGCTGGACCCAGTGTCCAAAAGTGGACCCTCCAATATCCAGGCTTGCAGCTAGATCCATAGTTGCAGTGGAGGATGGGGCTTCACTTAAAGATGCCAATGACAGACAGATGGACCTTTGGTTGAAATCTGTCTATGAAGCTATTGGCGCGTCGTTTGCTCCAGCATTCGCGGCCGTGTGGGCGCTCCAAGCTATTTCAGCCGGTTTGGCACAGGTGGACTCTTTCATACGTCCAGCAGTGCCGCAAGTGGCGTCCTTAACTACGCAAATGTCTGCGTTTGCGACCTACGCTATTAATGCGGTACTGGACTCTACGAGCCGTACCGCAATGGCTTCCGCCAACTCTGTAGTTTTGCGCAGAGCCTTGTGGTTAAAGGAATGGAAAGCAGATTCTGCTTCTAAAAAATGTTTAACCAGCTTGCCACTATCTGGAGACAGACTGTTTGGTGAGCAATTGGCGGAAATCATTAAACAGTCCAAAGGTAAGGACTCTTCCTTACCCCAGCCCAGATCAAGCAAACCTCAACAGAGGAAGTGGCAGTCAAAGTTTCGGTCCTTTCGAGGCTCGGGCAAGCCCCAGTTTGCCTCGTCCAGAGGGACTCAGAAAGAGCAAAGGAGCTCTGATTCCTGGCGGGCTCACTCACGCCCCAAGAAAGCAGCCGGAGGTACCGCTTCCAAAGCGGCTGCCTCATGACTTTCGGCCGCCTCCCTCCGCATCCTCGGTCGGTGGCAGGCTCTCCCGCTTTTGCGACATTTGGCTGCCACAGGTCAAAGACCGGTGGGTAACAGACATTTTGTCTCACGGGTACAGGATAGAGTTCAGTTCTCGTCCTCCGCCTCGGTTCTTCAGAACTTCCCCACATCCCGACCGAGCAGATGCCCTTCTGCAGGCGGTGCATTCTCTAAGAGCAGAAGGAGTGGTGGTCCCTGTTCCTCTTCGGGAACAAGGACAAGGTTTTTACTCCAATCTCTTTGTGGTGCCAAAAAAGGACGGCTCATTCCGTCCTGTTCTGGACCTAAAACTGCTCAACAAGCATGTGAACGCCAGGCGGTTCCGGATGGAATCCCTCCGCTCAGTCATTGCCTCAATGTCTCAAGGAGATTTCCTAGCATCAATAGACATCAAAGATGCTTATCTCCACGTGCCGATTGCTACAGAGCACCAACGCTTTCTACGCTTCGTGATAAGAGACGACCATCTTCAGTTCGTAGCTCTGCCATTTGGTCTGGCGACAGCCCCACGGGTGTTCACCAAGGTCATGGCGGCAGTGGTAGCAGTCTTGCACTCTCAGGGACACTCTGTGATCCCTTACTTAGACGATCTACTTGTCAAGGCACCCTCTCAGGAGGCATGCCAACTCAGCCTGAACGTTGCACTGGAGACTCTCCAGACGTTCGGGTGGATCATCAACTTCTCAAAGTCAAATCTGTTACCGACCCAATCACTGACGTATCTTGGCATGGAGTTTCATACTCTCTCAGCGATAGTGAAACTTCCGCTGGACAAGCAGCGGTCACTACAGACTGGGGTGCAGGCTCTCCTTCAAAATCAGTCGCACTCCTTAAGACGCCTCATGCACTTCCTGGGGAAGATGGTGGCGGCAATGGAGGCGGTTCCGTTTGCGCAGTTTCATCTGCGCCCACTTCAATGGGACATTCTCCGCCAATGGGACGGGAAGTCAACATCCCTGGACAGGAAAGTCTCCCTTTCCCAGACGGCCAAGGACTCTCTGCAGTGGTGGCTTCTTCCCACCTCATTATCACAGGGAAGATCCTTCCTACCACCATCCTGGGCGGTGGTCACGACAGACGCGAGTCTGTCAGGGTGGGGAGCAGTTTTTCTCCACCACAGGGCTCAGGGTACGTGGACTCAGCAGGAGTCCACCCTTCAGATCAATGTTCTGGAAATCAGAGCAGTGTATCTTGCCCTACTAGCCTTCCAGCAGTGGCTGGAAGGAAGGCAGATCCGAATTCAGTCGGACAACTCCACAGCGGTGGCATACATCAACCACCAAGGGGGGACACGCAGTCGGCAAGCCTTCCAGGAAGTCCGGCGGATTCTGATGTGGGTGGAAGCCACGGCCTCCACCATATCCGCAGTTCACATCCCCGGCGTAGAAAACTGGGAAGCAGACTTCCTCAGTCGCCAGGGCATGGACGCAGGGGAATGGTCCCTTCACCCGGACGTGTTTCAGGAAATCTGTCGCCGCTGGGGAAGGCCGGACGTCGACTTAATGGCGTCCCGGCACAACAACAAGGTCCCAACCTTCATGGCACGGTCTCGCGATCACAGAGCTTTGGCGGCAGACGCCTTAGTGCAAGATTGGTCGCAGTTCCGGCTCCCTTATGTGTTTCCACCTCTGGCACTCTTGCCCAGGGTGCTACGCAAGATCAGATCCGACTGCAGCCGCGTCATACTCGTCGCCCCAGACTGGCCAAGGAGGGCGTGGTATCCGGATCTGTGGCATCTCACGGTCGGCCAACCGTGGGCACTACCAGACCGACCAGACTTGCTGTCCCAAGGGCCGTTTTTCCATCGGAATTCTGCGGCCCTGAACCTGACTGTGTGGCCATTGAGTCCTGGATCCTAGCGTCTTCAGGAGTATCCCAAGGGGTCGTTGCCACCATGAGACAGGCTAGGAAGCCCACGTCCGCTAAGATCTACCACAGAACGTGGAGGATATTCTTATCCTGGTGCTCTGCTCAGGGAGTGTCTCCCTGGCCATTTGCATTGCCTACTTTTCTTTCTTTCCTGCAATCTGGGTTAGAAAAAGGTTTGTCGCTCGGCTCCCTTAAAGGGCAAGTCTCGGCACTATCCGTCTTTTTTCAGAAGCGTCTAGCACGACTTTCTAAGGTACGCACGTTCCTGCAGGGGGTTTGTCATATCGTACCCCCGTACAAGCGGCCGTTAGATCCATGGGATCTGAACAGGGTACTGGTTGCCCTCCAGAAGCCGCCCTTCGAGCCTCTGAGGGAGGTTTCACTTTCTAGACTATCACAGAAAGTGGCTTTTCTGGTAGCGATCACATCTCTTCGGAGAGTGTCTGAGCTAGCAGCGCTGTCATCCAAGGCTCCCTTCCTGGTCTTCCACCAGGACAAGGTAGTGCTGCGACCCATTCAGGAGTTTCTCCCGAAGGTGGTATCCTCTTTTCATCTTAATCAGGATATCTCCTTGCCTTCTTTTTGTCCTCATGCAGTTCATCGCTATGAGAAGGATTTACATTTGTTAGATCTGGTGAGAGCACTCAGAATCTACATTTCTCGCACGGCGCCCCTGCGCCGTTCGGATGCACTCTTTGTCCTTGTCGCTGGTAAGCGCAAAGGGTCGCAGGCTTCCAAGGCCACCCTGGCTCGATGGATCAAAGAACCAATTCTTGAAGCCTACCGTTCTGCTGGGCTTCCGGTTCCATCAGGGCTGAAGGCCCATTCTACCAGAGCCGTGGGTGCATCCTGGGCATTACGACACCAGGCTACGGCTCAACAGGTGTGCCAGGCAGCTACCTGGTCGAGTCTGCACACTTTCACCAAACATTATCAGGTGCATACCTATGCTTCGGCGGACGCCAGCCTAGGTAGAAGAGTCCTGCAGGCGGCAGTTGCCTCCCCGTAGGGGAGGGCTGTCTTGCAGCTCTAACATGAGGTATTTCTTTACCCACCCAGGGACAGCTTTTGGACGTCCCAATCGTCTGGGTCTCCCAATAGAGCGCTGAAGAAGAAGGGAATTTTGTTACTTACCGTAAATTCCTTTTCTTCTAGCTCTTATTGGGAGACCCAGCACCCGCCCTGTTGTCCTTCGGGATTTTTGGTTTGTTTGCGGGTACACATGTTGTTCATGTTGAACGGTTTTCAGTTCTCCGATGTTACTCGGAGAGAATTTGTTTAAACCAGTTATTGGCTTTCCTCCTTCTTGCTTTTGCACTAAAACTGGTGAGCCAGTGATCCCACTGGGGGTGTATAGCCAGAAGGGGAGGGGCCTTACACTTTTTAGTGTAATTGCTTTGTGTTGCCTCCGGAGGCAGTGCTATACACCCAATCGTCTGGGTCTCCCAATAAGAGCTAGAAGAAAAGGAATTTACGGTAAGTAACAAAATTCCCTTCTTTTCCTGTACCAGATATCTTTAGATATATACTGCACTGTACGGTCGCTTCTTGGCTGTATACCCTATATTGCTCTGGGAAGACAACAACATGTCATCCACAAAACGCAAGGGTGCCAAGGCACGGGCTGTATACACTGCTTGTGCAGCATGTGGGGCTAATCTACCAGCAGGCTCCAACGACTCTCATTGTGTGCAATGTTCAGTTCCAGTGGCACTTCGTCAGCCAGAGCCTAGGGTGGTGGTAGCCCAGGCTGAGACGCCTGTGAACCCTGCCCCGGTGACGGGGACAGAATTTGCAGTCTTTGCTGATAAAATGTCTGTGACTATGACAAAAATCCTGGAGACCTTGCAGTCCAGGCCAGTTGCTCAGACCATGGACACTACTGTCCCTATGTTCCCCGGTCCCCCTCAGTTGGAACTAATCCGTACTTCACGGGGGTCTCAGGCATCACTGGCTGAGGGCTCTGACTCCGATGACAGTCCCAGGCCGCCTAAGCGAGCTCGCTGGGAGAGACCCTCCACGTCATCACGCGGGTCAGGGTCTCAGCGAGAAGGGTCTCTATATGATGAGACAGAGGTGGGTGATCAGGAGTCTAGCCCTGACACCGCACTCAATTTGGATACGCCAGATGGTGACGCCATGGTAAATGACCTTATAGCGGCCATCAATAGGCTGTTGGATATTTCTCCCCCAGCTCCTTCAGCAGAGGAGGCAGCTGCCCAGCAGGAGAAATTCCATTTCCTGTATCCCAAGCGTAAATTGAGCACCTTTCTGGACCACTCTGACTTCAGAGCATCAATCCAGAAACACCATGCTTATCCGGACAAGCGTTTTTCCAAACGTCTTAAGGATACACGTTATCCCTTTCCCCCTGACGTGGTCAAACGCTGGACCCAGTGTCCAAAAGTGGACCCTCCAATATCCAGGCTTGCAGCTAGATCCATAGTTGCAGTGGAGGATGGGGCTTCACTTAAAGATGCCAATGACAGACAGATGGACCTTTGGTTGAAATCTGTCTATGAAGCTATTGGCGCGTCGTTTGCTCCAGCATTCGCGGCCGTGTGGGCGCTCCAAGCTATTTCAGCCGGTTTGGCACAGGTGGACTCTTTCATACGTCCAGCAGTGCCGCAAGTGGCGTCCTTAACTACGCAAATGTCTGCGTTTGCGACCTACGCTATTAATGCGGTACTGGACTCTACGAGCCGTACCGCAATGGCTTCCGCCAACTCTGTAGTTTTGCGCAGAGCCTTGTGGTTAAAGGAATGGAAAGCAGATTCTGCTTCTAAAAAATGTTTAACCAGCTTGCCACTATCTGGAGACAGACTGTTTGGTGAGCAATTGGCGGAAATCATTAAACAGTCCAAAGGTAAGGACTCTTCCTTACCCCAGCCCAGATCAAGCAAACCTCAACAGAGGAAGTGGCAGTCAAAGTTTCGGTCCTTTCGAGGCTCGGGCAAGCCCCAGTTTGCCTCGTCCAGAGGGACTCAGAAAGAGCAAAGGAGCTCTGATTCCTGGCGGGCTCACTCACGCCCCAAGAAAGCAGCCGGAGGTACCGCTTCCAAAGCGGCTGCCTCATGACTTTCGGCCGCCTCCCTCCGCATCCTCGGTCGGTGGCAGGCTCTCCCGCTTTTGCGACATTTGGCAGCCACAGGTCAAAGACCGGTGGGTAACAGACATTTTGTCTCACGGGTACAGGATAGAGTTCAGTTCTCGTCCTCCGCCTCGGTTCTTCAGAACTTCCCCACATCCCGACCGAGCAGATGCCCTTCTGCAGGCGGTGCATTCTCTAAGAGCAGAAGGAGTGGTGGTCCCTGTTCCTCTTCGGGAACAAGGACAAGGTTTTTACTCCAATCTCTTTGTGGTGCCAAAAAAGGACGGCTCATTCCGTCCTGTTCTGGACCTAAAACTGCTCAACAAGCATGTGAACGCCAGGCGGTTCCGGATGGAATCCCTCCGCTCAGTCATTGCCTCAATGTCTCAAGGAGATTTCCTAGCATCAATAGACATCAAAGATGCTTATCTCCACGTGCCGATTGCTACAGAGCACCAACGCTTTCTACGCTTCGTGATAAGAGACGACCATCTTCAGTTCGTAGCTCTGCCATTTGGTCTGGCGACAGCCCCACGGGTGTTCACCAAGGTCATGGCGGCAGTGGTAGCAGTCTTGCACTCTCAGGGACACTCTGTGATCCCTTACTTAGACGATCTACTTGTCAAGGCACCCTCTCAGGAGGCATGCCAACTCAGCCTGAACGTTGCACTGGAGACTCTCCAGACGTTCGGGTGGATCATCAACTTCTCAAAGTCAAATCTGTTACCGACCCAATCACTGACGTATCTTGGCATGGAGTTTCATACTCTCTCAGCGATAGTGAAACTTCCGCTGGACAAGCAGCGGTCACTACAGACTGGGGTGCAGGCTCTCCTTCAAAATCAGTCGCACTCCTTAAGACGCCTCATGCACTTCCTGGGGAAGATGGTGGCGGCAATGGAGGCGGTTCCGTTTGCGCAGTTTCATCTGCGCCCACTTCAATGGGACATTCTCCGCCAATGGGACGGGAAGTCAACATCCCTGGACAGGAAAGTCTCCCTTTCCCAGACGGCCAAGGACTCTCTGCAGTGGTGGCTTCTTCCCACCTCATTATCACAGGGAAGATCCTTCCTACCACCATCCTGGGCGGTGGTCACGACAGACGCGAGTCTGTCAGGGTGGGGAGCAGTTTTTCTCCACCACAGGGCTCAGGGTACGTGGACTCAGCAGGAGTCCACCCTTCAGATCAATGTTCTGGAAATCAGAGCAGTGTATCTTGCCCTACTAGCCTTCCAGCAGTGGCTGGAAGGAAGGCAGATCCGAATTCAGTCGGACAACTCCACAGCGGTGGCATACATCAACCACCAAGGGGGGACACGCAGTCGGCAAGCCTTCCAGGAAGTCCGGCGGATTCTGATGTGGGTGGAAGCCACGGCCTCCACCATATCCGCAGTTCACATCCCCGGCGTAGAAAACTGGGAAGCAGACTTCCTCAGTCGCCAGGGCATGGACGCAGGGGAATGGTCCCTTCACCCGGACGTGTTTCAGGAAATCTGTCGCCGCTGGGGAAGGCCGGACGTCGACTTAATGGCGTCCCGGCACAACAACAAGGTCCCAACCTTCATGGCACGGTCTCGCGATCACAGAGCTTTGGCGGCAGACGCCTTAGTGCAAGATTGGTCGCAGTTCCGGCTCCCTTATGTGTTTCCACCTCTGGCACTCTTGCCCAGGGTGCTACGCAAGATCAGATCCGACTGCAGCCGCGTCATACTCGTCGCCCCAGACTGGCCAAGGAGGGCGTGGTATCCGGATCTGTGGCATCTCACGGTCGGCCAACCGTGGGCACTACCAGACCGACCAGACTTGCTGTCCCAAGGGCCGTTTTTCCATCGGAATTCTGCGGCCCTGAACCTGACTGTGTGGCCATTGAGTCCTGGATCCTAGCGTCTTCAGGAGTATCCCAAGGGGTCGTTGCCACCATGAGACAGGCTAGGAAGCCCACGTCCGCTAAGATCTACCACAGAACGTGGAGGATATTCTTATCCTGGTGCTCTGCTCAGGGAGTGTCTCCCTGGCCATTTGCATTGCCTACTTTTCTTTCTTTCCTGCAATCTGGGTTAGAAAAAGGTTTGTCGCTCGGCTCCCTTAAAGGGCAAGTCTCGGCACTATCCGTCTTTTTTCAGAAGCGTCTAGCACGACTTTCTAAGGTACGCACGTTCCTGCAGGGGGTTTGTCATATCGTACCCCCGTACAAGCGGCCGTTAGATCCATGGGATCTGAACAGGGTACTGGTTGCCCTCCAGAAGCCGCCCTTCGAGCCTCTGAGGGAGGTTTCACTTTCTAGACTATCACAGAAAGTGGCTTTTCTGGTAGCGATCACATCTCTTCGGAGAGTGTCTGAGCTAGCAGCGCTGTCATCCAAGGCTCCCTTCCTGGTCTTCCACCAGGACAAGGTAGTGCTGCGACCCATTCAGGAGTTTCTCCCGAAGGTGGTATCCTCTTTTCATCTTAATCAGGATATCTCCTTGCCTTCTTTTTGTCCTCATGCAGTTCATCGCTATGAGAAGGATTTACATTTGTTAGATCTGGTGAGAGCACTCAGAATCTACATTTCTCGCACGGCGCCCCTGCGCCGTTCGGATGCACTCTTTGTCCTTGTCGCTGGTAAGCGCAAAGGGTCGCAGGCTTCCAAGGCCACCCTGGCTCGATGGATCAAAGAACCAATTCTTGAAGCCTACCGTTCTGCTGGGCTTCCGGTTCCTTCAGGGCTGAAGGCCCATTCTACCAGAGCCGTGGGTGCGTCCTGGGCATTACGACACCAGGCTACGGCTCAACAGGTGTGCCAGGCAGCTACCTGGTCGAGTCTGCACACTTTCACCAAACATTATCAGGTGCATACCTATGCTTCGGCGGACGCCAGCCTAGGTAGAAGAGTCCTGCAGGCGGCAGTTGCCTCCCCGTAGGGGAGGGCTGTCTTTGCAGCTCTAACATGAGGTATTTCTTTACCCACCCAGGGACAGCTTTTGGACGTCCCAATCGTCTGGGTCTCCCAATGGAGCGCCGAAGAAGAAGGGAATTTTGTTACTTACCGTAAATTCCTTTTCTTCTAGCTCCAATTGGGAGACCCAGCACCCGCCCCTGTTTCCTTCGGGATTTTTGGTTTGTTCGGGTACACATGTTGTTCATGTTGAACGGTTTCAGTTCTCCGATGTTACTTCGGATTGAATTTGTTTAACCAGTTATTGGCTTTCCTCCTTCTTGCTTTTGCACTAAAACTGAGCAGCCCGTGATCCCACGGGGGGTGTATAGGCAGAAGGGGAGGGGCCTTACACTTTTTAGTGTAATACTTTGTGTGGCCTCCGGAGGCAGTAGCTATACACCCAATCGTCTGGGTCTCCCAAATGGAGAAAAGGAATTTACGGTAAGTAACAAAATTCCCTTCTTTTCGGGTACACATGTTGTTCATGTTGAATGGTTTTCAGTTCTCCGATGTTACTTCGGAGTGAATTTGTTTAAACCAGTTATTGGCTTTCCTCCTTCTTGCTTTTGCACTAAAACTGGTGATCCAGTGATCCCACTGGGGGTGTATAGCCAGAAGGGGAGGGGCCTTACACTTTTTAGTGTAATGCTTTGTGTGGCCTCCGGAGGCAGTGCTATACACCCAATCGTCTGGGTCTCCCAATAGGAGCTAGAAGAAAAGGAATTTACGGTAAGTAACAAAATTCCCTTCTTCTAAATGCAAATGTTCTCCCCCCCACCCACCCCCCCAAAAAAAAATCTTAAAGGAAAAACGTGAAAATTGCAGTCGTGCATGAAATAGTTAAATATCCATTTTTTTTTTCTCATTTCTAGATACCATTAATGGCTCCATAGTCCAGAAAACGGATTCTACAGCACAAAAGGTAAGACGGAGCAGTCACTTCTTTTCGCATTTAATATACTGTGTTTTTTATGTCAGTGATCCATCTCGTAGACAATAGATATGAGCTGACGGCTCACGCAGAGCTCAGTAACGCAGCCTCGGTGCATATTCACTAGTCTGCTCCGAATTCTTTCCCTGGGAGAGACCTTGCTGATACAGTATAACTACCTTGTTGTCTTGTTGCTGCTGCTGCGCTCAGTCTGTTCATGGTGACCTGTGACGTGAAGCTGTTTTCTACAACCTCACCTTTTTGTAGCAGAATTTGCCAGTTCCTCACCCCAATTTTGCACCTCTTACACAGCTGTTTCTGTTTGTTAGTGACTGTGTTTCACCTTATATATGAAAATGATGATCATTGTCACCAGTTTGGTATAATTGGTAACTCGTACACCTGACTGTAACTCCACAAATTACCTTCAAGTGTACCTAGAAGAATTGATCCAGTTTTGAAGGCAAAAGTACATTGCCCTTCTATTTTGGGACACTATCTTACTCTGCAGCTTTTTTTTTTTTTTGCACAGTGCTGCATATGATATAATATTTTTCTTCTTTAAGGCACCTGTCACCTTTGACGCTTTCCATTTTATTGTTCACAAGGTTCTGGTGACAAAACATTTTCAAGACCCCGCAAAAGAGAAGAAAGTAATGAAGAAACCACTAGAGGGCAGCATACAGAAGAGTAAGTGACCGACTGTGGATTCTGTATGATTTGCACAGTTTGTGATATGAGAGGATTGTTTCTTTGGGTATCCGGGGTGTCCATTCTTTTCTGCAAGTATTAGTCAAATTCTGATCATCTAGCGATCACCTAAGTAACCATTGTTCCCATCTTTGCATTGCAGGTAAGGACGTGCAGATCTCACACTTTACTACTGGTCAAAAAGAGACGTTTTTGGCAGCATTAAATAAAAGGTAAGTGACTAATAAAGTGTGTGTGTGTGTGTGTGTGTGTGTGTGTGTGTGTGTACAGAGCCCAGGCAGTGTGCAGGGGACTACTTCTGTATGTTCTATGTCATATTCCCCTAGGCAGCTCACACTTTCTGCTAGATCGCCTAAGCAGCATTGATCCCTGAGATCTGAGTTTTTTAATATTATGCTTTACTTATTTTTTTAATTTAGTTTACTTATATAGCACTATTAATTTGACAGTGCTTTACAGACATGGTCATCATTAGGGCTCACAATCTAGATTCCCTATTACTTTGTCTTTGGAGTGTGGAATGAGAAAATGGAGCAAACCCCCAGAAACACAAGGTGAACATATAAACTCCTTGCAGATGGTGTCCTTGGTGGTATTTGAACCCAGGACCCCAGCGCTGCAGGACTACAGTGCTAACCACTGAGCCAACGTGACGCCCACTGCATAGTGCTAACCACTGCTGCCCACTGCATAGTGCTAACCACTGCTGCCCACTGCATAGTGCTAACCACTGCTGCCCACTGCATAGTGCTAACCACTGCTGCCCACTGCATAGTGCTAACCACTGCTGCCCACGGCATAGTGCTAACCACTGCTGCCCACGGCATAGTGCTAACCACTGCTGCCCACGGCATAGTGCTAACCACTGCTTCCCACGGCATAGTGCTAACCACTGCTGCCCACGGCATAGTGCTAACCACTGCTGCCCACGGCATAGTGCTAACCACTGCTGCCCACGGCATAGTGCTAACCACTGCTGCCCACGGCATAGTGCTAACCACTGCTGCCCACGGCATAGTGCTAACCACTGCTGCCCACGGCATAGTGCTAACCACTGAGCTACCATATAGTGCTAACCACTGCTGCCCACTGCATAGTGCTAACCACTGAGCCACTGCATAGTGCTAACCACTGTGCTGACCACTGTACAGTGCTAACCAATGAACCACTGTGTTTTCCACTGTACAGGGCTAACCACTGAGCCACTGTATAGTGCTAACCACTGTGCTGTCCACTGGTCCACTGTACAGTTCTAATCACTGAGCCCCTGTATAGTGCTAACCACTGAATCACTGTGCTGCCCTCTGTACAGAGCTAACCAGTGAGCCAAGGTATAGTGCTAACCACTGAATCACTGTGCTGCACACTGTACAGTGCTAACCACTGAGCCACGGAACCACTGTGCTGCCCACTGTACAGGGCTAACCACTGATCCACCGTATAGTGTTAAACACTGAACAACTGTGCTGTTTACTGTACAGTGCTAACCACTGAGCCACCATATAGTGCTAAACAGTGAATCACTATGCTACTCACTTTACAGTGCTAACCACTGAGCCACCATATAGTGCTAATAACTGAACCACTGTACAGTTCTCCGCAGTCTTGGTTGCATTTAGATATGAGCTTTACCATGATGTCCGTTTTTGTGTTGGCTGTTTTAGTCTTTTTGAGTATACGTCAGAGGACTTTGCACTTGACTGTTGCAATTTTTTTCTTATCTTTTAATGTTGCGAATAATGTTTATCATAAATCCATGGGATAGGTGATCATTGGAGTCCGAGCACTAGGACCCTCAGCAATCCCCAGAAAGAGGCTTTAAAACAAATCTTTCAACAGAACCAACCCTTCTAAGCCGTCTATACAGGCATGCGGGTTATAGAAGGCTGAATGACATGATACTTTGATATCTGCATTCTGACCTCTTATTTTAATAAAAATCCTAATTTAAATGAGCTGTTAGGATCTATGGGCTGGACACATCTCCCTGAGACTCTGCCTCAAGAGCTTATTTTACATGAAAGGGGTCGTTACCAGTGTGAGACATGTAATGACTGACAGTCTGCTCTCCTCATCTACATGTCTCACACTGGTAAAGACAGCTTTCATGTAAAATAAGCTCTGGATGCAGATTCTCACGGAGATACAAGTCCAGCCCATAGATCCTAACTGCAAATTTACATATTAAAAAAGTGCCTTTTTCTGGAATCAGATTGCACACATAAAGGTATCACTTTATTCAACTTTCTATGACCCAGATGTCTTAGAAGGGTTGATCCTACTGACAGATTCCCTTTAAAATGCCTTGTCAGAATGGCAGATGCTACCATAGGGCATTTTTGGGTCTGTTCTTTGAGTTTGGGACCTCCAATGGTCACAAAGTGTCGCCTATTCACAGGATAGGAGAAAAATGTTTTAATGTTGGGAATAACTTTTTAAAGGTAGTGGCCCATGAGGACATTTATCTGCTGGTGATAACCTCTCTAGATCATAAATCGCTCTCCACTCTTTCTATTTTTTTAACTGTTTATTTATTAACAAGATTTTTAGGTAAACATCACAACAGATTGTATATACATATAGTGTTTTTAAATCCGAATAAAGACACAAGGGAAGAAGGGAACTGGAAAGGTGGGAAGGGTCTATCAACATATGTGCTACGCGAGGCATCTACACATACCGTATTTTTCGGACTATAAGACCGTACCATAAGACGCACCCTGGTTTTAGAGGAGGAAAATAGGGTTATAAAATTTTAAGCAAAAAATGTGGTCATGACACACTGTTTTGGGGCGAGGATCTGCTGCTGACACTGTTATGGGGGTAATGTCCCCAAATTCTCTACTAAGGTACCCCAGTCTGGTAATGATCCTCCTGCCTTGTATATACAGTATATGTCCGTCATCCTGGTATAGCCCCCATCCTGCTATATACTGTCATACTGGCATATGGCCGCATCCTGCTATATACTGGCATATGGCCGCATCCTGCTATATACTGGCATATGGCCGCATCCTGTTATATACTGGCATATGGACGCATCCTGCTATATACTGGCATATGGCCGCATCCTGCTATATACTGGCATATGGCCGCATCCTGCTATATACTGGCATATGGCCGCATCCTGCTATATACTGGCATATGGCCGCATCCTGCTATATACTGGCATATGGCCGCATCCTGCTATATACTGGCATATGGCCGCATCCTGCTATATACTGGCATATGGCCGCATCCTGCTATATACTGGCATATGGCCGCATCCTGCTATATACTGGCATATGGCCGCATCCTGCTATATACTGGCATATGGCCGCATCCTGCTATATACTGGCATATGGCCGCATCCTGCTATATACTGGCATATGGCCGCATCCTGCTATATACTCTATCCTGGCATATGGCCCCATCCTGCTATATACCTCCATCCTGCTCTTATACTCCCATCCTCCTCATATACTCCCATCCTGCTCATATACTCCCATCCTGCTCATAATATACCCCCATCCTGCTCATAATATACCCCCATCCTGCTCACAATATACCCCCATCCTGCTCACTATATACCCCCATCCTGCTCACTATATACCCCCATCCTGCTCACTATATACCCCCATCCTGCTCATAATATACCCCCATCCTGCTAATACTATACCCCCATCCTGCTCATAATATACCCCCATCCTGCTCATAATATACCCCCATCCTGCTCATATACTCCCATCCTGCTCATATACTCCCATCCTGCTCATAATATACCCCCATCCTGCTCATAATATACCCCCATCCTGCTCACAATATACCCCCATCCTGCTCACTATATACCCCCATCCTGCTCACTATATACCCCCATCCTGCTCACTATATACCCCCATCCTGCTCATAATATACCCCCATCCTGCTCATAATATACCCCCATCCTGCTCATAATATACCCCCATCCTGCTAATACTATACCCCCATCCTGCTAATACTATACCCCCATCCTGCTAATACTATACCCCCATCCTGCTCATAATATACTCCCATCCTGCTCATAATATACTCCCATCCTGCTCATATACTCCCATCCTGCTCATAATATACCCCCATCCTGCTATATACCCCCATCCTGCTCATATACCCCCATCCTGCTATATACCCCTATCCTGGTATGCAGCCACATCCTGTGGCACATAAAAAGAAATAAACATTCATACTCACCTTACCTCACTCCCTGCAGCATCGCTCCTCCTCCGTCTGTGCCGGCAGCAGCGCTGGAGTGTGGAGCCGGCCACGATCCCTTCAGCACCGCGATGTCCTCCTGTCTGTGGCGGCGGTGGCTGCGTGTGGACACGTGCGCAGAGCGATGACGTCATCGCTGTGCGCACCGCTAGTCTCCACACAGCCGTCGCCGCCACAGACAGGAGGAAATCGCGGTGCTGCAATTGTGGCCTGTGAGTTATACTGATGACTTTCACTGCGCCCCGCGCTGATGATCATGTGTGGGGGGCAGTGAATACAGCTGCACATGATCACTCCAGGCTGAAGTTGCCAGGGGTCATCATGCGGGCAGGCTGTTTAATATGCGCGCACCCCCCACCCATCACCCCGCTCACCTGTCAGCATCGGCTTCAGCGCTGAGAGATGATGGGCGTGCATATTAAATGAGCGGGTCCACGTGGTCATGGCAGGCTGCTACAGGCTGCTCGTGCCGCCAATGACCCTCATTCCCTGCAGCCCTACATTCAGACTATAAGATGCACCCCACTTTCCCCCAACATTTGAGGGAAAAAAGTGCGTCTTATAGTCCGAAAAATTCGGTATCTCTGAAATATACTCATCTTCTAATCTGACAACTAATTGCGATCGTCCATATAAAGTTCCCATGGTGTCTATATCTGTTGGAACTTTTCTAGCCGATTGCTTATACAAGCAGTAAGGTACTCCATCCGCTTTGAGTCTTGTATCCGTAATTCCAAGTCCTGAAGAGTAGAGGGAAGGTTTTTTTTCCAAAATGAGTCTATCAAACACTTAGCTGGGTTGCTCCTTCATATATGGAATTCAGCAGAGTTTTTTGAGGTCCCTAAAGGTGGGACATTGAGAAGGTAATTGAACGGGTCTAGAGCAACTTCAAACCCTAAAACTTCACAGATTAATTTCTCTACTCCTCTCCAAAAGGGGGCAAGAGCCTCACAATCCCCAAAACTATGAGTGAGAGATCCCTTATCCCTTGTGTACCTCCAACATTGGTCCGATGCGCCAGGGAAAAGTTTACTAAGCACGTCTGGAGTATGATACCAATGCATTAAAATCTTGTATTGGTTTTCCTTTGTCTTTGCCGTTCGATCCCAAATAGTCTGCCACATCGGTATCGATATCACCCTCCCCAAAAATGTCTCCCATTTTGTCATACAGTATATGGGTGTTGTATCTCTATGTGTGAAGTCAGCATATTAATAAGTGTGAGATCAGCCCTTTCGTTGAAGCCCCCCTCTTGCAAATGCTCTCGAATGGGGTGGGTCTGGGGAAAGTAGCTGATCTAATCGTGGATATGGCCAAGTGACGTATGTGTGAATATGTATTGAAAGTTTCCACAGGGATTCCAAATCTCCCCTGCAATGTTGAAAAGGGTAGTATTGCCTGTGTGCAAGGGTCTATTATATCTAAATATCGAAATAGCTGTGCACGTGCCCGTGGACCAGCCACCTTGTCATCAGCACTGCCTTTGAAAGCCGGAGTACGGCTGCTTTTACACATCAGTTTTTTTGCATCAGGCTCAATCCAGCTCAAAAACCTATGCAACGGATGCGGCGAAAAAAACGGATTGATTGCATAAGTTTTTACATGCGTCCCGTCCGTTTTTTGACGGATCCGGTTTGATACTGAGCATGTGCAGTTCAAAAAAACGCATCCGGCTTGCGTTGTAAATTGCGTCGGATCCGGCACAATACGTTTTTTCGCCACAGACAAAAAACACTGCAAGCAACGTTCCATCTGGCCGCCGCATTGGCTAAATAGGCCACATCCGGCAAAAAACAGACGCAACGCAAGGCCATGCGGCACAATACGGCGCTAATGCAAGTCTATGAGGAAAAAACGCAACCAGCGGCAAAAAAAAATGGATGCGTTTTTTTTCTGAAAAGTGCCGAATTGTGCCTGATTGCAAAAAACTGATGTGTGAAAGAAGCCTATATAGGAATGGCATCAGTGGAGAATTGGCTGAGATAAGTGGAAAAGATTTTATAGGCATCCGCCAGATACGTCTGGTGAACACCATAGGTCCCAAAAGGAGTTTATCAGCAGGGTGCTCAGCGGAGTTATCCACACGCACCACTCTTTCTAATAGAACTGGGTCTGGAGCCTCAGAACACATGTTATGAAGAATGCGATAATCCTGATAGGAAGGTGCCAATAAATAAGTTTGGACACTTACTAGATTATCATCCCACTCATTTATTGGGTCTAGTGCCCATTCATTAATGAACCTTCTACATTGTGTAATGCCGTTGTTCTGGCTTCTGCAGGGCACAGAGCGGCCTTGTGACCAAACATGTTCCCGTCCAGCTGCTTGGTGACATTGCTGGAAAAGTCCAAAACAGTAGTGAGAAGAATCGGGAGAGCAGTGACGTCCAGGCCGCCTCCATTGCTGCCGCCACCGCTGCTGCCATCGCTGTCGCTGCTCCTGTGCTAAAGGTGATCACTCTTTTAGCGATTGTCTCTATGTCATATGTCTGACCTTTCATAAGTTTCAAGAAGAGAATTTATTTTCCCCCTAGACTTTATCAGTGTGAAATGTTAGCTATTTCACTAAATTGGGGGAGAACAACCAAAGCCTCCATGCACAAAATGCTAAAATTGTCTGAACCCACAGCCAATGGTCTAATGTGTATGGGGCCCACTGAAGTCTCCCCCGACAGATGATGTTGGGAAAGGGAAGGATCCGGCGTGTTGATTTCAGCAGCTTATCCTTTTCTTCTCCATGGAGATCAGGCCCGTTTCACACGTCAGTGAAAAACACAGACGTTTTTCACTGGCGTGTAAAACACGCACATGTCCCTGCGTGTGCCGAAAATCACGGCACACGTGGGTTGTCTAAGTGCAATCCGGGCTCCGTTCTCCGTGGCCCGTGATTGCACTTAGGGTACCTTCACACTTAGCGATGCAGCAGCGATCCGACCAGCGATCTGACCTGGTCAGGATCGCTGCTGCATCGCTACATGGTCGCTGGTGAGCTGTCAAACAGGCAGATTTCACCAGCGACCAGTGAACAGCCCCCAGCCAGCAGCGACGTGCAAGCGACGCTGCGCTTGCACGGAGCTGCCGTCTGGAAGCTGCGGAGACTGGTAACTAAGGTAAACATCGGGTATGGTTACCCGATGTTTACATTAGTTACCAGCGCACAGCTGTGTGTGCAGGGAGCAGGGAGCCGCGCACACTGAGCGCTGGCTCCTTGCTCTCCTACCATAGCTACAGTACACATCGGGTTAATTAACCCGATGTGTAATGCAGCTACATGTTCAGAGAGCAGGGAGCCGCGCACACTGCTTAGCGCTGGCTCCTTGCTCTCCTAGCTGCTGTACACATCGGGTTAATTAACCCGATGTGTACAGCAGCTACATGTGCAGAGAGCCGGAGCCGGCAGCACAGGCAGCGTGAGAGCTGCAGAGGCTCGTAACTAAGGTAAATATCGGGTAACCACCTTGGTTACCCGATGTTTATCTTGGATACAGCTTACCTCAGCTGTCAGACGCCGGCTCCTGCTCTCTGCTCGCTTCATTTGTCGCTCTCTCGCTGTCACACACAGCGATCTGTGTGTCACAGCGGGAGAGCGGCTTTGAAGAAAACGAACCAGGGCTGTGTGTAACGAGCAGCGATCTCGCAGCAGGGGCCAGATCGCTGCTCATTGTCACACACAGCGAGATCGCTAATGAGGTCACTGTTGCGTCACAAAAAGCGTGACTCAGCAGCGATCTCGGCAGCGAGCTCGCTGTGTGTGAAGCACCCCTTAGAGATTCACTCACCTGTGCGCGCTCCCGCTGTCCGTGGTGCTGAATCCTCCCGCGACGCAGCATCCGGCCGGCGGTGACCCCTGCAGGAGCTGCTTCCGGGTCGGCTGTGTCTCGCATAATGAATATGTGCGACAGTAATCAGCCGGCTCAGAAGGAGCAGGGAGAACGGGCTGCAGAGGACATCGCTGGACGCCGGGTGAGTTAAAATGTTTATTATTTTAAAAGCACGTTTTTTTCTGGCACGTGTTTCACAGACCACACCACTGCGTGGTCCGTGGAACATCAGTGATGCCAGAGAAAAATGGACATGTCTCCGTGCAGCAATCACGCACACGCGGGTACGCCGCACAGAGACACGTGCAGTGACAAATCACTGACGTGTGAGCAGACCCATTCATTATAATGGGTCTGCGTATGTCAGTGATTCTGGTACGTTTAAAAAAAAAAGCACAAACGTACCAGAATCACTGACGTGTGAAAGGGGCCTTATAGAGAAGTCTGGCTGCCCCATTCTCATAGAGGGCATATGAGCCAACGCCCGGGCCTTCTTATATATGGGAGAGTCGGGGTAGATCAGCAGACTCTATGTGACTGCAGATTGTGCAATTTTCACAATGTCAGGATTTGGCAATGAGAGAAGTAAAAAAGGTCGCTAGTCTCCATCTGAATGCTAGTATGCACATCTCATACTTGCTGTCACAGGACTACCATTCAAGCTGGCAAAAGAATAGAATCCTTACAGTCTGCAAATTGCGCGTTGTAAGGATTCATGTCTGCAGTCACATCAAGTGATTTGGGGTGACGGGACGTGGAGTGAGTCACTTTATGTAAGTATTGTGCAGGCTTTTATGTTCTTTATGTCTCCTATATTTATATGGTGATAACGGTCCGGTTGGGTTCGTCACCTTAGGGAGCAACATATACTCTGCACATCTTACAAACTTAGCAATTGGTTTCGTTTATCAGTGATCCAGGCACAGCACTAGGCACTTTCTGGCAGTATACAAGATGGCGACATTGGGGTGAATTAACATGGTTGATATATTTTAAAGTGCTCTTATTAATATAGATTATTCCCTATTGTATATGTTTTACAATATTGGTGAATATATTTAAATAGCACAGAGCACTGTATATAATTATGGTTATTTGTACTCATATTTCTATTATATACTTACACATTTATATAACTATTCCATTTATTTATTGAGAACTTAGCCCTAACGTATTTAATTGTTACAGTACCAGTAATAATAGGTCACTGTTTTTTTATATATATAATATAATACCGTTTTTTTTTACGTTTTGTAAGACGCACCGGATTATAAGACGCACCCCAAATTTGGAGAGAAAAAAAAATATGGGGTCCGTTTTATAATCTGGTGGTGTATTACCAGGGAGAGGGGGCAACAGCGAAGCGGGGTGATGCAGCCCAGATACTCACTGCGGTCTCTGCGGGGCCGGTGACGCCGCTCTGTGCGGGGCCGGTGACGCCGCTCTGTGCGGGGCCGGTGACGCCGCTCTGTGCGGGGCCGGTGACGCCGCTCTGTGCGGGGCCGGTGACGCCGCTCTGTGCGGGGCCGGTGACGCCGCTCTGTGCGGGGCCGGTGACGCCCGTCTGCTTTGTGCGGGGGGCAGGGAGTCACCGGCCATTCTGACAGGGCTGTGGAGTCGGAGTTGGAGCTCATTTTGGTGGATTCTGAGTCGGTATAAAATGCACCGACTCCTAAAATATATAATAAATTGGGGACAGTAGTGCAATGCAGAGTGTGATGAACATTTTTTCATAGGAATTTGGGAAAGTTATGAAATGTCCTATAAATGGCTGTTCTATTCTTGATCTAAGGCTGCATTCACACACAGCGTTTTTGCTGCGTTTTTTGAGGATACGTTTTTCAGTTGCAAAAGCTGATCAGCTTTTTAAAAAAAAACGCTTCACCTGAAAGGTTTTTTGAGCTCATAAATAATGTTTTCAATAGCAAAAGCAGATTAGAGAACGTCACAAACTGAGATGCTCATTCTTTATGAGGATCCTCACAAAACGCTGTGTCTGAATGTCGTATCTTTTCACCCATTGCCTTTGGTGGGATGCCAGGAGTCACTGCATTTCAATGAATTATTTTGCCATCAAGAAAGAAATTGTTAGCAAGACACTGGCAGTAAAAGATAGTAAAGCTCATCACACCGGCCAGTTTCTCCAGGCCTTAGTGGGAAAAGTTCTGCAAGACTAGGAACGCAAAAAAGAACAGGTTCTTGCTATTGTAAGGACAATGCTTCAAACATAAGTACAATTAAACTGATGAATGAGAGGAATGAACAACAGCTAGAAGAAAATTTAGGATTTAGTATGTGTGAGATGGAGCCACAGTGCTGTTCATGTAACTGAGGAACAAACAGATATTACAACAGAAGAACAGCAAAATGATACTTTGGGATTAGATGATCTTGTTGAAGCTGCTTCAAAACACTTTCATATTCATCACATGCGCTGTGTTGTGCACTCGCTGCAGCAGGCAATAAGAGATAGTCTGCAAGAGGGACCCCGGTTTCACACATCCGGCTTTTCGCCGGTTCGGTGGATGCGGTGCACTCCAGTACAGAGTATATAGTACAGTGGCAGCGCGACAAACGACTGTCACATGCTTTCATGTGACCCGGAAGTTGTGGCGCTGCCACTGTACTGTATACTCTGTACTGGAGTGCACCGCATCTGCCAAACCGGCGAAAAGCCGGATGTGTGAAACTGGGCGGACATGCTGGAAATCTAATTGGAAAAGTGAGGAAGTTGGTTATTGCCGCCAGAACCCCTAAAATTGATTCCATCTTGAAGAGACGTGCTGGGAATTTTTAAAAAAATAAAAATTAATGATATTTAATATTCAATTGATTTCTATAGCTTCATTTGGCTTGAAAAATGTAATCAGACCACAGTGTTTATTGTGCAAATTGCACGATGAGAGAAGCATAAAAAGTCGCTAGTCTGCCTCTGAATGCAAGTATGCACATCTCATACTTGCTGTCACAGGACTATCATTCAAGCTGGCAAAAGAATGGAATCCTGACAGTGTGCAAATTGTGCACTGTAAGGATTCATACGTCTGCAGTCACATCAAGTGATTGCAGAAATTTATGTGAAGCCTGAAAAATCCCTTTAAAGAGAATTTGTCAATTGCTCAAAAATTGCGCTTTCACCCCTCCCTCCTGGTTGCTGCCATTGACAGCTAGGCAGCTGATCTAGCAGTTTGTCACTCTTGTACCCTGCGGCATACGGGATGGAGCGGTGAAAGCACAAAGGCCCAGAGAAGACTCTGGAGAAATCCAATTGGACCCCAAGCAGAGATTTCACATACTGCACACCAAAAGCAACAAATGTGAATTTCTCTCCAATGGAGCGACACTTTTTGTACTAAGCGAAATTTTTTTCTAAGTGACAAATCCTCTTTTAAAAGATAATAGGATATCTCAAAAAGTACTGTGTTACTCCGGACAGTATCGCTGATGGCTGCAGCACAACAAAGCCAGACATGTGTGATGCAAAAATATCTGATGTCACTTGCTTTTCCCTTGTGCTTATGTAAGGGTCGAGGTAATTTGTCTTCTTTGTTCCCCTAGGTTCAGAGTAATCTTGAGGCCCAAGTGAATTCTGTGTCTCAGCTACTTAACAAACTCCAGGAGGCTGATAAGCAGCTGCAAATGCTCACAGGCCAGCACAGCACGCTCCAGAGTCAGCCAGCGGAAAGAGTGTACCAGGGGAGAGTCAGCGAGCTGGAGAGGCAGCTGACTATGCTGACAGAGCAAAGGCTCCAGCATCTGGAAAAGCTCCAGCAACAGCAACTCCAGATGCAGGTATAAACTCTGCTTTCCATCCGAAATGTACAAGTAATGGGCGTCCCGTGGCTTTCTATTATTTGCTGCCAGGAAAGCTTTCATTTATCTCCTAAGATTTGATCATTGATAACTATATATAACTTGTAGCACAATAGCTCCTAAGTAATTGCAGTTTTCTTTGTCGCTCCATTGGGAGACCCAGACAATTGGGGTGTATAGCTTCTGCCTCCGGAGGCCACACAAAGTATTACACTTTAAAAAGTGTAACCCCTCCCCTCTGCCTATACACCCTCCCGTGCATCACGGGCTCCTCAGTTTTATGCTTTGTGTGGAAGGAGGCACACATCCACTCATGCATTCTCATTTTAGTTAATCGGTTGGAAGAAAAGTGGGCCCCCACGGGGCCCCCGGCATGTTCCCTTCTCACCCCACTACGTCGGCGGTGCTGTTAAGGTTGAGGTACAAAGGCCGGAGCCTCATGCCGTCTCCTTCACCATCCCTTAGCGGCTCTGGGAGAAGTGGGATCCTGAGCGGTCATCCATTCACTGGGACCGTGCTCCCTCCGCAGCCCCTGTGGGAATCTGTCGGACAGGAGTCTATTTATCCTCAGGGACCGGGCCCTGCATCACTAAGGTACTCTGTGTCCCCATGGGGGATGTGCATGGAGCGCCTTCATCCCGGACGCTGCAGCAGCTGCTTATTTGTGACGGCCGGCGGACTTCCGCGCCGACCGAGCCTGCTTGTCGGCCGCGGTCTTAAATTTAGTCCCCGGCTTCAATTGCGGCCTAGTAGCAAAACTCCCGCCCCCGGGCCTGTCTATCAGGGGTAAGGGCGGGACTGCCGACCTGACGTCGGATGTGAGGGCCGGAGCATCCTGTATGTTTCCTCCCCCCTCACTGATCACTGTGGGGACTCCAGATTCCCGCACTTTTCTAGCGCCGCCCACGGCACCACTCCTCCCCAGAGAGCTCCGGCAGCCATTTTTTTTTTTTTTGGCATTCTGCCGGTGGAGGATTTCCAGGAAAGAGCTCTGCAACGCTGGGAGACCTAAGGCAGGGAATCTGGAGGACACACGCTCCGCTTTTTAGCGGTCGGTAAGCCACACCGGTTACCCGGTGCTGGTCCCCTTAGGGTGCCGGAATAGATACTATATATTTATATATTTCTGTTCGGTCGGGCTGTATACCCTTTCCCATATACCCTCAGTGATCACTCTCCTAGGAGACAACAGCATGTCGTCCACAAGGAGCAAGGGTGCCAAGGCACAGGGTTATTTTGCGACCTGTACCTCTTGTGCGGCTAAGTTACCTGCGGGTTCCACCTACCCTCACTGTGAGCAATGCTCAACCCCTGTTTTGCTTGCTCAGCCGGAGCCTCGGTCACTAGTGGGCCCCTCGGCTCAGGTAGACTCCCCCTGTCCAGGCGGCAGGGACAGAGTTTGCCGTTTTTGCTGAAAAACTCTCTGAGTCACTCTCACAATCCATTGCTCAGTCTATGGACAAATGGTCTGCCAAGCTGCTTGAAGCTTTGCAGTCCAGACCGGTCCTTACACAGGCCCCGGGCCCTGTTGGATCGTCGCCTCCAGGCCCCTCTCTGTCCGCGCCGCAGCGCGTTCCCAGGGGGGGCCCTAGGTCTCACGTGGAGGACTCCTGCCCGGACCACAGTCCCAGACCGGCTAAGCGGGCCCGCTGGGAATCTTCCCCGACTTCTTCACGCTGCTCGGGTTCCCAGCTTGAGGACTCTCTGGAGGACGAGGCGGACGTCGCAGCTCAGGGCTCTGACCCTGACGTTGCTCTCAATCTTGATACACCTGAAGGGGACGCCATAGTAAATGACCTTATCTCGTCCATCAACCAGGTGTTAGATCTATCTCCCCCGCCGCCACCTGTAGAGGAGTCGACTTCTCAGCAGGAGAAACACCAGTTTCGGTTCCCTAAACGTACACGGAGTGCTTTTTTCGATCACTCTAACTTCAGAGATGCTGTCCAGAAGCCCAGAGCGGTTCCGGACAAGCGCTTTACTAAGCGCCTTACTGACACACGTTACCCCTTCCCCTCTGACGTAGTTAAGGGTTGGGCTCAATGTCCCAAGGTGGATCCCCCAGTCTCTAGATTGGCGGCTAGATCTGTGGTATCGGTTGCAGATGGCTCATCGCTAAAGGATGCCACGGACAGGCAGATAGAGCTCCTGGTGAAATCCATCTATGAAGCCATGGGTGCGTCTTTTGCCCCGGCTTTTGCAGCCGTGTGGGCACTCCAAGCTATCTCAGCTTGTCTGGCTGAGATTAATGCGGTCACACGTAATTCTGCTCCGCAGGTTGCGTCTTTGACTTCTCAGGCGTCAGCTTTTTCTTCCTACGCCATGAACGCAGTTCTAGAGTCTGCTAGCCGTACAGCGGTGGCATCCGCTAACTCTGTGGCAGTCCGCAGGGCCATGTGGCTGCGCGAATGGAAGGCAGACTCGGCTTCCAAGAGGTTCTTAACCGGTTTGCCGTTTTCTGGCGACCGCTTGTTTGGCGAACGATTGGATGAGATTATTAAGGAATCCAAGGGAAAGGACTCCTCCTTACCCCAGTCCAAACCGAAGAGACCTCAGCAACGGAAAATACAATCGAGGTTTCGGTCCTTTCGTCCCTCCGCCAAGCCTCAATCCTCTTCGTCCAGCAGGCCGGAGAAAGACCAGAGGAACTCCTATGCGTGGCGGGCTAAGCCACGCCCCCAAAAACCCGCCGGAGGCAATGCCTCCAAGGCGGCCTCTTCATGACTCTCGGCATCCCCGAACCGCATCCTCGGTCGGTGGCAGGCTCTCCCGCTTTTGCGACGCCTGGTGGCCACATGTTCAAGATCGATGGGTGAGAGACATTCTGTCTCACGGTTACAGGATAGAGTTCAGCTCTTGTCCCCCGACTCGTTTCTTCAGAACCTCTCCGCCCCCCGCGCGGGCCGATGCACTTTTTCAGGCGGTGGACGCTCTGAAGACAGAAGGAGTTGTGATCCCTGTTCCCCCCCAGGAACATGGTCGCGGCTTTTACTCCAACTTGTTCGTGGTGCCAAAGAAGGACGGTTCATTCCGCCCCGTTCTGGACCTCAAACTACTCAACAGACATGTGAGCATCAGACGGTTTCGGATGGAATCTCTCCGCTCGGTCATCGCATCGATGTCACAAGGAGACTTCCTAGCATCGATCGACATCAAGGATGCTTATCTCCATGTGCCGATCGCACCCGAACATCAACGCTTTTTGCGTTTCGCCATCGGGGACGAACACCTTCAGTTCGTGGCATTGCCTTTCGGCCTGGCGACAGCCCCAGGGTGTTCACCAAGGTCATGGCATCTGTTGTGGCGGTCCTACACTCTCAGGGCCACTCGGTGATTCCCTACTTAGACGATCTTCTGGTCAGGGCACCCTCTCAGATGGCGTGTCAAAACAGCCTTACCGTCGCTCTGGCGACTCTCCAGCAGTTCGGGTGGATCATCAACTTCCCAAAAACCAAGTTGACACCGACCCAATCACTGACTTACCTCGGGATGGAGTTTCATACTCAGTCAGCGATAGTCATGCTACCGCTGGACAAACAGCTTTCTCTGCAGGCAGGGGTGCAATCTCTGATTCAGGGTCAGTCACACCCCTTGAGGCGTCTCATGCACTTCCTGGGGAAGATGGTGGCAGCGATGGAGGCAGTGCCCTTCGCGCAATTCCATCTGCGGCCACTCCAGTGGGACATTCTCCGCAAATGGGACAGGAGGTTGACTTCCCTCGACAGGAACGTCTCTCTTTCCCTTGCAACCAAGACGTCACTTCAGTGGTGGCTCCTTCCCAACTCTCTGTCGCAGGGAAAATCCTTCCTATCCCCAACCTGGGCTGTGGTCCCCACGGACGCGAGCCTGTCAGGGTGGGGAGCGGTTTTTCTCCACCACAGGGCTCAGGGAACCTGGACTCCGATAGTCATCCCTTCAGATCAATATTCTGGAGATAAGGGCAGTGTATCTAGCCCTATTGGCTTTTCATCGGTGGCTGGAGGGCAGGCAGATCCGTATCCAGTCGGACAACGCCACTGCCGTCGCATACATCAACCACCAAGGCGGCACTCGCAGTCGTCAAGCCTTCCAGGAAGTCCGACGGATTCTGCAGTGGGTGGAAGCCACAGCTTCCACCATCTCCGCAGTTCACATCCCGGGTGTAGAAAACTGGGAAGCAGATTTTCTCAGTCGTCAGGGCATGGACGCGGGGGAATGGTCTCTTCACCCAGACGTGTTTCGAGAGATCTGTCGCCGCTGGGGAACGCCGGACGTCGACCTCATGGCGTCACGGCACAACAACAAAGTCCCGGCATTCATGGCCCGGTCTCAAGATCACAGAGCTCTGGCGGCGGACGCATTAGTTCAGGATTGGTCACAGTTTCGACTGTCTTATGTATTTCCTCCTCTGGCGTTGCTGCCCAGAGTGCTGCGCAAAATCAGGTCCGACTGTCGTCGCGCCATTCTCGTCGCTCCAGATTGGCCGAGGCGGTCGTGGTACCCGGATCTGTGGCATCTCACGGTGGGTCAACCATGGGTGCTCCCAGACCGCCCAGACTTGCTGTCACAAGGGCCGTTTTTCCACCTGAATTCTGTGGCCCTCAACCTGACTGTGTGGCCATTGAGTCCTGGCTCCTAGCGTCCTCAGGGTTATCTCAAGATGTCATTGCCACCATGAGACAGGCCAGGAAACCAACGTCCGCCAAGATCTATCACAGGTCTTGGAGGATCTTCTTATCCTGGTGCTCTGATAAGGGTTTTACTCCCTGGCCTTTTGCCTTACCCACTTTTCTTTCATTCCTTCAATCCAGAATGGACAAGGGGTTGTCTCTCGGCTCTCTCAAGGGACAAGTATCGGCGCTATCCGTATTTTTTCAAAAGCGTCTAGCCAGGCTTCCGCATGTCCGCACGTTCCTGCAGGGAGTTTGCCACATAGTCCCACCTTACAAGCGTCCGCTGGAACCCTGGGACCTTAACAGGGTGCTAACGGCTCTTCAGAAACCACCTTTCGAGCCGCTGTGGGATGTCTCTTTATCACGTCTTTCGCAGAAGGTGGCATTTCTAGTGGCAGTTACATCGCTCCGTAGAGTGTCGGAGCTGGCAGCGCTGTCATGCAAAGCCCCCTTCCTGGTGTTTCACCAGGATAAGGTGGTTCTGCGTCCGGTCCCGGATTTTCTCCCTAAGGTGGTATCTCCTTTTCATCTCAATCAGGATATCTCCTTACCTTCATTTTGCCCTAATCCAATTCACCAATGTGAAAAGGATTTGCACTCATTAGATCTGGTGAGAGCACTCCGGCTCTACGTGTCTCGCACGGCGCCCCTGCGCCGTTCAGATGCGCTCTTTGTCCTTGTCGCTGGCCAGCGTAAGGATTCGCAGGCTTCCAAGTCAACCTTGGCTCGGTGGATCAAGGAACCGATTCTTGAAGCCTACCGTTCTTCTGGGCTTCCGCTTCCTTTGGGGCTGAAAGCCCATTCTACCAGAGCCGTGGGTGCGTCCTGGGCATTGCGGCACCGGGCTACGGCTCAGCAGGTGTGTCAGGCAGCTACCTGGTCTAGTCTGCACACTTTCACGAAACACTATCAGGTGCATACCTATGCTTCGGCAGACGCCAGTCTAGGTAGGCGAGTCCTTCAGGCGGCGGTTGCCCACCTGTAAGAGGGGGTCGTTTTAGGCTCTTTTTATCGAGGTATTCTTTTACCCACCCAGGGACTGCTTTTGGACGTCCCAATTGTCTGGGTCTCCCAATGGAGCGACAAAGAAGAAGGGAATTTTGTTTACTTACCGTAAATTCTTTTATTTTATATGTGGAGAATTATGGTGACTCATAGGGTGCTGAATATTTTTATCAAAGAATATTAATGATAGTTTATAAAATTAAATATATTTTTATAGAAGCAGTCCAATAATTCCCTTCAATCTCTTATTTTGAGAATGAGGTTTTAAAAGGAATTTGTCTGCAGGGTTTTGCTATGTAAGCTTATAACGCTCGCGGACAGGTGTAGGGGCAGCAAACAGGATTAGTTGGCCCACTAGACCACAGGAGGGTCCCTGGGCTTACCCTTTCATGGAAGGGGCTTAACTAACAGGACAGGTGATGGACTCAGGTATAGACAGGTACAGGTGGGGTGACTGAGGCAGGCTGCACAAGCAGGTACGGACAGGAATGGTGGATAAGGCAGTGACACAGGTATGGAAGGTAGGCACAGGTGACGGAATAGGGGGAAACGAGACCTTACAACTAGCTAGCTAGCAAACTGAGACACTGACTAACTAGGAGCGTTGTTCAGGCACCTCCCTTAATGGGAGGGTGCCTTAAATACACTGTGCCTCTCAGCCATAAACTGAGAGGCATTTCCTGGAAATAGCGCACCGGCTCTTTAAGAGGAGGGCCGATGCATATGCGCAGTAGGCACGATCCCAGAGAGTCTGCTGCATGCACAGGCCCCAGGGTGAGAGGACAGCAGGATACATGGGTGGCCGGGGGAATGCGGTAGAAGGATGCGACCCAGCCAGGGTGGTGAGTGACTGTGTCCCTTCAGGAATGCCGGCGCTACCTCCCCTTTACTTCCCCCTTTTCTCCAGGCTGGAAGGAGTCTTCATCTCCAACAACTTGTCTTCAGAGATGATGTCACGCTGTACAATGGGCTAGTAAAACTTAGTACCACGGATTCCCCACTAGGTGGCAGCAGAGTAGTGAATGAGAGTCAATGTTACACTGTAATAGAAAGGCAGCAGAGTAATTTCAGCAGGCAGCTAACAGGCGAACCACCATGGGGCAATAGATTAGTCAAACAGTCAGGGTCTAGCCCAGGGGTCTCAAACACGCGGCCCCCAGGCCGCATGCGGCCCGCCAGTCTGATTTATGCGGCCCACAGACACAGTGCAGAACACTTGATATTTGCCCTCCACTGCCTCCAGTCATTTAGCGGTCGCCAGCCGCACTTTAACATTGCAGCCGCGGCCGACCGCACTTCCGCTTTGGAGAAGCCGCCAGGGAGAAGCAATCAAAGCCGGAGTTCAATCAGATGTCAGGGTGAAGCAATCGACGGCGGCATTCAACTCGAGCTCAGCAGCGCGACCCGAGCAGCGCTGACGTCAGCTGCTTTGCCGGCGGGTGCAGCGGAAGGAACAAGAGCATAGGGCAGATTAGAACGTTTGTGGTGTGTGTGTGTGTGTGTGTGTGTGTGTGTGTATATATATGATGATGGCTGTGTGTGTGTGTGATGATGGCTGTGTGTGTGTGGATGATGATGATGATGGCTGTGTGTGTTGATGGTGATGATGGCTGTATGTGTGTGGATGATGATGATGATGGCTGTGTGTTGATGATGATGAGGATGATAATGATAGCGGTGGTGGCTGTGTGTGACTGATATTGATGGTGGCTGTGTGCGACTGATCATGATGATGGCGGTGATGGCTGTGTATGACTGATCATGATGATGGCGGTGGTGGCTGTGTGTGACTGATGATGATGATGGCGGTGGTGGCTGTGTGGGACTGATGATGATGACGGCGGTGGTGGCTGTGTGTGACTGATGATGATGATGATGATGGCGGTGGTGGCTGTGTGGGACTGATGATGATGATGGCGGTGGTGGCTGTGTGGGACTGATGATGATGACGGCGGTGGTGGCTGTGTGTGACTGATGATGATGATGGCGGTGGTGGCTGTGTGGGACTGATGATGATGGCGGTGGTGGCTGTGTGCGACTGATGATGCTAATGGCGGTGGTGGCTGTGTGCTACTGATGATGATGATGGCGGTGGTGGCTGTGTGCGACTGATGATGATGATGGCGGTGGTGGCTGTGTGCGACTGATGATGATGATGGCGGTGGTGGCTGTGTGTGACTGATGATGATGATGGCGGTAGTGGCTGTTTGTGACTGATGATGATGGTGATGGTGGCTGTGTGCGACTGATGATGCTGATGGCGGTGGTGGCTGTGTGCGACTGATGATGATGATCATGGCGGTGGTGGCTGTGTATGACTGATGATGATGATAGCGGTAGTGGCTGTTTGTGACTGATAGTGATGGTGGCTGTGTGCGACTGATGATGATGGTGATGGTGGCTGTGTGTGACTGATGATGATGATGGCGGTGGTGGCTGTGTGTGACTGATGATGATGATGATGGCGGTGGTGGCTGTGTGACTGATGATGATGATGGCGGTGGTGGCTGTGTGTGACTGATGATGATGATGGCGGTGGTAGTGGCTGTTTGTGACTGATGATGATGGTGATGGTGGCTGTGTGCGACTGATGATGATGATGATGGGGATGGTGGCTGTGTGTGACTGATGATGATGATGGCGGTGGTGGCTGTGTGACTGATGATGATGATGGCGGTGGTGGCTGTGTGTGACTGATGATGATGATGGCGGTAGTGGCTGTTTGTGACTGATGATGGTGATGGTGGCTGTGTGCGACTGATGATGATGGCGGTGGTGGCTGTGTGTGACTGATGATGGTGGTGGTGGCTGTGTGTGACTGATGGCGGTGGTGGCTGTTTGTGACTGATGATGGTGGTGGCTGTGTGCGACTGATGATGATGGCGGTAGTGGCTGTGTGTGACTGATGATGGTGGTGGTGACTGTGTGCAACTGATGATAATGGCGGTGGTGGCTGTGTGTGACTGATGATGATTGTGGTGGTGGCTGTTTGTGAGTGACGACGATGATGATTATGACGACGATGGCTGTGTATGATGATGATGATGATTGCCGTGTGTGTTTGTATGATGATGATGGTGGCTGTGTGTGTATGATGATGATAAAAATGATTTTGATGGTGACTGGAAGACCGGAAAATGTTACATTCAGTCTCAGCCTTCTTGTCGGTCTGGACAGACGCTCATCTGTTCAGAGCGATGAAGCTGAGCTGACATTGACTTTGGACTACGTCAGAGGCAAGCTTTTTTTTTTTCTAAAAAAGATGGAGTCCCTAAATGTGTTTTTTGTTTTATTTCTAATAAAAATATTTTTCTCTGTGTTGTGTTTTTTTACTGTTTACTAAAAATTCATGGTGGTCATATCTAATTTGACATGACACCATGAATTTTGGGTTTACTACCAGCTGAGAATACAAAGCTGGTATTAACCCCATTATTACCCAGCGTGCCACTGCCACCAGGGACGCTGGAAGAGCCAGGTAAAGCACCTGGAAATAGCACTGTGATGAATGCGCCATTTCCAGGGGCGGTTGTGGGCTGCGGGGGGCCCAAAATGCTTGGGCCTTACCACGCTGAGAATCCCAGCCCTCAGCTGTCTGGTTTTACCTGGCTGGTGATCAAAATATGGCGGGAGCCCACGCATTTTTTTTTCCCATTATTTAATTAAAAAAACAATTGGGCTTCCCTGTATTTTGATTGCCAGCTAAGGTAAAGCCAGGCAGCTGGGGGTGGCAGCCCGTACCTGTCCACTTTATCTGCTCTGAGAATCAAAAACACTGCTGAGCGCTATGTAATTTTTTTAATGCTGTGACAGAGAATGAGTGTCTGTGCTTGGCTGTTGGAATAACCTGGAATCTGCTTATACATTTTGATGCTGATGCCAATCACAGATGCCCACTCTCTTTGACAAATAAATAATATAAAAAAATGACGTTTCGCTTCACGGTATTTTTGATTCTCAGCGCATACTAATGTAGCATTGTTATAATAGTTGAAATAATTGATTAGCAATTATATTGTATTGTATTAAATTTGAAAGGAATGCGGCCCTCGGCCTTAAATTTCTTTTATGTGCGGCCCACTTACTCTGACGAGTTTGAGACCCCTGGTCTAGCCGGAAGTCAAGTCAGTGCAGAGGGAGGATCAAAATCAAGTCAGAAAACACAACCGAGTCAGAAATCGAGAGATCAGGTATGCAGAGGGAAACACAAACAACAGACAGGAGCGGGAAGTCAGGGACTGGGACAGATGGACGAACGAAGGAGGGTACAAGTCAGGGCACGACAACAAGGAGTCAGATCAAACAGGAAATCTCACCAGAGCCAGTCACAGGCTGCAGAGCAAAACTATAACCAGCACTGGAATGCAAGTACAGCAACCAGATATATTGTCTCCTGAAACCAGAATGAGGCTGATGGGAGTTAACCCCTGACATGACCAGGCCAGGTCTGGGAAACTCTGGAGTGGAGAATACCTGTTCTGGATAATGACAGATGGTAGGTGAAGACATGGCCCGTGGTCGGGGAAGACTAGAAGCTACCTGCTAGAGGGACTCCAACTGGACCCTGAAAGGAAGACCGCACCGACTTCCAGGATAGGCCTCGCTGGAGCTTCAGGAACCAAACATCTTTCCGGCCTTTCCGGCCAAGAAACTCACCTGCAGAGAAGTCCGGCACTAACCCTGCCGTGATTGACACCTCCCTGTCTATGCACAATCTCTATAGAGAGACTAGTGTGGGTGGACAGCTCTCTCAGCTCTGCTACATGGCTAAATCTAAAAATTCAGATTGTGTCAGAACGGCTGCACCCGGTAATCTAACCCCAGTGAAAGCTGTCTGATAACACCCACTTAAAATTAAAAAAGTTAACTCATTAGGTGCCATATACTTTAATTGCTGATATCTCTGCAACAGAGGGACAAAATAAAAAAAAAAGTTTGTTCCGCTCTTCAGCCATTATTACATTTTGTCCAGTTCCACATGAAAAATTTGCTGAAAGGTCTGAGGTTTAATAATTTTTAATAATCACTTCCTAACTATTTGACTTCATGTAATTTACTTTTCTTCTCAGTCACAATTTATGAACTCTGCAATCAAGGTCAGTGCAAATCACCGTGAAGCTGCGGCTCCTGTGTGTTATCATTTGCCAGCAACACTTCCACTGCCCCACACAGCTGCACCCCCAAAGATCAGCAACAAAGGTTTGATAGTTTCACCATTTTTTATTTTTTTATTTTTTTTTAATTTTAAATAAAAAAATATTTTTTGATCAAAATATATTTCTTGATTGAGTTCCTTCTGAAAAATCTCTTCCATGCCAGTTTCCAACCTTACAGTTGTGTGCCGAGCAGTTTTCCATTTCATATTTTCTGTCACTTTATCTTTGCCATAATAGTGCACCCATCCGGGGACCTGAGACTTTCTCATAACTTTTTTTTTTTAACCAAACTGTTTGTTTTTATTGAAAAATTTAAAATACAATTAACACACAAATACGGGGTTGCCAAACCCCAAAACTCCAAACCTCCCACCCAGCAAACATTCAATAAGTACCATATTTTCTTTGTCGCTCCATTGGGAGACCCAGACAATTGGGTGTATAGCTTCTGCCTCCGGAGGCCACACAAAGTATTACACTTTAAAAAGTGTAACCCCTCCCCTCTGCCTATACACCCTCCCGTGGATCACGGGCTCCTCAGTTTTATGCTTTGTGTGGAAGGAGGCACACATCCACTCATGCATTCCCATTTTAGTCAGCAGCAGCTGCTGATTTTATCGGTTGGAAGAAAAGAGGGCCCCCACAGGGCCCCCGGCATGCTCCCTTCTCACCCCACTACGTCGGCGGTGCTGTTAAGGTTGAGGTACCCATTGCGGGTACAGAGGCTGGAGCCACATGCCGTTTTCCTTCACCATCCCTTAGAGGCTCTGGGAGAAGTGGGATCCTGACCGGTCATCCATTTACTGGGACCGGGCTCCCTCCGCAGCCCCTGTGGGAATCTGCCGGACAGGAGTCTATGTATCCTCAGGGACAGGGCCCTGCATCTATAAGGTACTCTGTGTCCCCATGGGGACTGTGCATGGAGCGCTTGTTTCACGGATGCTGCAGCAGCTGCTGGTTTGTGAAGACCGGGACTTCCGCGCCGACCGAGCCTGTTTGTCGGCCGCGGTATTAAATTTAGTCCCCGGCTTCATTGCGGCCTAGTACCATAACTCCCGCCCCCGGGCCTGCCAGTCAGGGGTAAGGGCGGGACGGCCGACCTGACGTCGGCAGTGAGGGCTGGAGCATACTTTATGTTTCCTCCTCCCCCCTCACTGATCACTGTGGGGCCCCAGATTCCCGCACTTTTCTAGTCGCTGCCCACGGCTCCCTCCTCCCCTGAGAGCAGGGAATCTGGTGGACACACACTCCACTTTGGGCGGTCGGTAAGCCACAACCGGTCACCCGGTGCTGGTCCCCCTAGGGTGCCGGAATATATATATATATATATATATATATATATATAATATATATATATTCTTTCTGTTCGGCCGGGTTGTTTACCTTTGGCTATATACCCTCAGTGATCTCTCTCCTAGGAGACAACAGCATGTCGTCCACAAGGAGCAAGGGCGCTAAGGCAAAGGGTTTTTTTGCAACCTGTACCTCTTGTGGGGCTATGTTACCTGCGGGTTCCACCTACCCTCACTGTGAGCAATGCTCGACCCCTGTTGCACTTGCTCAGCCGGAGCCTCGTTCACTAGTGGGCCCCTCGGCTCAGGCAGACCCTCCTGCTTCCACTGTCCAGGCGGCAGGGACAGAGTTTGCAGTTGTTGCTGAGAAACTCTCTGAGTCGCTTTCACAATCCATGGCTCAGTCTATGGACAAATGGTCTGCCAAGCTACTAGAAGCCTTGCAGTCCAGACCGGTCCTTACACAGGCCCCGGGCACTGTTGGATCATCGCCTCCAGGCCCCTCTCTGTCTGCGCCGCAGCGCGCTCCCGGGGTGGCCCCTAGGTCTCACGTGGAGGACTCCTGCACGGACCACAGTCCCAGACCGGCTAAGCGGGCTCGCTGGGAATCTTCCCCGACTTCCTCACGCTGCTCGGGGTCTCAGCTTGAGGACTCTCTGGAGGACGAGGCGGACGTCGCAGCTCAGGGCTCTGACCCTGACGTTGCCCTCAATCTTGATACACCTGAGGGGGACGCCTTAGTAAATGATCTTATATCGTCCATCAACCAGGTGCTAGATCTTTCTCCCCCACCTCCACCTATAGAGGAGTCGGCTTCGCAGCAGGAGAAACACTAGTTTAGGTTTCCCAAACGTACACGCAGTGCGTTTTTCGATCACTCTAACTTCAGAGATGCTGTCCAGAAGCCCAGAGCGGTTCCGGACAAGCGCTTTACTAAGCGCCTTAATGACACACGTTACCCCTTCCCCTCTGACGTAGTTAAGGGTTGGGCTCAATGTCCCAAGGTGGATCCTCCAGTCTCTAGACTGGCGGCTAGATCTGTAGTATCGGTTGCGGATGGCTCATCGCTCAAGGATGCTACTGACAGGCAGAGCTCCTGGTGAAATCCATCTATGAAGCCACAGGCGCGTCCTTTGCCCCGGCCTTTGCAGCCGTGTGAGCACTCCAAGCTATCTCTGCTTGTCTGTCTGAGATTAATGCGGTCACACGTACCTCTGCTCCGCAAGTTGCGTCCTTGACTTCTCAGGCGTCGGCTTTTTCGTCCTACGCCATGAACGCCGTCCTGGACTCTGCTAGCCGTACAGCGGTGGCATCCGCTAATTCTGTGGCAGTCCGCAGGGCCATGTGGCTACGCGAATGGAAGGCAGACTCTGCTTCCAAGAAGTTCTTAACCGGTTTGCCGTTTTCTGGCGACCGATTGTTTGGCGAACGATTGGATGAGATTATTAAGGAATCCAAGGGAAAGGACTCGTCCTTACCCCAGTCCAAACCGAAGAGACCTCAGCAACGGAAAATACAACCGAGGTTTCGGTCCTTTCGGCCCTCAGCCAAGTCCCAATCCTCTTCGTCCAACAGGCCAGAGAAAGGCCAGAGGAACTCCTATGCGTGGCGGTCTAAGTCACGCCCCCAAAAAACCGCCAGAGGCACTGCCTCCAAGGCGGCCTCCTCATGACTTTCGGCCTCCCCGAACCGCATCCTCGGTCGGTGGCAGGCTCTCCCGCTTTTGCGACGCCTGGTGGCCACATGTCCAAGACCGATGGGTGAGAGACATTCTGTCTCACGGTTACAGGATAGAGTTCAGCTCTCGTCCTCCGACTCGCTTCTTCAGAACATCTCCGCCCCCCTCTCGGGCCGGCGCACTTTTTCAGGCTGTGGGCGTTCTGAAGACAGAAGGAGTGGTGATTCCCGTTCCCCCTCAGGAACATGGTCACGGCTTCTACTCCAACTTGTTCGTGGTGCCAAAGAAGGACGGATCATTCCGTCCCGTTCTGGACCTCAAACTGCTCAACAGGCATGTAAGCACCAGAAGGTTTCGGATGGAATCTCTCCGCTCGGTCATCGCTTCGATGTCACAAGGAGACTTCCTAGCATCAATCGACATCAAGGATGCTTATCTCCATGTGCCAATCGCACCCGAACATCAACGCTTCCTGCGTTTCGCCATCGGGGACGAACACCTTCAGTTCGTGGCACTGCCTTTCGGCCTGGCGACAGCCCCACGGGTCTTCACCAAAGTCATGGCATCCGTTGTGGCGGTCCTACACTCTCAGGGCCACTCGGTGATCCCTTACTTAGACGATCTCCTAGTCAGGGCACCCTCCCGGGTGGCGTGTCAACACAGCCTGACCGTCGCTCTGGCGACTCTCCAGCAGTTCGGGTGGCTCATCAACTTCCCAAAGTCCAAGTTGACACCGACCCAATCACTGACGTACCTCGGGATGGAGTTTCATACACAGTCAGCGTTAGTCAAGCTACCGCTGGACAAACAGCTTTCGCTGCAGACGGGGGGGCAAACTCTTCTTCGGGGTCAGTCACACCCCTTGAGGCGCCTCATGCACTTCCTGGGGAAGATGGTGGCAGCAATGGAGGCAGTGCCCTTCGCGCAGTTCCATCTGCGCCCAACGACGGACGCGAGCCTGTCAGGGTGGGGAGCGTTTTTTCTCCACCACAGGGCTCAGGGAACCTGGACTCCGATAGAGTCTTCCCTTCAGATCAATGTTCTGGAGATAAGGGCAGTGTATCTAGCCCTATTAGCGTTCCATCAGTGGCTGGAGGGCAGGCAGATCCGCATACAGTCGGACAACGCCACGGCGGTCGCGTACATCAACCACCAGGGCGGCACGCGCAGCCGTCAAGCCTTCCAGGAAGTCCGGCGGATTCTGCTGTGGGTGGAAGCCACAGCCTCCACTATCTCCGCAGTTCACATCCCGGGCGTAGAAAACTGGGAAGCAGATTTTCTCAGTCGTCAGGGCATGGATGCGGGGGAATGGTCCCTTCACCCAGACGTGTTTCAAGAGATCTGTCGCCGCTGGGGAACGCCGGACGTCGATCTCATGGCGTCACGGCACAACCACAAGGTCCCGGCCTTCATGGCACGGTCTCAAGATCACAGAGCTCTGGCGGCGGACGCGTTAGTTCAGGATTGGTCGCAGTTTCGACTCCCTTATGTGTTTCCTCCTCTGGCGATGTTGCCCAGAGTGTTACGCAAGATCAGATCCGACTGTCGTCGCGCCATTCTCGTCGCTCCAGATTGGCCGAGGCGGTCGTGGTACCCGGATCTGTGGCATCTCACGGTGGGTCAGCCGTGGGCGCTTCCAGACCGCACAGACCTGCTATCACAAGGGCCGTTTTTCATCTGAATTCTGCGGCCCTCAACCTGACTGTGTGGCCATTGAGTCCTGGCTCCTAGCGTCGTCAGGGTTATCTCAGGATGTCATTGCCACTATGAGACAGGCCAGGAAACCAACGTCCGCCAAGATCTATTACAGGTCGTGGCGGATCTTTTTGTCCTGGTGCTCTGATAAGGGTTTTACTCCCTGGCCTTTTGCCTTACCCATTTTTCTTTCATTCCTTCAATCCGGAATGGACAAGGGTTTGTCACTCGGCTCTCTCAAGGGACAAGTATCGGCGCTCTCAGTATTTTTTCAAAAGCGCCTGGCAAGGCTTCCGCAGGTCCGCACGTTCCTGCAGGGAGTTTGCCACATAGTTCCACCCTACAAGCGTCCGCTGGAACCCTGGGACCTTAACAGGGTGCTAATGGCTCTTCAAAAACCACCTTTCGAGCCGCTGCGGGATGTCTCTTTATCACGTCTTTCGCAGAAGGTGGCATTTCTTGTGGCAATTACCTCACTCCGAAGAGTGTCGGAGCTTGCAGCGCTGTCATGCAAATCCCCCTTCCTGGTTTTTCACCAGGATAAGGTGGTTCTGCGTCCTGTCCCGGAATTTCTCCCTAAGGTGGTATCTCCTTTTCATCTCAATCAGGATATCTCCTTACCGTCATTTTGCCCTCATCCAGTTCACCAATGGGAAACGGATTTGCATTCATTAGATCTAGTGAGAGCACTCCGGCTCTATGTGTCTCGCACGGCGCCCCTGCGCCGTTCATATGCGCTCTTTGTCCTGGTCGCTGGCCAGCGTAAGGGTTCGCAGGCTTCCAAGTCAACTCTGGCTCGGTGGATCAAGGAACCGATTCTTGAAGCCTACCGTTCTTCGGGGCTTCCTCTTCCTTCGGGGCTGAAAGCCCATTCTACCAGAGCCGTGGGTGCGTCCTGGGCATTGCGACACCGGGCTACGGCTCAGCAGGTGTGTCAGGCAGCTACCTGGTCTAGTCTGCACACCTTCACAAAACACTATCAAGTGCATACCTATGCTTCGGCAGATGCCAGTCTAGGTAGGTGAGTCCTTCAGGCGGCGATTGCCCACCTGTAGGAAGGGGCCGTTTTCGGCTCTCTTTTATTGAGGTATTCTTTTACCCACCCAGGGACTGCTTTTGGATGTCCCAATTGTCTGGGTCTCCCAATGGAGCGACAAAGAAGAAGGGAATTTTGTTTACTTACCGTAAATTCCTTTTCTTCTAGCTCCTATTGGGAGACCCAGCACCCGCCCCTGTTCCCTTCGGGCTGGTTGTTCTTTTGTGTACACATGTTGTTCATGTTGAATTGTTCTTTTGGTTATGGTTTCAGTTCTCCGAACATCCTTCGGATTGAATTTACCCTAGACCAATTTATAAGTTTCCTCCTTCCTGCTTTTGCACCAAAACTGAGGAGCCCGTGATCCACGGGAGGGTGTATAGGCAGAGGGGAGGGGTTACACTTTTTCAGTGTAATACTTTGTGTGGCCTCCGGAGGCAGAAGCTATACACCCAATTGTCTGGGTCTCCCAATAGGAGCTAGAAGAAAAGGAATTTACGGTAAGTAAACAAAATTCCCTTCTTTTGGACTATAAGACGCACCCTGGTTTTAGAGGAGGAAAATAAAATTTTAAGCTAAAAATGTGGTCATGACACACTGTTATGGGGCAAGGATCTGCTGCTGACACTGTTATGGGGGTAATGTCCCCAAATTCTCTACTAAGGTACTCTACAGCCTGGTAATGATCCTCCTGCCTTGTATATGGTCCCCCATCCTGGTATATGCCCTTATCCTGCTTTATACCCCCATCCTGCTATATACCCCCATCCTGCTATATACCCCGATCCTGCTTTATACGCCCATCCTGCTCTATACCCCCATCCTGCTCTATACCCCCATCCTGCTCTATACCCCCATCCTGCTCTATACCCCCATCCTGCTCTATACCCCCACCCTGCTCTATACCCCCACCCTGCTCTATACCCCCACCCTGCTCTATACCCCCACCCTGCTCTATACCCCCACCCTGCTCTATACCCCCACCCTGCTCTATACCCCCACCCTGCTCTATACCCCCATCCTGCTCTATACCCCCATCCTGCTCTATACCCCCATCCTGCTGTATACCCCCATCCTGCTGTATACCCCCATCCTGCTGTATACCCCCATCCTGCTCTATACCCCCATCCTGCTCTATACCCCCATCCTGCTCTATACCCCCATCCTGCTCAAATACACCCATCCTGCTCAAATACCCCCATCCTGCTATATACCCCCATCCTAGTATATGGCCTGTATCCTATGGCACAGAAAAATAATAAACATTTATACTCACTTTTCCTCACTCCCTGCAGCATCGCTCGTCTTCCTCTCTGTGTCAGCAGCAGCGCCGCTGACCTGTGTGGAGCCGTTCCCTGCAGCATCGCAATGTCCTCCTGTCTGCGGCCGCTAATGTGTGTGGAGCCGTGCGCACAGGGATGACGTCATCGCTGTGCTCACCACTCGCTACACAGATCAACTGACCGGCAGACAGGAGGACATTGCGATGCTGCAGGGGAACGGTGAGTATACTGTGCTTATTAACTGCCCCCCGCACTGATGATGATGCGCGGGGAGCAGTGAATATAGTCACACATGATCACGCCAGGCTGTAGTTGTCATGGGTGATCACAGCCGGCTGTTTACTATGAGCGCACCCCCCGCCCATCACCCAGCCCACCTGTCAGCGCTGGCTTCAGTGCTGAGGGATGATGGGCAAGAGGATGGGCGTGCATATGAAATGAGCGGGCCCACGTGGTCACGGCAGGCGCTGCTACAGCCTGCTCGTGCCGCCGATGATCCGCTCCACCACAGCACCCTCATTCTCCGCAGCCACATTCAGACTATAAGACGCACCCCCCACTTCCCCCAACATTTGGGGGGAAAAAAGTGCGTCTTATAATCTGAAAAATACGGTACTTAAGACATGTATTGAAGAATCGCAGAAAAAGAAAAGAGATAAAAGGTAAACAAGCAAATGGAGGTTAATATAATTCCTACAATATTGGCTATTTGTTATGCACGGTGCTAGCAACAGCGGAGATTTAAGCAAATGGTTCACTATAACATTTTGCGATTACATTCAACAGGGTTCCCACCTTCAGTTTAGAACAGGCCTCTAGGTGCTAACCCCAATCATCAATCCACAGGGCCCATATTTTGTCACATTTAAGACCACAATTCCTTTTCAAGTATATCCCCTTTTCTAAGTTCATCAACCAGTTTATTTTGTTAATAAATTGTGAAATAGTTGGCGTTTGGTGTGAGATCCAGTATTGTGCGGTCAGGTTTCTAGCCATGAATAACATCCGGGATACAGTGAGCTTTCCCTCCTCATCTACAGTCAGATCTTCAATATATGCCAATATGCATACAAAGGGGGCAAGATTTAGGTCAATCACATATACTTTGTTAATAATTCCAACTACCCCTCTCCAGAATATTTCCAGGTTAGGGCAATACCACAACATATGGAGCATGGCAGCAGAGTCTGCCTTAGGCTATGTGCCCACTGAGCGTTTTTCGGGTACGTTTTTGGGATCAAAACTGCAGGACTTTGCTTCCCCAGCAAAGTCTATCACTTTTCATTCTTGCTGTCCACACACAACTTTTTTTTTAGCTGCGTTGTTGAGCTAAAAAAAAAATGGACATGTCAATTCTTTCTTTATCGTTCCTATGGGAGACCCAGACAATGGGTGTATAGCTTCTGCCTCCGGAGGACACACAATGTACTACACTCAAAAGTGTAGCTCTTCCCTCTGAGCTTATACACCCCCTGGAGAACCAGATCTAGCCAGTTTATCGCTTTGTGTTCAGGAGGCATACATCCACACATGCATTCTCATCTGATTTTTGATTTTTGGAAAGAGTTTTGAAGAAAAGCGGGTCCAAGTCTGGACCCCTGGCATGTCCCTTCTCACCCCACTGTGTCGGCGGTGCTGTTAAGGTTGATTCCAAGGCTGGAGCCTTACATGCCGTGCTCCTTCACCATCCCTCCTGGGCTCTGGCTTGAAGTGGGAGCCAGCACGGTTCTCCATGCTTGGCAGGAGACCGGTCTCCATCCGCAGCCCTTCAGGATCCTGCTGGACCGAGCACTCATCCCCAGGAACTTGGAACCCTGCGTCTCAGCAAGCTAAGTACCTGAGACATTTATATTTTGGGGGTCCCTGTACTTTATTGTTGTGGGAGAGTGTGCTGAGTGAGTTTTGACATTTCCGGCGGGTTCTCTGGCTGTCGCCTGAGAACCGCGCCGATGGTGCCTGCGCGCCGGCCGCACCGCTCAAATTTAGGCCCCGGCTTCGCCGGAGGCCTAGTTTCGGTTTCACTGCCCTCACATGTCATTCATGCAGAAGGACAGCGCGGCTCCGCCCAGCGGCCGTTCTGCACAGGGAAGGGACACTCCTCACTGAGTACATGTCTCCTCCCCTGTAAGTCTCTATGGCCCTCCAGATCCCGCTCCCAGAGTAAGTCCCGCCCCCTCGCTTCGCTCCGGCGGCCATTTTCTCAGCGTTTTCCCTGCGATCACCACTGGTCTGCAGCTCCCTGCTGAGGTGCTTGGGGGTCCGGGCTTTCGGGATCTGGAGGGCACACAACACCGCTCCAGCGGTCTGGTAAGCCACAACCTCTGGTTGTGGACCTCTGTATATACTCTCTGGGGGTCATTCTGGCAAAGCCCCCACTCCAGCAGCATGTCTCACACGAGGAGCAAGGCTCCAAAGCTGTATTCAGTATGCACTGCATGTAAGCTCCTACTGCCTGAACCGAGCACCTATCCACATTGTGATGCCTGCTCTAACTTGACGATGCCTCAGCCTGGAATCGCACCCCCAGTGGTCTCTCCGGCTGCTCCGGCTCCTGTGGCTGAACCCCCGGCTTGGGTAGAATCCTTATCTAGGTCTATCTCCCAATCTTTTGCCGACTCCATGGGACAGCTGTCCAGGACTTTGCTGAACATGCATCAGCCACCTTCACAGGGTGCCTCTGCTGCTAGGGCTCTCTCAGGACCGGAGCTCACAGAGGATTCATCATCTGGTCCCAGACCCCGTCCTCCTAAGAGGAGACGCAGGGCTCCCTCTCCTTCCTCGTCCCGCGGCTCTGTTTCAGAAGCTGACTCGCAGGACGAGGAGGATGCCTTTACAGGGGGCTCGGAGGCTAACTCCATGTGCCCCATTGATCTGTCCGAAAGTGACTCAGATGTTAGTGATTTGATTACGTCCATTAATTCTATACTGGATCTCAATCCGCCAGTATCAGAGGAACAACCCTCTCTGGCAGAAAAGCACCAGTTTACCTCGCCTAAGAGGACAAAGAGTGTGTTCTTTAACCACTCCAGTTTTCAGGCCGCTGTGACCAAGCCTAGGGCCTGTCCTGACAAACGCTTCCCAAAGCGTGGTTCTGATGACCGTTTTCCCTTTCCACCTGAGGTGGTCAAGGAGTGGGCTCATTCACCAAAGGTAGACCCCCCGGTGTCTAGACTCTCAGCCCGGACCGTTGTATCAGTGGCTGATGGCACCTCTCTTAAGGATTCCACTGACCGCCAGGTTGACCTTCTGGCCAAATCTGTATATGAGGTGGCAGGGGCCTCGTTCTCCCTGACTTTTGCAGCAGGGTGGGCTCTCAAAGCCATCTCTGCTTCTCTAGAGGAGATGCATTCCCTCGCTAGGGAATCTATGCTCGAGATGTTTACCTTGACTTCCCAAGCTTCAGCTGTTTCATCCTATGCCATGTCTGCCATGCTGGAGGCTTCTCACCGCACTGCGGTGGCTTCGGCTAATTCCCTCGCTATCCGCAGAATCTTGTGGCTTCGAGAGTGGAAGGCAGATGCTTCTTCAAAGAAGTACCTTGCTGGGCTCCCTTTTGCTGGGTCCCGGCTGTTCGGAGAACAGCTGGATGAAATTATTAAGGAAGCTACTGGCGGGAAGAGTACTTCCATGCCTCAAACTAAAGTCAGGAAACCTGTCCAGGGTAGGAATCAGTCGAGGTTTCGCTCCTTTCGTTCCTCCAACTGGTCGTCCTCTAAGCCCTCGGCCTCGTCCGCTAACTCAGCCAAGGACCAGAAATCCAACTGGCTCACAAAAGTGCGTCCACAGAAGACCGCAGGAGCTGCTGCCACTAAGGCAGCCTCCTCTTGACTATCTGTCCGCGCCAGCAACGTCCTTAGTCGGTGGCAGGCTCTCCCACTTTGGCGATGCGTGGTTTCAACACGTCTCCGATCAGTGGGTGCGGGATATCATCTCCCACTGCTACAGGATAGAATTCTCTTCCAGCCCGCCAAACAGATTTTTTCTGTCAACTCCCCACTGCTCCAAGGCCGCCGCCTTCTCGCAGACCGTGGCATCCTTGCAGGCCAACGGAGTAATTGTACCGGTTCCTGCCCGGGAACGGTTCAGAGGTTTCTACTCAAATCTCTTCCTAGTCCCCAAAAAGGATGGTTCCTTCCGGCCCATCCTGGATCTCAAGCTTCTCAACAAGCATGTTCAGGTGTGGCATTTTCGCATGGAGTCGCTGCGGTCAGTCATTGCCTCAATGACCCAAGGGGATTTCCTGGCATCCATCGACATCAGAGATGCCTATCTGCATGTGCCAATTGCAGTTTCACACCAGCGTTGGCTACGTTTTGCAATCGGAGAGGAACATTTCCAATTCGTGGCTCTTCTTCGGGTTAGCCACGGCCCCTCGGGTATTCACCAAGGTCATGGCAGCAGTGGTTGCGGTTCTGCACCTCCAGGGGTTGGCAGTGATTCCTTACCTGGACGACCTTCTAGTCAAGGCTTCATCCAGCGCAGACTGTCAGCGGAGTGTCTCGCTCACTCTCGCCACTCTAGCCCAATTCGGGTGGCTTGTCAATCTGCCCAAATCCACTCTGACTCCGACCCAGAGGCTCACGTACCTAGGGATGCAGTTCGAGACTCTGCCGGCACTTGTGAAGTTGCCCTTGATCAAACAGCAGTCTCTCCAATTGGCGGTGCGCCCTCTGCTGAGGGCCCGCCGTTATTCCATCAGGCACCTGATGCAGGTGCTGGGTCAGATGGTGGCGTCAATGGAGGCTGTTCCCTTTGCCTAGTTCCATCTGCGTCCACTGCAGCTGGACATTCTCCGCTGTTGGGACAAGCGGCCTTCCTCCTTGCACAGGTTAGTGGCTCTGTCGCCACAGACCAGGAGCTCTCTTCAGTGGTGGCTTCGGCCCCTCTCTCTGTCTCAGGGGCGCTCCTTCCTGGCCCCGTCCTGGGTGATCCTCACCACGGATGCCAGTCTATCCGGCTGGGGAGCGGTATGTCTCCACCACTGAGCACAGGGCACTTGGACTCCGTCTGAGTCAGCCCTCTCGATCAATGTGCTGGAAACCAGAGCCGTGCTTCTGGGTCTCCTAGCTTTTCACCACCTATTGGCGGGCAAGCACATCCGAGTCCAGTCGGACAACGCGACAGCGGTTGCCTACATCAATCACCAAGGCGGGACACGCAGCCGCCTGGCAATGTTGGAGGTCCAACGCATTCTTCAATGGGCGGAGGACTCCAAGTCCACCATATCCGCAGTCCACATCCCAGGCGTGGAAAACTGGGAGGCAGATTATCTCAGCCGTCAAACCGTGGACAGTGGCGAGTGGTCCCTGCATCCGGCAGTGTTTCAGTCAATCTGCCGCAAGTGGGGCACTCCGGACGTGGACCTAATGGCATCCCGTCACAACAACAAGGTTCCGGTTTACGTGGCTCGCTCCCACGATCCTCAGGCATTCGCCGCGAACGCTCTGGTTCAAGACTGGTCCCAGTTTCGTCTGTCCTACGTGTTTCCTTCTCTAGCTCTCTTGCCCAGAGTTCTGCGCAAGATCAGAATGGAGGGCCGTCGAGTCATCCTCATTGCTCCGGACTGGCCCAGGCGAGCTTGGTATCCAGACCTGCTCCATCTGTCCGTAGAGGTGCCGTGGCATCTTCCGGACCGTCCAGACCTTCTCTCACAAGGTCCGTTTTTCCGCCAGAATTCTGCGGCTCTCAGATTGACGGCGTGGCTCTTGAGTCCTGTATCTTGACGGCTTCTGGTATTCCCCCTGAAGTCATCTCCACTATGACTCGGGCCCGTAAGTCTTCCTCTGCCAAGATCTATCACAGGACCTGGAAAATTTTCCTGTCCTGGTCTCGCTCTTCCGGCCATCCTCCTTGGCCTTTTTCCTTGCCGACCCTTCTGTCCTTTCTACAGTCCGGTCTGCAGCTGGGACTGTCCCTCAACTCTCTTAAGGGACAAGTCTCGGCTCTGTCAGTGCTGTTCCAGCAGCGTATCGCCCGGCTGGCTCAGGTCCGCACCTTCTTGCAGGGCGCGTCTCACATCATTCCGCCTTACCGGCGGCCCTTGGATCCCTGGGACCTCAATTTGGGTCTCACGGTTTTCCAGAAACCCCCCTTTGATCCTCTTAGGGAGGTTTCTTTGTTTCGTCTTTCACAGAAAGTGGTCTTTCTAGTGGCCATAACTTCTTTCAGGAGAGTCTCTGATTTGGCTGCGCTCTCTTCGGAGTCACCTTTTTTTGGTTTTTCATCAAGACAAGGTGTTTCTCCGTCCGACTCCGGACTTTCTTCCTAAGGTGGTCTCTCCTTTCCACCTTAACCAGGACATTACCCTACCTTCCTTTTGTCCGGCTCCTGTTCATCGCTTTGAAAAAGCGTTATATACTCTGGATCTGGTGCGTGCTCTCCGGATCTATGTGTCTCGCACCGCTGCTCTTAGGCGGTGCACCTCTCTTTTTGTGCTAACCACAGGTCGGCGTAAGGGCCTCTCTGCTTCTAAGCCGACGTTAGCACGTTGGATTAGGTCGACCATTTCGGACGCCTACCAGTGTTCTCAGGTGCCTCCCCCGCCGGGGATCAAGGCACACTCGACCAGAGCTGTCGGTGCCTCTTGGGCTTTCAGGCACCAGGCTACGGCTCAGCAAGTCTGTCAGGCTGCCACTTGGACTAGCCTGCATACCTTTTCAAAGCACTACCAAGTGCATGCTCATGCTTCGGCAGATGCGAGCTTGGGCAGACGCATCCTTCAGGCGGCTGTCGCCCATTTGTGAAGTTAGGCTCCGCCTACTTCTTAGTTTTTATGTTTATTCCCACCCATGGACTGCTTTGAGACTTCCCATTGTCTGGGTCTCCCAAAGGAACGATAAAGAAAAAGAGAATTTTGTTTACTTACCGTAAATTCTTTTTCTTATAGTTCCGTATTGGGAGACCCAGCACCCTCCCTGTTGCCTGTTGGCAGTTTCTTGTTCCGCGTGTTATCATCGGCTGTTGTCGTGGACAGAGTCTCCGGTTGTTCCGGTTCTTGCTCTGTTTTTACTTGTGGGTGGCTATTCTCCTTCAGCTTTTGCACTAAACTGGCTAGATCTGGTTCTCCAGGGGGTGTATAAGCTCAGAGGGAGGAGCTACACTTTTGAGTGTAGTACTTTGTGTGTCCTCCGGAGGCAGAAGCTATACACCCATTGTCTGGGTCTCCCAATACGGAACTATAAGAAAAAGAATTTATGGTAATTAAACAAAATTCTCTTTTTCCTGCGTTTTACTGCATTTTTCACCAATGCAATGTATTGGGAAGACGCAGCAAAACGCAGTGATCAAAAATGCAGCCAAAAACCAGTGCGTTTTTGCCGCGGGTGTGTTTTTTTTGCGGCCATAGATGCAGCGTAAAAAAAAGGAATCCTGTCTGTCCCCTATCTCAAAATGAAATTTAGGCGTTCGATATACTTTGGTGTATTACATACAGCTGTGATATTCTGTGAGCTTCTCCTAAGGATAGGTCATGAACTCTTTCTAGTATTTGGGCTCATTGATTATCTTCAAGAGGACCTGTCTCCCGCTTCCGCTTTTCTTTAGAGTGCATTGTGTGATTAAATGGCATTCTATCTAATATATCACTATATAGCTATGGCTATATGTCAGGTGGATGTGATTGATTGCTATCACATCCACCTGACCTATAGCCATTGTGCTGGGAGCTGGATTCATCTGTGGTAGTAGCTGGCTCCTGAAAAATTTGACTACTGAGTATTTCATGGCGATTAGTCCACAAAATAGGGCATTTTCATCAACCTCCTGATGAAGCAAAAAGAAGGGCGAAACGCGGTGTTCATATCCATGAGAGGCTCCAGACCTTTAATTCATTATGACTATCTAATTGGAAAGTGATTATACCCTAAAATCTTACCTACCCCGTATCTGCCATTTTGGATAACTTTATTTAAGCCCTTTGCACTTTAATGTATCACTGTGACACTTTATTTGGCAGGGGCATACAGGGATAGGCAGGGAGAGCCTACGGTGAGCGGGGGCGCCATTACGCTATCTAGGGTGCCTCTGCTGACAGGTAGGGCACAGGAGGGAGTGACCGGCACAGGGTCAGTATCATCTTCCCCCTTTTCTGTGCATTTATAGAAAGGTATTCACTGAATGTTGCACTTGGCTGAGATTTTAGAATAATTCAATAAAAATTGTGTTTAAAGGGTAATTTGATTTATGTTCACACACGGCATCTTTTACTGCATTTTTGGTGCGTTTTTGAGGTCACAAAGATGCACCAAAATGCATGCATTTCCTTCCCCCAGTAAAGTCTATGAGATTTCTATTTTGCTGTCATCATTTTTTGGCTGCATCTTGGCTAAGTTTCTGACGATGCACCCACGACGCAGCATGTCAATTCTGTTTTTTGTTTTTTTCAGCGTTTTTGAGCTCTTCCAGTCAATTGATTTCACTTAAAAAAAACATTGGGCAAAACGCAGTAAAAATGTGTAAAAAATGCATGCCTTCGTTCCTTTGGGAGACCCAGACCTTGGGTGTATAGCTTCTGCCTCCGGAGGACACACAAAGTACTACACCTAAAAGGTGTAGCTCCTCCCTCTGAGCCTATACACCCCCTGGTGAACCAGTCACAACCGGTTTTTCGCTTTGTGTTCAGGAGGCATACATCCACACATGCGTTCTCATATGATTTTTTTCCTTTTTTTCCTTTTTTTGGAAGAAGATTGAAGAAATGCGGGTCCACGTCTGGACTCGCGGCATGTCCCTTCTCACCCCACTGTGTCGGTGGTGTTGTAAGGTTGATTTCCAAGGCTGGAGCCTTACATGCCGTGCTCCTTCACCATCCCTCCTGGGCTCTGGATTGAAGTGGGAGCCAGCACGGTCTCCATGCCTGGCAGGAGACCGGTCTCCGGCCACAGCCCCTTGAGGACCCTGCTGGACCGGAGCACTCACCCCCAGGGACCTAGCCCTGCGTCTCAGCAGCTAAGTACCTTGAGACGTTGATATGTTGGGGGTCCCTGTCATTTTTTGTGGGGGGAGAGTGTGTTTACTGTGTTTTTTAGCATTTCCGGACGGTCCTCTGGCTTTTCGCTCGAGAACCGCGCCGATGGTGCCTGCGCGTCGGCCTCGCTGCTTAAATTTAGGCCCCGGCTTCGCCGGAGGCCTAGTTTCTGTTACCTGCCCTTGCATGTCACCCATGCTGAGGGACAGGCATGGCCCCTCCCGGTGGCCGTCCTGCACAGGGGAGGGACCCTCCTCACTGCTTGTGTGCGACTCCCCCCCCCCCTGCAGGCCTCTATGGCCCTCCAGATTCCGTCCTTCCTACAGGGACGCCCAAGGTTCCGCCCCCTCTCTTCGCTCCGGCGGCCATTTTCTTGGGCAGGTTTCACTCTGTTCTGGCCCGTCCTGCACTCTGCATCCCTGCTGAGGTGCTGTGCATTGGGGGTCCGGGCTTCAGGATCTGGAGGGCACACAACACCGCTTCCAGCGGTCTGGTAAGCCACAGCCGGTCTCCGGTTGTGGACTCTGCTATATTCTCCCTGGGATTCATTCCCTTTATAGAAGAGGTTTCCCCCCACTCAGGCAGCATGTCTCACACAAGGAGCAAGGCTCCAAAGCTTTATGCTGTATGTGCTGCATGTAAGCTTCCGCTGCCTGAAGCGAGCACCTATCCACATTGTGAGGTCTGCTCTAACTTGGAGGTGCCACGGCCTGGGGTCTCGGCCCCAGTGGTCTCTCAGGCTGCTCCTGCACATGTGGCTGAACCCCCGGCCTGGGTAGAGTCCTTTTCTAGGTCTATCTCCCAGTCATTTGCTGAGTCCATGGGACTTCTGTCCAGGACTTTGATGAATATGCATCAGCCCCCTTCACAGGGTGCCTCTAATGCTCTTGCTAAGGGGCCTTTAGGACTGGAACTCACAGAGGATTCATCATCAGGGCACGGACCCCGTCCGTCTAAGAGGCTCCGCAGGGTTCCCTCTCCCTCCTCATCCCGTGTCTCTGATTCAAGGGCTGAGGACTCGCAGGATGAGGAGGATGCCTATACAGGGGGCTCGGAGGCTAACTCCATGTGCCCCAATGCTCCTTCCGAGGGTGACTCAGAATTTAGTGGCTTGATTGCTTCCATTAATTCTGTACTGGATCTCAATCCGCCAGTATCAGAGGAGCAACCCTCTCTGGCAGAAAAGCACCAGTTTACCTCGCCTAAGAGAGTAAAGAGTGTGTTCTTTAACCACTCCAGTTTTCAGGCCGCTGTAACCAAACCCAGGGCCTGTCCTGACAAACACTTCCCAAAGCGTGGTTCTGATGACCGTTTTCCCTTTCCACCTGAGGTGGTCAAGGAGTGGGCTCACTCCCCAAAGGTAGACCCTCCGGTGTCTAGACTCTCAGCCCGAACCGTTGTGTCGGTGGCTGATGGCACTTCCCTTAAGGATACCACTGACCGTGTATGAAGCGGTGGGGGCCGCGTTTTCTCCAACTTTTGCAGCAGTGTGGGCCCTCAAAGCCATCTCTGCTAGTCTGGAGGAGATGCATTCCCTCACCAGGGAATCTATGCCCGAGATGGTTGCCTTAACTTCACAAGCTTCAGCTTTTTCTTCTTATGCCATGCTGGATGCTTCTCACCGCGCTGCGGTGGCTTCGGCTAATTCCCTCGTTATCCGCAGGACCTTGTGGCTTCGAGAGTGGAAGGCAGATGCTTCTTCAAAGAAGTACCTTGCTGGGCTCCCTTTTGCTGGTTCCCGGCTGTTCGGTGAACAGCTGGATGAAATTTTTAAAGAGGCTACTGGCGGGAAGAATACTTCCATGCCACAAACCAAGACCAGGAAACCTGCCCAGGGTAGGATTCAGTCGAGGTTTCGCTCCTTTCGTTCATCCAACTGGTCGTCCTCTAAGCCCTCCGCCTCGTCCGCTAACTCAGCTAAGGATCAGAAATCCAGCTGGCGCTCAAGAGCGCGTCCACAGAAGACCGCAGGAGGTCCTGCCACTAAGGCAGCCTCCTCGTGACTCTCTGCCCGCTCAAGCAACGTCCTTAGTCGGTGGCAGGCTCTCCCACTTTGGCGACGCTTGGTTTCAACAGGTCTCTGATCAGTGGGTGAGAGATATCATTTCTCACAGCTACAGGATAGAATTCTCTTCCAGCCCGCCAAACAGATTTTTTCTCTCAACTCCCCCCTGCTCCAAGGCCGCCGCCTTCTCACAGGCCGTGGCAGCCTTGCAGGCCAACGGAGTAATTGTACCAGTTCCCGCCCGGGAACGGTTCAGAGGCTTTTACTCAAACCTCTTCCTAGTTCCCAAAAAGGACGGTACCTTCCGGCCCATCCTGGATCTCAAGCTTCTCAACAAGCATGTTCGGGTGCGGCACTTTCGCATGGAGTCCCTGCGATCAGTCATTGCCTCAATGACCCAAGGGGATTTCCTGGCGTCCATCGACATCAGAGATGCCTATCTGCATGTGCCCATTGCGGTTTCACACCAGCGTTGGCTACGCTTTGCAATAGGAGACGATCATTTCCAATTCGTGGCTCTCCCCTTCGGGTTAGCCACGGCCCCTCGGGTATTCACCAAGGTCATGGCAGCCGTGATTGCGGTTCTGCACCTTCAGGGGTTGGCAGTGCTCCCCTACCTGGACGACCTTCTAGTCAAAGCGCCATCCAGCGCGGAGTGTCTCGCTCACTCTCAGCACTCTAGCCCAATTCGGGTGGCTTGTCAATCTTCCCAAGTCCACTCTGACTCCGTCCCAGAGTCTCACGTACCTAGGGATGCAGTTCGAGACTCTGCCGGCACTTGTGAAGTTGCCCTTAGACAAACAGCTGTCACTCCAGTTGGCGGTGCGCTCTCTCCTGAGGCCCCGCCGTTATACCCTCAGGCGTCTGATGCAGGTGCTGGGTCAAATGGTGGCGTCCATGGAGGCTGTTCCCTTTGCCCAGTTCCATCTGCGCCCCCTGCAGCTGGACATTCTCCGCTGTTGGGACAAGCGGCCTTCCTCCTTACACAGGTTAGTGGTTCTGTCGCCACAGACCAAGAGCTCTCTTCAGTGGTGGCTTCGGCCCCTCTCCCTGTCCCAAGGGCGCTCCTTCCTGGCCCCGTCCTGGGTGATTCTCACCACGGATGCCAGCCTATCCAGCTGGGGAGCGGTATGTCTCCACCACAGAGCACAGGGCACTTGGACTCCGTCCGAGTCAGCCCTTTCAATCAATGTGCTGGAAATCAGAGCCGTACTTCTAGCTCTCCTAGCATTTCACCATTTGCTGGCTGGCAGGCACATTCGAGTCCAGTCAGACAACGCGACAGCGGTTGCCTACATCAACCATCAAGGCGGGACACGCAGCCGCCTGGCAATGATGGAGGTACAACGCATTCTTCAATGGGCGGAGGACTCCAGGTCCACCATATCCGCAGTCCACATCCCAGGCGTGGACAACTGGGAGGCAGATTATCTCAGCCGTCAAAGCGTGGACGGTGGCAAGTGGTCCCTGCACCCGGCAGTATTTCAGTCGATCTGCCGCAAATGGGGCACTCCGGACGTGGACCTAATGGCATCCCGTCACAACAACAAAGTTCCTGTCTACGTGGCTCGCTCCCACGATCCTCAGGCCTTCGCCGTGGACGCTCTGGTTCAGGACTGGTCCCAGTTTCGTCTGTCCTACGTGTTTCCCCCTCTAGCCCTCTTGCCCAGAGTCCTGCGCAAGATCAGAATGGAGGGTCGTCAAGTCATCCTCATTGCACCGGACTGGCCCAGGCGAGCTTGGGAGCTTGGTATCCGGACCTGCTCCAACTGTCCGTAGAGATGCCGTGGCCTCTCCCAGACCGTCCAGACCTACTCTCGCAAGGTCCGTTCTTCCGCCCGAATTCTGCGGCCCTCAAATTGACGGCGTGGCTCTTGAGTCCTGGATTTTGACGGCTTCTGGTATTCCCCCTGAAGTCATCTCCACTGTGACTCGGGCCCGTAAGTCTTCGTCCGCTAAGATCTATCACAGGACTTGGAAAATTTTCCTGTCCTGGTGTCGCTCTACCGGCCATTCTCCTTGGCCATTCTCCTTGCCGACCCTTCTGTCTTTTCTACAGTCCGGTCTGCAGCTAGGTCTTCCCTCAACTCTCTCAAGGGATAGGTTTCGGCCCTGTCAGTCCTGTCCAGCGGCGTCTCGCTCGGCTGGCTCAGGTCCGCACCTTCATGCAGGGCGCGTCTCACATCATCCTGCCTTACCGGCGGCCCTTGGACCCCTGGGACCTTAACTTGGTTCTCACGGTCTTGCAGAAACCCCCCTTTGAGCCCCTTAGGGAGGTTTCTTTTTACCGTCTCTCACAGAAAGTGGCCTTTCTGGTTGCTATAACTTCTCTCAGGAGAGTTTCTGATTTGGCTGCGCTCTCCTCTGAGTCACCCTTTTTAGTCTTTCATCAAGACAAGGTGGTTCTCCGTCCGACTCCGGACTTTCTTCCTAAGATGGTTTCTCCCTTCCACCTTAACCAGGACATTACCTTCCCTTCCTTCTGTCCGGCCCCTGTTCATCGCTTTGAAAAAGCTCTACATACTCTAGATCTGGTGCGTGCTCTCCGGATCTATGTGTCTCGCACCGCTGCGCTTAGGCGGTGTACCTCTCTTTTTGTGCTAACCACAGGTCGGCGCAAGGGGCTCCCTGCTTCTAAGCCGACCTTAGCCCGTTGGATTAGGTCGACCATTTCGGACGCCTACCAAAGTTCGCAGGCTCCTCCCCCGCCGGGGATCAAAGCGCACTCGACCAGGGCTATCGGTGCCTCTTGGGCTTTTAGGCACCAGGCTACGGCTCAGCAAGTCTGTCAGGCTGCCACTTGGGCTAGCCTGCATACCTTCTCGAAGCACTACCAAGTGCATGCTCATGCTTCGGCAGATGCGAGCTTGGGCAGACGCATCCTTCAGGCGGCGGTCGCCCATTTGTGAAGTTAGGTTCTGCCTACTTCTTAGTTTTTTTGTTTATTTCCCACCCAGGGACTGCTTTGGAACGTCCCAAGGTCTGGGTCTCCCAAAGGAACGATAAAGAAAAAGAGATTTTTGTTACTTACCGTAAATTCTTTTTCTTATAGTTCCGTCTTGGGAGACCCAGCACCCTCCCTGTTGCCTGTTGGCAATTTCCTTGTTCCGTGTGTTTTCACATGCTGTTGTCGTGAACAGAGTCTCCGGTTGTTCCGGTTCTTACTCTGTTCTACTTGTGGGTGGCTATTCACCTTCAGCTTTTGCACTAAACTGGTTGTGACTGGTTCACCAGGGGGTGTTTAGGCTCAGAGGGAGGAGCTACACCTTTTAGGTGTAGTACTTTGTGTGTCCTCCGGAGGCAGAAGCTATACACCCAAGGTCTGGGTCTCCCAAGACGGAACTATAAGAAAAAGAATTTACGGTAAGTAAACAAAATTCTCTTTTTTTTTTGTGTGTGTTTTTGAGGCCAAAAATGCAGCATCTCAGGCTGCTTTCACACATCCGGCTTGAGCTCTGCGGCTCAATCCGGCTGTGCAAGCTATGCAACGGATGCGGTGAAAACACCGCATCCTTTGCATAAGTTTTTCCCATGCGGCCCGTCCGGTTTTTGCCGCTTGCGGCATGCTACTGAGCATGCGCAGTGGCAAAAACCGCATGCGGCGGCCGGATGCGGTTTTTGCCGCATCCGGCCGCCATAGGCATGCATTGAAAAATGCGCTGCATCGGTCGGATGCGGCGCGATGCGGTTTTTTTTGCCGCACGAAAAAACGTGCCAGGCAACGTTCCATCCAGCCGCCGCAACGGCTAAATCTGCCGCATGCGGCAAAAACCGGATGGAACGCAAGGCCATGCGGCACAATGCGGCACTAATTAAAGTCTATGCAGGAAAAACGCAACCGGTAGCAAAAAAAAAAACGGTTGCGATTTTCCTGCAAAGTGCCGGATTGTGCCACATTGCAGAAATCGGAGGTGTGAAAGCAGCCTTAAGATGCAATGTGTGAACATAGCTTTATAATCTTTGTGGTCCTCCTCCCACTTTCTCATGACTGTGCATGCTGGGATTCTTTTTCCGAAAGTTTTTTTTTTTTTTTTTTTTATCAAGATACAGTGGAACCTTGGATTAAGAGTAACTTGGTTTGAGAGCGTTTTGCAAGATAAGTGAAACTTTTTACAAATTTGTAACTTGGTTTAAGAGCAATGCTTTGCAATAAGAGCAAATACTCACCGTGCACACGACCGGTTCTGTCCTTTCACCACGCTATGACCCGCTCTGGAGGTATCTTTCTGTACATATTTACTGTATATAATATACCATTGTACAGTACAGTATATACTATAGAGCATATCTATCAATTTCCATTTGTGGATACAGTACTGTACTTATTGATATCCAGTGCAGCACATTGCTTGTATTGTACCTCTCACACACCAACAATTCCATTGTAAGCTAAAGTGCAGTTTAATTTGTTTTATATGCTTTTATTGTACTGCAGTATTTTGTATTAGTGTACTGTAATAATTTCATATGAATACAGGACATTTATATTGTATTTTTGTAATAAGTTTGTATAATTACAGTAAATATTTTTCAGTTGTGGAACGAATTGTCTGCGTTTCAATTATTTCCTATGGGAAAATGTGCTTTGAAATAAGAGTAACTTGGTTTAAGAGCACACTTCCGGAACCAATTATGCTCATAATCCAATGTTCCACTGTATATGGAGAGGGAGCAGAGAAGAGCGACCAAGATTATTAGAGGAATGGGTGGGCTGCAATACCAAGACAGGTTATTAAACTTGGGGTTATTTAGTTTGGAAAAACGAAGGCTTAGGGGGGATCTAATCACAATGTATAAATATATGAGGGGACAGTACAGAGACCTTTCCAAAGATCTCTTTACACCTAGGCCTGCGACTGGAACACGGGGGCATCCGCTACGTCTTGAGGAAAGAAGGTTTAATCATAATCACAGACGAGGATTCTTTACTGTACGAGCAGTGAGACTGTGTGTCACAAACCACCGGGGGGGTCACTCAGAAATCCCCCGCGCTGGCTACCAGTACGTCACAATCGGGGGGTAACAAGTGGGGGTCACCCCTCCTTTATACCTCCCGACCGACAGACAGAGCACGTGACGCGCTCTCTAGCGCCCCTCTTATAGTCAGGCCAATTATGGAATTGCCCGACAATAAGCAAGGAGGCCGCTATACTACTTATGCCGATTATTGAAGGGTCCCCGGTGAGAGTAGGGTATATATTCCCCCGACCTCCGCGGGCGGAATATATAAAACCCCCCCGAATCTCACTGGCCTCCCCACAATAATCCTTGGCACAACTCGCTGCCACCAACCGCTTCACGGTAACTATTAGCCGAACACACAGACGTGGGATTCAAGATCGAGATAACAGAACAGCCCAAGATTAATTATATAATTTAATCAGCCTAAAGCACACTAGAACTGCAATATATACAATAGGGAATCTACAGAATATACAGTTATGTCAGAGTACAGTTACAGACAAAGCATGGTTTACAAACAGGTATGCAATTCAATCAGTTACCTTGTGCGTCTGGCCACAGGGGGGCGCTGTAGACCAGGTTTCCAGGAACTCCCACAGATGTTTCCTACACGTGACCCCCAGCGAAAGAACACTGGAAAATGGCCGAAGTAGGGTTATCAACCTGGACAAATCCAGGTCCCCTCCTACCTTCGTGACCTCAGAGGGAGCACTGCTCCACCCCTGGCTGGAGTTATGGACAAAATCCACAACATGGAATATGGCCATAACTTGGCCTGGGAGCGTCGTAGGCGGACGCCAATGCTCTCATTGTGACAGTTATGAATTTAGCTACAGAATGAGAGGTTTCATGACTTGTCTACTAGTTCCACATTGGCTGATATCACGCCTGGGGTATTTCCCAAGCTCCCGCTCCCATAAAAAAGGTGTGCCAGCATCGTCCGCATGCGAAAACACCATTTTTATGGTTGCCGTATTTATCGGAAATATGGCTTGCGAGATATGAACCATTTTTTACTGGAGTCGTTCTGTCTGGCTAGTTCCAGAGCCTTATAATGAGATACAACTCTTGTTACAGGGTGACGGCAGGGAGTCATCCTGTGTCCTTTGTTCCCACATCACCTAATTTCCATATCACAGGAGATGGCCATGGGATGGGTTGCTAAACAAGTTGTGTGAAGGAAAGGGGGGGTGACACCAGGAGAGGGCTTCCTGACATAACTTGAATATCATGATTTATCGTCATATCTCCGGATTTACCTCACACCTCCCCCCTTTTGAGGGCGCTAGGGGGCAGCACACTCCGGTGTTCCCCCGTGCGCCCGTCCGCGACCTCTCCTTGTCGGGACAGCCCGTCTGCGTTACCGTGGTCACGGCCCCTTTTGTGGCGAATGGTGAAGTTGTATTGCTGGAGCGCAAGGCTCCATCGCAACAGTCGCCCATTCGTCCCAGAGACGGTGTGCAACCAGCTGAGGGGGTTGTGGTCCGTCTCCACGATGAAGTCTCGCCCGTATAGATAGGGTTGCAGACGCTGCAGGGCCCACACTATGGCCAGGCACTCCTTCTCCATTGTGGAATAGGCCACTTCCCTCGGTAACAGCTTCCTGCTCAGGTACAAGACTGGGTGCTCTTGGCTCGCAGAGTCCACCTGGCTGAGCACCGCACCGAGGCCGAAGTCACTGGCGTCGGTCTGTACTACAAACGGCCGCGTGAAGTCGGCTGCCTGTAGCACGGGCGGGCTGGACAGGGCGTCCTTTAGGGCCCGGAAGGCTGTCTCGCAGTCCATTGTCCAATCGACTGCAGAGGGCAGCTTCTTCTTGGTGAGGTCCGTCAGGGGCTTTGCCAGGCTACTATAGCATGGAACAAACCTCCTATAGTACCCAGCGGTCCCCAAGAAGGACATCACCTGCTTCTTGGTCCTGGGGGTGGGCCAGGATGCGATGGCCTCCACTTTCTCAGGCTCGGGCTTCAGTGTTCCCCCGCCTACCCGGTGACCGAGGTACTGGACCTCGCTCATGGCCAGCTGACACTTGCCCGGCTTGATGGTCAAACCTGCCCGGTGGACCCGCCTGAGCACCTGTGCTAGATGCTCTAGGTGATCTTCCCAGGTGGGACTGAAGACGGCAATGTCATCCAGGTACGCGGCCGCGTACCCTTCAAGTCCCTTGAGCAGGGTGTTGACCATCCGCTGGAAAGTGGCAGGGGCATTCCTCATCCCGAATAGCATCACCGTGGACTCGTACAGTCCAAAGGGGGTAATAAAGGCAGAGCGTTCCCTGGCCTTGCGAGTCAGGGGGATCTGCCAATATCCCCGGCTCAGGTCCATGATGGTCAGGTACTGAGCCCCGGCCAACTGATCGAGCAGGTCATCGATGCGTGGCATTGGGTACGCATCGGCGACCGTGACAGCATTGAGCCCCCTGTAGTCCACGCAGAACCGAGTGGTTCGGTCCTTCTTAGGGACGAGGACTACAGGCGAGGCCCAAGCGCTGTTGGATGCCTGGATCACCCCCAGCTTCAGCATCTCGTCAATCTCCTGGCGCATGTGTTGCTGCACCTCCAGGGAGACCCGATATGCTGAACGCCGGATCGGGGGATGATCCCCAGTGTCCACGTGATGGACAGCCAAGTCAGTCCTTCCGGGCTGGTTGGTAAACAACCCCCGGAAGGGGTGTAGGGTGGCCCACAGCTGGGACCGTTGGTCCTCCAAGAGCTGGTGGCCAACCTCCACATCCTCAATGGATCCGCCTGCCCTAACCTGGGCTAGCATATCCAAGAGGGTTTCCGCTTCTCCCTCCTCGGGCAGGTTGCACACGGGGAGCGCACATGCCTCCCGCTCATGATGTGCCTTCATCATGTTCACATGGAAGGGCTTCCGCCTTCCACGGGCAGGGTCCAGGGTGACCAGGTACGTCACAGGGTTGAGCTGCTGGTACACGAGGTATGGGCCTTCCCAGGCTGCCTGAAGCTTGTCCTGTGGTACGGGGACCAGTACCCACACCTTTTGACCCACTTGGTAGGTCCTCTCACAAGCGTTCTGGTCGTACCAACGCTTCTGATCGGCCTGGGCTTGAGCCATATTGTCGTGTACCAGTTGCGTCAAGGCCTGCATTTTGTCCCGGAAGCGCATGACATACTCGATAACCGACACTCCAGGGGTGGCCAAATCCCCTTCCCAAGCCTCTTTCACCAGAGCCAGGGGGCCCCGCACACGTCGCCCGTACAGGAGCTCAAACGGTGAGAATCCTGTTGAGGCCTGTGGAACCTCCCGGTAAGCAAATAACAGGTGTGGGAGATACCGCTCCCAGTCACGCCCATGGGAGTCGACCAACATCTTAAGCATCTGCTTTAAGGTGCCATTAAACCGCTCGCACAGGCCATTAGTCTGTGGATGGTACGGGCTGGCCACCAGATGTCGCACCTGGACTTGCTTACAGAGGGCCTCCATCAGCTGGGACATGAATTGGGTCCCCCGGTCAGTGAGCATTTCCTGGGGAAAACCCACTCGGGAGAAAATCTCCAGCAATGCGGTGGCCACCTTGTCAGCCCGAATGGACGACAAGGCCACTGCTTCTGGGTACCGGGTGGCATAGTCCACTACCGTCAGTATGAAGCGTTTCCCGGAGCTGCTGGGGATGGCCAGCGGGCCGACCAGATCCACAGCCACCCTCCTGAAAGGCTCATCGATGATTGGCAGAGATACTAGTGGGGCTTTGGGGTGTGGCCCCGCCTTCCCCACTCTCTGACAGGTTTCACACGAACGGCAGTAGGCAGCCACATCGGCCCCCATTTTTGGCCAGTAGAAATGCTGGTTTAACCTGGCCTTGGTCTTAGCGATCCCTAGGTGTCCGGCCATCGGAATCTCATGTGCGATCCGCAACAACTCCGTCCGGAACGGATAGGGTACCACCAACTGTCGGTCCCTGGGCCACGCCTCCGGTGAACCCTGCTGGACCGTGGCCCGGTACAGCCGTCCTTGGTCCCAGACCACTCGCTCCGGGTCCGAGTCCGAGGGAGGCTGTGCCGCCTGCTCCTTAAGAGCTTTCAGGCTGTCGTCAGCTTCTAACGCTGCCTGAAACCCCTGACTAGATGTGGCCAGAATCGACGAGACTGTCACATCTTCGGTCAGTACCCCGGGACCTGTGTCCTGGCCTCCACCTGACTCGGCTGCCACTTGGTCAGAAGGGGAAGAGCTATCGGACCTCCGGGAGGCCCCTTGGCTTCCAGCACTCCCACTGCGGGTGACAGCGGCCACAGCCGCTGCGACCGTGGGTCGTGCCTGCTCCTCCTCCGTTCCTGACCAAGTCGCCGGTTCAGGCAGACCTACCTGGCTTCCTGACACCCCGGTTGTGGGGGAACCATGCACCGAGATCTTACCTGGGAGCACTTCCGCTCCTGGACCGGCCCCAATCTCACCTGCCTGTTCCCCTCCTGCAGCAACAGAACCCCGCTGTGAAATCTCTGGGGACCCCACATTTGCTGTGGTAGCCCCCACCCCACACACTGGTCCTCCCCCTGCAGCACCCTGCTCTCTGCTTATCCCTGCAGAGGGCAACAGATCCCAGCTCACAGGCTGATTACTTGTAGAGGCATTGTCACACCTTTCTCTGACCCCCTCCCCTGTCACAGCTGCAGCTGTGTGTGTGTCTATGGTGTCTGTGCAAGCAGAAATATCAGAGTTCACTCCCTCCTCCCTTACATCATTCATAGATAACACATTAACATTGTTAGGAGTCATGTCAGTACGGGCTGAAGGTTCAGCCCTTGGGGGGGGCCCAAACTGGGAGGTTATCTGCCCCAAATCTGTCCCAAGTAGCACGTTTGCGGGGATCCGATCAGTTACCCCCACCTCCCTCACCCCTCGCCCTGCGCCCCAGTCCACATAAATGTCAGCAACAGGCAGCGCCGGGTCAATGCCTCCAATCCCGGAGACAGCGAGGGTTTTTCCAGGGATCAAGTCTTGGGGGGACACCATCTCAGGCCGCACCAGAGTCACCTCCGAGGCGCTGTCTCGCAGTCCTATGGTCACAGACCGGCCGACGGTGACAGGTTGGAAGCTGTCCAGGGACCTACCACCACCCCCACCCACACAATACACCTTGGGCGGCCCTTGGGACGGGGACTGAGCCGGGGCCTTGGGACGCTGAGGGCACATGGCCTTGAAGTGTCCAGGTAGGTTGCACTGGTGGCACCGTCTTGGTTCTGCCACGGGCCTGGAGAGGGGAGTTGAGGGGGACACCCCCTGCAGTCTAGGGGCAGGTGGGGCAGTCGCAGAGTTCATCTTACCCCCTCTCCAGGTGCTGCTGGTGGCTGCTCTCCTGGCTTCAGGAGCCCGATTGTTGGTGTAGTCATCGGCCAGGGCAGCTGTAGCCGTGGACCCCTTTGGCTTCTGGTCTCGGATGAACTGGCGGAGATCCTCAGGGCAGTTCCACAAGAGTTGCTCCGTGATGACCAAGTCCAGGATCTCTGGTCCGGTGGAAAGCTGCAGGCCTTGGGTCCAGTGGTCGGCAGCTCGGGCAAGTGCCCGCCGGTGGTCAGCCCAGGAGTCCTTTGGTCCCTTCTGCAGGGTCCGGAACTTCTTGCGGTAGGACTCCGGAGTGAGGTTGTACTGTTGGATCAGGGCCCGCTTGATGGTGTCGTAGCCCTGATCTGCCTCAGCAGGCAAGTCCCCAAGGATTTCCAGGGCCTTACCCCTTAAACGGGGGGTCAGGTATTTGGCCCACTGGTCCTTGTCCAGATGGTGCTGCAAGCAAGTCCGTTCAAAAGCAGTCAAGAAAGAGTCCAAGTCTCCATCCTTCTCCAGCACTGGGAAGTCCTCAACACGGACCTTTGGAAGTTTGGTGTCTTGAAGGTCACGTGTGGCTGATGAGGGCTGGAGCTTGGCTAGATGCAGCTGGTAGTCACGGTCTGCCTGTCGCTCCGCAGCCTCACGCTCTGCCTGGCGCTCTTCACGCGCTGCTTGCCGCTCCGCAGTCTCAGCATCACGCGCTGCCTGCCGCTCTGCCCTGCGCTCTGCCAGGAGTTCCTTGTAGCCCTTCTGGTCTCCAGCCTGGAGAAGGGCCATGGCCATTTGAAGAAGGCTATCCGAGCCTCCCAGGCTCGGTGGAATGGCACGTGGTGATCTGCGGCCCGCTGCGGAGCCTGGTGATTCACTGTCCATTGCAGAAAATTCAAAAAGTGTGAGAAAGCAGGTTGATATACCGCGCCACACCACAGAAGCCAAAAGTTGTTAAAAGTAAATCCCTTGTTCTTTATTTTCACAGGTCTACGCGTTTCAGGGACATATCCGTCCCCTTCCTCAGGACAATGTACAGAAAATACTATAACAAGAGGCAGCTTGTGAGCTCTCATATATACATCTGGGACAGGAACACCGCCTGTAGAAGGAGCTACTGCCGGAGCAGCAAGGCAGGGACACGGCCTGCAAACCAGGTGCTGCCTAAGCAGCAAGGGCCAAGCCCACAGAAGAAGATAATGCCTGAGCAGTGGCGTGGCAGCACGCTGCCAGACATCCAAACATAGAAGGACGGTCTTTAGTGTCTGGGAGTATGGGTCTCACACTCACACACACTATTATCTCGATCCCACCGCTTGCCACCAATATGTCACAAACCACCGGGGGGGTCACTCAGAAATCCCCCGCGCTGGCTACCAGTACGTCACAATCGGGGGGTAACAAGTGGGGGTCACCCCTCCTTTATACCTCCCGACCGACAGACAGAGCACGTGACGCGCTCTCTAGCGCCCCTCTTATAGTCAGGCCAATTATGGAATTGCCCGACAATAAGCAAGGAGGCCGCTATACTACTTATGCCGATTATTGAAGGGTCCCCGGTGAGAGTAGGGTATATATTCCCCCGACCTCCGCGGGCGGAATATATAAAACCCCCCCGAATCTCACTGGCCTCCCCACAATAATCCTTGGCACAACTCGCTGCCACCAACCGCTTCACGGTAACTATTAGCCGAACACACAGACGTGGGATTCAAGATCGAGATAACAGAACAGCCCAAGATTAATTATATAATTTAATCAGCCTAAAGCACACTAGAACTACAATATATACAATAGGGAATCTACAGAATATACAGTTATGTCAGAGTACAGTTACAGACAAAGCATGGTTTACAAACAGGTATGCAATTCAATCAGTTACCTTGTGCGTCTGGCCACAGGGGGGCGCTGTAGACCAGGTTTCCAGGAACTCCCACAGATGTTTCCTACACGTGACCCCCAGCGAAAGAACACTGGAAAATGGCCGAAGTAGGGTTATCAACCTGGACAAATCCAGGTCCCCTCCTACCTTCGTGACCTCAGAGGGAGCACTGCTCCACCCCTGGCTGGAGTTATGGACAAAATCCACAACATGGAATATGGCCATAACTTGGCCTGGGAGCGTCGTAGGCGGACGCCAATGCTCTCATTGTGACAGTTATGAATTTAGCTACAGAATGAGAGGTTTCATGACTTGTCTACTAGTTCCACATTGGCTGATATCACGCCTGGGGTATTTCCCAAGCTCCCGCTCCCATAAAAAAGGTGTGCCAGCATCGTCCGCATGCGAAAACACCATTTTTATGGTTGCCGTATTTATCGGAAATATGGCTTGCGAGATATGAACCATTTTTTACTGGAGTCGTTCTGTCTGGCTAGTTCCAGAGCCTTATAATGAGATACAACTCTTGTTACAGGGTGACGGCAGGGAGTCATCCTGTGTCCTTTGTTCCCACATCACCTAATTTCCATATCACAGGAGATGGCCATGGGATGGGTTGCTAAACAAGTTGTGTGAAGGAAAGGGGGGGGTGACACCAGGAGAGGGCTTCCTGACATAACTTGAATATCATGATTTATCGTCATATCTCCGGATTTACCTCACACTGTGGAACTCTCTGCCGCATGATGTTGTAATGAGTGATTCACTACTAACATTTAAGCAGAGCCTGGACGCCTTTCTTGAAAAATTTAATATTACCAGTTATGTATATTAGATTTTATGACAGGGTATTGATCCAGGGAACTAGTCTGATTGCCGGATGTGGAGTCAGGAAGGAAATTTTTTCCCCATTGGAACTTGTTTGCCACATTAGGGTTTTTTTTGCCTTTCTCTGGATCAACATGTTAGGCTACGGGTTGAACTAGATGGACTTAGAGTCTCCCTTCAACCTTAAAAACTATGATACTATGACTATGATACTATGATATGCATTTCATTAAGAGGTTTTTCCCCTTGCATCGTCCTGTACAGTTTAGGCCAGCAGCATAGTCACGCTGCAGACCTGAACCTTGTGCTTTCAGTGCTGCTAGATGAAACAGCTTGGCCTCTACAAGATTGTAAGTGCATTGGGACATATCTTGACCGAGATCAGGAGGTAACTGTGAATGCCAGCGATCCCAGCAGCCTCAGTACAGTGTTTACAAGCTTGGTAAGAAAGCGCTTGTAAGCACTGCGCATGTTCGGCCACCTCTGCTAGACTTCAGTGGTGGCATGTTCCCTAGGCAGCAAGTAAACAATAAAATAAGAGTTAAAGATTTAGGAGAATAGAGCCCATTTTTGACACATAAATTGAAAAGCTTAAAAAGACCAGAACACTATGTGGTGCAGTGGATCACGCTATGTCCTGTCATGCAGCCTTTTGCACTCCAACTGATTCATTAGCGTTTCTTTTTTTATGGCAAAACGTATAGGAAAACAGGAGCTTGTAATCTTGTAGTGTAAATGCACCGTAAGGCTAAGGGCATACTGCATTTTTGGCTATTGTTGGGAATATACACTCATAAGGTATATGTCCAACAGTGGCCAATTCTGGATGAATGCTACTATCGGGACCCATTGCTGAAAAGCGTATACCATACTTTATACTTCTTTGCAATATTTCTTTGGCTCCTAAGGTCCTTGACGTTATCCTCTGTGTGTTTCAGTGCCGCCTTCTTCAGGGGCCATCGTCCTCATTGGGCACTTGTTATATATAACTAATGTCCCCCTATCAGATTGCTGGTAGCTGTGGATGTCGCGTACATCATGTAACTGCAATTCAGTGAAAAAGGGCCATCAATTTAATAGAAAAATTACAGAAAAAAAGCAGCCGTACATACCAACACCATGTCACTACTCAAACGTACAACAATATATATTGTGGAGATAGATATATAAACCCAAATGTGATGATGATATTTGCATTCCAGGGCATATCTAAAAATAAAAAAATACAGGTTAATGGATGATAAAAATGAATATAATCTAAAAGAATGGAGAATATGATGGTATTGTAGCATTCATGTCGAATAGAGCCAATGAAGTAATGATGACAATAATAATATTTAGAAAGGAAAATAGAGATGACATTCAGCCTACTATGATAATGTACATTTATGTTATGCAATGAGCACATATCTGTTTTGTACCCTTGTACCAGTGTTTAATAAAAAAAGATCTGATTTAAAAAAAAAAATAAATAAGAAAGGAAAATAGAGTTAAGATGTGAGAAGGAATCTGAAATTATTGAATTGAAAATGAATATTTAAGAACATTTAAACACAATTTAAAAAAATAATAATATTCAGAACATATACAATATATATACAGTATAATACGTATATGTATGTATGTACGTACTCTGGCAAAAATTAAGAGACCACTGCAAAATTGTCAGTTTTTATGATTTTCCTCTCTATATTTTTGAGTGAAATGTAGATTGTTCTTTTATTCTATAAGCTACTGACGTCTCCCAATTTCCAAGCAATACATTCTGTATTTATTTTATGAAAATGAGAAATGGTCAAAATATAAAAAAAAAAAAAGCATTGCTTTCACACCTCAAATAATGCAAATAAAACAAGTTCAGAATCATTTAGAAACAAGAATACTAATAAAATTTTAGCTCAGGAAGAGTTTAGAAATCAATATTTTGTGGAATAACCATGATTTTTAATCACAGCTTTCATGTGTCTTGGCTGCTTTCCATCAGTCTTTCACACTGCTTTTGGGTGACCTTATGCCACTCCTGGTGCAAAAATGTAAGCAGTTCTTTGTTTGATGGCTTGTGACTATCCATCTTCCTCTTGATTATATTTCAGAGGTTTTCAATGGGGTTCAGGTCTGGAGATAGGGCTGGCCATGACAGGGTTTTGATGTGGTGGTCCTTCATCCACACATTGATTGACCTAGCCATGTGGCATGGCGCATTGTCCTGCTGGGTAAAAACAGTCCCCAGAGTTGGGGAACATTGCATCAGCAGAAGGAAGCAACTGTTTTTCCAGGATAACCTTGTATGCGGCTTGATTCAGACATCCTTAGCAAAGTTTAATCTGCCCAATTCCAGCCTTGCTGAAGCATCCCCAGATCATCACCGATCCTCCACCAAATTTCCCAGTGAGTGCAAGACACTGTGGCTTGTACACCTCTCCAGGTCTCCATTAGACGACCATGTGTTGGGCAAAGCTGAAATTTAGACTTATCAGAGAAGATTACCTTACTCCAGTCCTCTATGGTCCAATCCTTATGGTCTTTAGCATACTTTAGCCTGACTCTCCTTTGCTTCTCATTGATGAAAGTCTTTTTCTAGCTTTACATGACTTGAGCCCTGCCTCTAGGAGCCTGTTACGAACTGTTCTTGCCGTGCTCTTCACCCCAGCTGCCATTAGCCATTCCTTTTGTAGGTCACTTGATGTCATCCTGTGGTTGCTGAGTGACATTCGAATAAGATGACAGTCATCCCGGTCAGTGGAGAGTCGCTTTCACCCCCTGCCGATCTGTAGCTTTGTTGTCCCCAATGTCTGCTGCTTGACCTTATTGTAATGGACGGCCATCTTAGAAATTTTAAGGAGGGAGGCAACATGACGCTCCCTGTATCCTTCTGCTGGTAAAGCCAGAATTGAGCCCTTCTTTTCCTCACTCAAGACATTTCTTTTTAACTCTTTAGGAATGGTTAAAAGTTATTTTTTCATTCCTATTACTTTTGGGATATTACTAGCACTTATTTTGCCATCCAGATTGTCCTATTGCAGGAGGATTGTGAAGACCACAGCAGTGTTTGTTATACTTTCCGTAGTTAAATAAGATCTGGTTCAGGTGATCACCTAATCAGAAGCACATTAAGTAGAATGAGGTGGTCTGTGGCTGGAATTCAACTGACACTGGATTGGAATGGCTGCAGACACGTAGAGAAGCTGATTGTTATATAACTGTGCAGTGGTCTCTTAATTTTACCATAGCTGTATAATATAGACAATTGTACCTTTTGGGTTTACCTAGTTAAAGTGTTACAAATCTTTTCTCTGTTAGAGTCTGCTCCAGCCTTGGCAGAAAGTAAGAATAATGCTGGAAACTCTCCATTGGAAACTCCAGCACCTCGCAGATTTGCCCCTGTACCAATATCTATGGACGTGCAAGTGCCATCAAAGTCTCCACTAGGAAAAGAAAACTTGGAGGAACTCCAACCATCAACCTCTGGTGAGAGAACAAACCCAACATGAGATTTCTAAGGGACCCTCAAGTGCTAATGGTTTTCACTATCACCTGTTGAATACATGTAGTCTGGTTTTTGGCAGGGAGGTTAGACTACCGTGTTTCCCCGATAGTAAGACACCCCCGATAGTAAGACGTAGTGGGGGTTTTGGGGGGGTCGGCTAATGTAAGACGTACCCCGAAAGTAAGACGTAGTAAAAATTTATTTATTTTTTTTTTTCTTCTTTACAGTACAGTTACAGCGGCCGAGCGCTCAGCTGAGAGCCCTGACATGCCGGCGGCCGAGCGCTCAGCTGAGCGCCCTGACATGCCGGCGGCCGAGCTCTCAGCTGAGCGCCCTGACATGCCGGCGGCCGAGCGCTCAGCTGAGAGCCCTGACATGCCGGCGGCCGAGCGCTCAGCTGAGAGCCCTGACATCCCAGCGGCCGAACGCTCAGCTGAGCGCCCTGACTTGCCGCCGGCATGTGACAGCTCTCAGCTGAGCGCCCTAACATGCCGGCGGCAAAGCGCTCAGCTGAGCGCCCTAACATGCCGGCGGCTTAGCGCTCAGCTGAGAGCTGACACATGCCGGCGGTCGGGCGCTCAGCTGAGCGCCCTGACATGCCGGCGGCTTAGCGCTCAGCTGAGAGCTGACACATGCCGGCGGTCTGGCGCTCAGCTGAACGCCCTGACATGCCGGCGGCTGAGCGCTCAGCTGAGAGCTGACACATGCCGGCGGTCTGGCGCTCAGCTGAACGCCCTGACATGCCGACGGCTGAGCGCTCAGCTGAGAGCTGACACATGCCGGCGGTCGGGCGCTCAGCTGAACGCTCGGCTACCGAGAAATGTTGAAATGTTGCAGTAATGTTGTCCGTGGTCCATCAGGACCATAGACAACATACAAAATCACGCAGCCTCAGTGCCCTCATGTGCAGCCGCTGGTGGTTAAGTTTCCTTAACTTGCGGTACACCTAGGGCGCAATCGCGGCAAGTCCCCATACGGTACATTGCATGGAGACTTGCTGCGATTGCTGTGGGATTTTTTCCAATATAAGACATACCCCGAAAGTAAGACATAGTGGCACTTTTGGGGGTAAAAAGAATGTAAGACACTGTCTTACTTTCGGGGAAACACGGTAATTGACATAAGATTTAGTCAATACAAACATGTCAGTTTGAGAGTTCTCTCCAATTTGCATCTTGCGTTAGTTTGGGTCGGCAGACCTCATGGTGAGCCATACACAGGCCGGGAAACGCAGACTTTTTAGGCCAACAAAATACAAACTGTAGTCCCACAAAAAAAAATTGGCTCTTTGTTAGTTACTGGTACCATCTTTTGTTGGACTGAGGACCATGGGTTACAGCTGCAGCCACTAGTCATGAAGTGTTTCTTTCTCCCATCACTTATACCCACCCCCTGCAGGCATTCGACATGTTAACAGTAGGAGGAGCATTAATAAAAGAAAACTGTTAGGCCCCTTTCACATTGCGTTCTGACCTCCGTTCACCTGTCTCGTTGTGGCTTCCGTCCGAACATCCCGCAAAACGGGTTTCGGACGTATGCGCTGACGGGGCCATTGACTATAATGTGCAGACGAGTCACCGTGTGCTCTACCATGTACAATTTTCGGGAGTATACGCTTTCTGCAAGTGGACACCCAGATGTGGTGTAACGGAGATCAGAACGCAATGTGAAAACAGCCTTGCACACAATAAAATCTATCCATGAGAGCCTGAGGACCCAGAAACCGCTCTTTAAGAGCTACACAACTGTAAAAAAAGCATACAGGTACATGGTCTGTTTATACCACAGCCTTTAGGCCGGGGAGGAAGGGAAAAGAGTCTACAGATGTTACAGAGCGAGATCACAGCTGATTCTTTCTGTGAGGAAAAACATGCTTTTAAACAGACAGGGTAATGTTTATCCTTACAGAAAGCAGCAGCTGTGATCCCGTGCTGTAAGGTCTTTATACTCTTTTGCGTCCACTCTGCCCCATGAGCTTTGTTATGATCAGACCATGTTCCTGTATGGTCAGACACGGCCATTACACAGTACAAAGCAGGGGCACCTATATAAGATTATCTCAGCACAGGAGCATTTTTATTTTCAACACATCCAACTGTAAAACTTACTTTTATTCCAAGAACCTATTGATTAAAGTGTGCTTTGGTTGTGGGATAACTCCTTTAAGGTAACTCATTTAATAAGGTCAGGGGATGACCAGAGTGTGCACCTCCATAACGTAGGATCCTGCCATCTGGACATGAGCTTTGACAACTTTTGGTTGAGTCTTGAGGCCATGAAGTTGACAACTGAAAGTCCTGATCAGAAGATGAGCAGAGCCAACACCTCTGGGTATAGCAACCATTCTCCTGGGTAGAATCTGAGCATTCAACCATCTAATAGTCCTCTCCTGAAATGTGGACAGCTGAGAGGGCTGGAACGTATTCCGTCCCACTGCTATAGCTTCTGTGTCTTAGGATCCCCTAGGATTGCCAATTGATTGTCTTTCTGGGCTCTGACTTGGTGATCTATCAGGGTCTGAATCCATTGCCTCCGAGAGTAGAGGACGGTATGGAGTCGTCATAATTTGGATAAGATGACAAGGACTCTAGATTCCTTGTATCTTGCAGTACCCTTCCCAGCCGCGTAGACTGGTATCCATCATGATGAGTCGCTATTGGAGCAAAAGAAAGGATCATCCCCAACTGAGGAGGAGTGCACCCACCTCCAAAAAATAGAAGGACCAATAATGGAAATATTATCGCCAGATCCAGGGAATCTTTCAGTCTCTTCCACTTCTCCGAGGAACGAGAGTGTGACACTGGGCATATGAAATTGCCTTCATGCATGAAACCATAAGATCTAGAGCTCCAATCCAGTGCTGAATTGGGGTCCGTCTGTGCCCCTGAAAGGACAAGACTTCTTATTGGAGGATGTGGGATTTCTCAGTTGGAAAGAAAACTATGGCCAAGAAATCATTTAGCTCTGTATTCGCAACCTAAAATAGAAGGATTTTTGTGTACTCACCGTAAAATCCCTTTCTCTGAGTCTTCATTGTGTCCCCCAATGAAAAGAGAGATGAGATGTTTCTGCAAAGTATGTCTTCCTGCTACAGACTCTAAGCTAAAACTGATCTTAGTGCTTACAGGAGGGATATAAGGCTACTTTCACACATCCGGTTTTTGCTCTGCAGCACAATACGGCGCTCTGCAGAAAAACCGCAACCGTTTTTTTTGCCGCCGGTTGCGTTTTTTTTTGCATAGACTTACATTAGTGCCTTATTGTGCCGCATGGGCTTGCGTTCGGTCCGGTTTTTGCCGCGTGCGGCAGATTTAGCCGATGCCGCGGCCGGATGGAACGTTGCCTGCAACATTTTTTGCTCCGGCAAAAAAAAACGCATCGCGCCGCATCCGGCCGATGAGGCGCATTTTTCAATGCATGCCTATGGACGCCTGATGCGGCGCGATGCGGAAAAAAACGCATCCGGCCGCCGCATGCGGTTTCTTCCACTGCGCATGCTCAGTAGCCTGCCGCAACCGGAAAAAAACCGGACGGGCCGCATGTAAAAACTTATGCAAAGGATGCGGTGTTTTTGCCGCATCCGTTGCATAGGTTTCACAGCCGGATTGAGCCGCACTGCTCAAACCGGATGTGTGAAAGTAGCCTAACTGATGAAAAGAGCCAACATTTAACTACTCAGTGAGTGTCGTCCTCCTAGTGGCAGAAGCTCACACCCAAGGTCACGTGTTCTCCCTTTTGAGAAGAAAATATTCTGCTCCATACCTGCTGATCTATGACCTACAGACCGAACAGTATGATCAAAGTATTAGGCCCTGTGCGCACACTACGTTTTTACCCGCGGTGTTTTTGCTGCAGAAATTTCTTGAGAAAATGGTTGTAACCTTTCTGGAGACGTTTCCCAGCAAAATCTATGGAAAAAAAATTAGCTGTGCGCAAACATTCTTTCTGCAGAATTTCTTGAGAAAAAGAATGTGCATGTCACTTCTTTTCTGCAGGTACCTGCGGTTTTTGCCATAGATAATGTTAAAAAAAAACGCAGGGACCAACCTGCGGAAAAACGTTATTGGTGCGTTGGTTTTTTTTTACACAAGTGCGCTAATCTTTCAGACTCAAGAAATTTCTTGAGAAAACTTCATTTCTTCGGCGCTCCATTGGGAGACCCAGACGATTGGGTGTATAGCACTGCCTCCGGAGGCCACACAAAGCAATTACACTAAAAAGTGTAAGGCCCCTCCCCTTCTGGCTATACACCCCCAGTGGGATCACTGGCTCACCAGTTTTCTGCTTTGTGCGAAGGAGGTCAGACATCCACGCATAGCTCCACTGTTTAGTCAGCAGTAGCTGCTGACTATGTCGGATGGAAGAAAAGAGGGCCCATATGGGGCCCCCAGCATGCTCCCTTCTTACCCCACTTGTGGTTTGTAAGGTTGAGGTACCCATTGCGGGTACAGAGGCTGGAGCCCACATGCTGTTTTCCTTCCCCATCCCCCTGAGGGGCTCTGAGGAAGTGGGATCTTACCGGCCCCCAAGCCCTGAGGCCGGGCTCCATCCACAGACCCAGTGAACCTGCTGGATACGGAGCTGGGTACCGTTCAGGGACAAGGCCTGCAACTTTCAGGTACTCTGTGTCCCCGTACAGACAGGCACGCACACGCCAGACTTGCTGGGTGTGTTAGTGCGCCGGGGACAGTAGCGCTCCACGCTGGGGTTTGAGTCACAGCAGCTTAGCTGTGTGACTTCATGTGCTGGGAACTACCGCGCCGGCCACTCTCGGAGCGGCGGAGCGGCTGGGACTTGTAGTGCGCCGGGGACTTAGCGCCGACCGCGCTTTTACGGCGGCGGCGCTTATAAATTTAGTCCCCGACTTTTGCAGCCTAGCTCCGCTTCGTTCCCGCCCCCTCCCTGTCAATCAGGGAATGGGACAGACGCTGTGCAATCGTCAGCGCCGAGGGCTGGAGCCTTATTTACATGCTCCAGCCCTCTCACTAGGCACAGTGGGACGCAGGTTTCCCGCTTTTGGTCTGAGCACGCCCAGGGCCCGCACCCCCCTCCACAGGACGCCGGCAGCCATTCCTGCATGCAGTCTGGCTGGAGGACGGACACAGGCTCTGGGAGACCCAGACTAGGGATTTCTGGCGACCACACACCCGCGTTTAGCGGGCGGTAAGCAGCACATTAGTGCTGGCCCCACTAGTGCCACAGTGTGTATCGGTGTACTTTTTCCTGTACCAGATATATATATATATATACTGCACTGTACGGTCGCTTCTTGGCTGTATACCCCTATTTGCTCTGAGGAGACAGCAACATGTCATCCACAAAACGCAATGGTGCCAAGGCACGGGCTGTATACACTGCTTGTACAGCATGTGGGGCTAATCTACCAGCAGGCTCCAACGACTCTCATTGTGTGCAATGCTCAGTCCCAGTGGCACTTCGTCAGCCAGAGCATATGGTGGTGGTAGCCCAGGCAGAGACGCCTGTGAACCCTGCCCCGGTGACGGGGACAGAATTTGCAGTCTTTGCTGATAAAATGTCTGTGACTATGACAAAAATCCTGGAGACCTTGCAGTCCAGGCCAGTTGCTCAGACCATGGACACTGCTGTGTCTATGTTCCCAGGTCCCCCTCAGTTGGAACTAATCCGTACTTCAAGGGGGTCCCAGGCATCACAGGCTGCGGGCTCTGACTCTGATGACAGTCCCAGGCCGCCTAAGCGAGCTCGCTGGGAGAGACCCTCCACGTCGTCACGCGGGTCAGGGTCTCAGCGAGAAGGGTCTCTATATGATGAGACAGAGGTGGGTGATCAGGAGTCTGGTCCTGACACCGCACTCAATTTGGATACGCCAGATGGTGACGCCATGGTAAATGACCTTATAGCGGCCATCAATAGGCTGTTGGATATTTCCCCACCAGCCCCTTCAGCAGAGGAGGCAGCTGCCCAGCAGGAGAAATTCCATTTCCTGTATCCCAAGCGGAAATTGAGTACTTTTCTGGACCACTCTGACTTCAGGGAATCAATCCAGAAACACCATGCTTATCCGGACAAGCGTTTTTCCAAACGTCTGAAGGATACACGTTATCCCTTTCCCCCTGACGTGGTCAAACGCTGGACCCAGTGTCCAAAAGTGGACCCTCCAATATCCAGGCTTGCAGCTAGATCCATAGTTGCAGTGGAGGATGGGGCTTCACTTAAAGATGCCAATGACAGACAGATGGACCTTTGGTTGAAATCTGTCTATGAAGCTATTGGCGCGTCGTTTGCTCCAGCATTCGCGGCCGTGTGGGCGCTCCAAGCTATTTCAGCTGGTCTGGCACAGGTGGACTCTTTCTTACGTCCAGCAGGGCCGCAAGTGGCGTCCTTAACTACGCAAATGACTGCGTTTGCGACCTACGCTATCAATGCGGTACTAGACTCTACGAGCCGTACCTCAATGGCATCCGCCAACTCTGTAGTTTTGCGCAGAGCCTTGTGGTTAAAAGAATGGAAAGCAGATTCTGCTTCTAAAAAATGTTTAACCAGCTTGCCATTATCTGGAGACAGACTGTTTGGTGAGCAATTGGCGGAAATCATTAAACAGTCCAAAGGTAAGGACTCTTCCTTACCCCAGCCCAGATCAAGCAAACCTCAACAGAGGAAGTGGCAGTCAAAGTTTCGGTCCTTTCGAGGCTCGGGCAAGCCCCAATTCTCCTCGTCCAAAGGGACTCAGAAAGAGCAAAGGAGCTCCGATTCCTGGCGGACTCACTCACGCCCCAAGAAAGCAACCGGAGGTACCGCTTCCAAGGCGGCTGCCTCATGACTTTCGGCCGCCTCCCTCCGCATCCTCGGTCGGTGGCAGGCTCTCCCGCTTTTGCGACATTTGGCTGCCACAGGTCAAAGACCGGTGGGTAACAGACATTTTGTCTCACGGGTACAGGATAGAGTTCAGTTCTCGTCCTCCGCCTCGGTTCTTCAGAACTTCCCCACATCCCGACCGAGCAGATGCCCTTCTGCAGGCGGTGCATTCTCTAAGAGCAGAAGGAGTGGTGGTCCCTGTTCCTCTTCGGGAACAAGGACAAGGTTTTTACTCCAATCTCTTTGTGGTGCCAAAAAAGGACGGCTCATTCCGTCCTGTTCTGGACCTAAAACTGCTCAACAAGCATGTGAACGCCAGGCGGTTCCGGATGGAATCCCTCCGCTCAGTCATTGCCTCAATGTCTCAAGGAGATTTCCTAGCATCAATAGACATCAAAGATGCTTATCTCCACGTGCCGATTGCTACAGAGCACCAACGCTTTCTACGCTTCGTGATAGGAGACGACCATCTTCAGTTCGTAGCTCTGCCATTTGGTCTGGCGACAGCCCCACGGGTGTTCACCAAGGTCATGGCGGCAGTGGTAGCAGTCTTGCACTCTCAGGGACACTCTGTGATCCCTTACTTGGACGATCTACTTGTCAAGGCACCCTCTCAGGAGGCATGCCAACTCAGCCTGAACGTTGCACTGGAGACTCTCCAGACGTTCGGGTGGATCATAAACTTCTCAAAGTCAAATCTGTTACCGACCCAATCACTGACGTATCTTGGCATGGAGTTTCATACTCTCTCAGCGATAGTGAAGCTTCCGCTGGACAAGCAGCGGTCACTACAGACTGGGGTGCAGGCTCTCCTTCAAAGTCAGTCGCACTCCTTAAGACGCCTCATGCACTTCCTCGGGAAGATGGTGGCGGCAATGGAGGCGGTTCCGTTTGCGCAGTTTCATCTGCGCCCACTTCAATGGGACATTCTCCGCCAATGGGACGGGAAGTCAACATCCCTGGACAGGAAAGTCTCCCTTTCCCAGAAGGCCAAGGACTCTCTGCAGTGGTGGCTTCTTCCCACCTCATTATCACAGGGAAGATCCTTCCTACCACCGTCCTGGGCGGTGGTCACGACAGACGCGAGTCTGTCAGGGTGGGGAGCAGTTTTTCTCCACCACAGGGCTCAGGGTACGTGGACCCAGCAGGAGTCCACCCTTCAGATCAATGTTCTGGAAATCAGAGCAGTGTATCTTGCCCTACTAGCCTTCCAGCAGTGGCTGGAAGGAAGGCAGATCCGAATTCAGTCGGACAACTCCACAGCGGTGGCATACATCAACCACCAAGGGGGGACACGCAGTCGGCAAGCCTTCCAGGAAGTCCGGCGGATTCTGATGTGGGTGGAAGCCACGGCCTCCACCATATCCGCAGTTCACACCCCCGGCGTACAAAACTGGGAAGCAGACTTCCTCAGTCGCCAGGGCATGGACGCAGGGGAATGGTCCCTTCACCCGGACGTGTTTCAGGACATCTGTCGCCGCTGGGGAAGGCCGGACGTCGACTTAATGGCGTCCCGGCACAACAACAAGGTCCCAACCTTCATGGCACGGTCTCGCGATCACAGAGCTCTGGCGGCAGACGCCTTAGTACAAGATTGGTCGCAGTTCCGGCTCCCTTATGTGTTTCCACCTCTGGCACTCTTGCCCAGGGTGCTACGCAAGATCAGATCCGACTGCAGCCGCGTCATACTCGTCGCCCCAGACTGGCCAAGGAGAGCGTGGTATCCGGATCTGTGGCATCTCACGGTCGGCCAACCGTGGGCACTACCAGACCGACCAGACTTGCTGTCCCAAGGGCCGTTTTTCCATCGGAATTCTGCGGCCCTGAACCTGACTGTGTGGCCATTGAGTCCTGGATCCTAGCGTCTTCAGGATTATCCCAAGGGGTCGTTGCCACCATGAGACAGGCTAGGAAGCCCACGTCCGCCAAGATCTACCACAGAACGTGGAGGATATTCTTATCCTGGTGCTCTGCTCAGGGAGTGTCTCCCTGGCCATTTGCATTGCCTACATTTCTTTCTTTCCTGCAATCTGGGTTAGAAAAAGGTTTGTCGCTCGGCTCCCTTAAAGGGCAAGTCTCGGCGCTATCCGTCTTTTTTCAGAAGCGTCTAGCACGACTTTCTAAGGTACGCACGTTCCTGCAGGGGGTTTGTCATATCGTACCCCCGTACAAGCGGCCGTTAGATCCATGGGATCTGAACAGGGTACTGGTTGCCCTCCAGAAGCCGCCCTTCGAGCCTCTGAGGGAGGTTTCACTTTCTAGACTATCACAGAAAGTGGCTTTTCTGGTAGCGATCACATCTCTTCGGAGAGTGTCTGAGCTAGCAGCGCTGTCATCCAAGGCTCCCTTCCTGGTCTTCCACCAGGACAAGGTAGTGCTGCGACCCATTCAGGAGTTTCTCCCGAATGTGGTATCCTCTTTTCATCTTAATCAGGATATCTCTTTGCCTTCTTTTTGTCCTCATGCAGTTCATCGCTATGAGAAGGATTTACATTTGTTAGATCTGGTGAGAGCACTCAGAATCTACATTTCCCGCACGGCGCCCCTGCGCCGTTCGGATGCACTCTTTGTCCTTGTCGCTGGTAAGCGCAAAGGGTCGCAGGCTTCCAAGGCCACCCTGGCTCGATGGATCAAAGAACCAATTCTTGAAGCCTACCGTTCTGCTGGGCTTCCGGTTCCATCAGGGCTGAAGGCCCATTCTACCAGAGCCGTGGGTGCGTCCTGGGCATTACGACACCAGGCTACGGCTCAACAGGTGTGCCAGGCAGCTACCTGGTCGAGTCTGCACACTTTCACCAAACATTATCAGGTGCATACCTATGCTTCGGCGGACGCCAGCCTAGGTAGAAGAGTCCTGCAGGCGGCAGTTGCCTCCCCGTAGGGGAGGGCTGTCTTTGCAGCTCTAACATGAGGTATTTCTTTACCCACCCAGGGACAGCTTTTGGACGTCCCAATCGTCTGGGTCTCCCAATGGAGCGCCGAAGAAGAAGGGAATTTTGTTACTTACCGTAAATTCCTTTTCTTCTAGCTCCTATTGGGAGACCCAGCACCCGCCCTGTTGTCCTTCGGGATTTTTGGTTGTTTTTCGGGTACACATGTTGTTCATGTTGAATGGTTTTCAGTTCTCCGACGTTACTTCGGAGCGAATTTGTTTAAACCAGTTATTGGCTTTCCTCCTTCTTGCTTTTGCACTAAAACTGGTGAGCCAGTGATCCCACTGGGGGTGTATAGCCAGAAGGGGAGGGGCCTTACACTTTTTAGTGTAATTGCTTTGTGTGGCCTCCGGAGGCAGTGCTATACACCCAATCGTCTGGGTCTCCCAATAGGAGCTAGAAGAAAAGGAATTTACGGTAAGTAACAAAATTCCCTTCTTTTTAGTGCGCACAGGGCCTTAGTATCGAGCTGGTGACTGCTCCTTTAACGTCCAAAAACTTTAATTGGACTTAATATGTTTTGTCTCCTTGAGTGTAGCAAACTTGGCCAAGAGGCTCCGGGCACCAATCTACGGCTGGGCGCCACTGGGCAGGAAAAAAGGAGACATATTGCTACATTAAGGCCTAATGCGGGCTTCACACAGTACGATCTATCGTGCGATTGCACAAGCGATCGTACCCGCCACCATTGTTTGTACGTCACGGGCAATTCGTTGCCCGTGTCGTACAAAGTCGTTAACCCCCCCGTCACACGCACTTACCTCCCGGGCGACGTCGCTGTGGGCAGCGAACGTCCACTTCCAGAAGGGGGAGGGACGTTCGGCGTCACAGCGACGTCACACGGCAGCCAGCCAATAGAAGCGGAGGGGCGGAGATGAGCGGGACGTAAACATCCCGCCCACCTTCTTCCTTCCACATTGCCGGCGGGATGTAGGTAAGGGGTGTTCGTCGTTCCCGGGGTGTCACTCGGAGCGACGTGTGCTGCCACGGGAACGATGAACAACCTGAAGGACGATTTTTTAAAAGTGGGCGGCGTGTCAACGATGAACGAGAAGGTGAGTATTTCTGCTCGTTCACCGCTGTCGCACGCTGCGATATATCAGACGATGCCGGATGTGCGTCCCTACCGACGTGACCTCGACGACATATCGCCCAATATATCGTACCGTGTGACGCCCGCATAAGACACACGGCATGAAAATCGGAGCGAGTGGAATGCGATAAAACATCGCATTCCACTTGGACCAATATTAGCCTATGTGCCAGCACCCATGAGCGATTATTTTCTCAGCCCTAATCGGACCGAGAAAATAGTCGCAGCATGCTGCGGGTGCAATGCGAGTCTTGTTGCTCTCGCACCCTTACAAGTCTATGGGGCAAGAGAAAAATTGCACTGGACTCGCAGAACACCAGTGTAACGCGAGTGCAGGGCGAGAATGGCAATCGTTGGCAACGGAGGAGAGAGGGAGGTAAATCCCTGCCTCTCCTCCTCAGCCCTGGCCCGCCCCTCCTCAGAGCTGGCCCTCCTCAGCCCTGGCCCGCCCCTCCTCATTGCCTGCCCGCCCCCCGCAGCTGTGGTCTGATCACACGATCGGACCTCAGTCGCAGTGACACTCGCATGACACTTGGTTCCTGCTGTGCTGCCAGCGTGAGCAGAGTGTCATGCGAGGATCGCAGTAGTACCCGTGTGGCCCCGGCCTAACACTGCATCTTTTTCATTCTCAGAATTGGTGACTGCCCCAACGTTCAGAGCTTCACCAGTCACACAGTGATTGTATGTTTTAGCGATTTGCCATCACTTTACCATGTAGCCACTAGTATGTTATCTAATATTTTATTCTAAGATCTTTCTATTTTTTTTTTTTTTAGGTAAAGTGCATTTTTTACAGGAGATCCTCGGACGTGACCATGCACCAGTATCAAGATCTACATATAAAACCCACACTCCTTTAAACCTGAGCACCACCGACAGTCAGCTCTTCAGTGACAGGTAATCCAACCTACACAACAGTAGCACATTATCGCTTTTTGTTACTGGTTTCCCCATAATTATCTGGTACTGAAGGGTCCCAACAGCAGTTATCTTTTTGGGGAATCATACTGGGATGCTTTCCCTGTGCAGTGCTAGCTGAAATCAAAGGGATCTGTGCAAAAGCCACTGTTTTGATAGCTCTTCTTCACCACTGATAAGGAATGTCATCTGCTTATTCTACATCTATTTCTTCATCGTTCCTTATGGGAGACCCAGACCATGGGTGTATAGCTTCTGCCTCCGGAGGACACACAAAGTACTACACTAAAAAGTGTAGCTCCTCCCTCCAAGCATATACAGCCCCTGGATGACAGAATCCAACCAGTTCAATGCTTTGTGTTCAGGAGGTCAAACACACACATGCATCCTCTTTTGATTTTTGATTTTTAATTAAAGAATTGGAAGAAAAGCGGGTCCATCCTGGACTCCCGGCATGTCCCTTCTCACCCCACTGGGTCGGCGGTGCTGTTAAGGTTGATCTCAAGGCAGGAGCCTTCCATGCCGCGCTCCTTCACCATCCCCTTGGGCTCTGGCTTGAAGTGGGAGCCTTCACGGTTCTCACTGCTCTTCAGGAGACCGGTCTCCATCCGCAGCCCTTTCAGGCCCCTGCTGGACGGAGCGCTCATCCCTCAGGGACATGGCCCTGCGTCTCAAAAAGCTAAGTATATGAGACGTTATTCAGGGGTTCCTTGTGTGGGGAGAGTGTGTTATTTGAGCATGGCGGCACCAGGGGTTCCTTTGCTGTGATTTCCGGCCGGTTCTCTGGTTTTTTCCTGAGAACCGCGCCGAGGGTGCCTGCTCGTCGGCCGCATGGATAAATTTAGGCCCCGGCTTCGGCCGCGGCCTACTTTCGTTTCTCTTCCCCTGCATGTCAGTCATGCAGGGGGACAGTGCGGCGCCGCCCACCGGCCGTTTAGCAGAGGGGAGGACACTCCTCTCTGGGGAGATGTTTCCCTCCCCTGTAGTTCTCCTTAGCCCTCCGGTTCCCGCTCTTGGATTAACCCCCGCCCCACCCTCCTCACTCCAGCGCCATTTTCTCAGCGTTTTCACACTGATCGGCGCTGGCTGCTGCAGCTCTGCAAGCTGTCTGGGGGTCCAAGCTGGGAATCCGGAGGGCACACAAAAACGGCCTGGTAAGCCACAACCTCTGGTTGTGGACTTTTATACACTCTCTGGGGGTCATTCTGAGTGAATTCTTTACTACAGAGCCTCCACCTCAGCAGCATGTCTGTCACTAGGAGCAAGGCTGCAAAGCTTTACGCTATATGCACTGCATGTAAGCTCATACTGCCCGAACTGAGCACATATCCACACTGTGATGCCTGCTCTAACGTGGTGGTGCCTCAGCCTGGAGTCTCCCCAGTGGTCCCTCCGGCTGCTCCAGCCCCGGTGGCTGAACCCCCGGCTTGGGTAGCATCATTTTCTAAAGCTATCTCCCAGTCCTTTGCCGACTCCATGGGACAGCTGTCACGGACTCTGCTAACCATGCATCATCCCCCTTCTCAGGGCGCCTCTGCTGCTCCGACTCGCTCTGCAGAGCTCACAGAGTATGTTTCATCTGATCCCAGACCCCGTCCTCCTAAACGGAGACGCAGGGACTCTTCTCCTTCCTCGTCCCACGGCTCTGATTCACGTGCTGAATCGCAAGGCGAGGAGGATGCCTTTACTGTGGGCTCAGACGCTACGTCTATGTACCCCATTGATCTATCTGAAGGTGATGCGGATGTTAGTGACTTGATTGCGTCCATTAACTCCGTACTGGACCTTAATCGACCAGTGTCAGACGAACAAGCTTCTTTGGTAGAAAAACACCAGTTTACCTCACCTAAGAGAGCAAGGAGTACGTTTTTTAACCACTCCAGTTTTCAGGCCACTGTGACCAAACCCAGGGCCTGCCCTGACAAACGCTTTCCTAAGCGAACCTCTGATGACCGTTTTCCTTTTCCACCTGAGGTGGTCAAGGAGTGGGCTCAGTCACCAAAGGTAGATCCTCCGGTGTCTAGAATCTCAGCCCGGACAGTTGTGTCTGTGGCGGATGGCACCTCTCTTAAGGACTCCACTGACCGCCAGGTTGACCTTCTGGCCAAATCTGTATATGAAGCGGCAGGGGCCTCTTTTTCCCCGTCCTTTGCAGCAGTGTGGGCTCTTTAGGCCATCTCTGCTTCTCTGGCGGAGATGCACTCTCTCACCAGGGACTCTATGCCCGAAATGGTTGCCTTAACTTCCCAGGCTTTGGCCTTTTCATCCTATGCCATGTCTGCCATTCTGGAGGCTTCTCACCGCACGGCGGTGGCTTCCGCTAATTCCCTCGCGATCCGCAGGATCTTGTGGCTTCGTGAGTGGAAAGCAGACGCTGCTTCCAAGAAGTTTCTAGCTGGGCTCCCTTTTTCTGGGACCCGGCTGTTCGGTGAACAACTGCATGAAATCATTAAGGAAGCTACTGGCGGGAAGAGTACTTCCTTGCCACAAACTAAAACCAGGAAACCTGTCCAGGGCAGGAACCAGTCGAGATTTCGGTCCTTTCGGTCCTCTAACTGGTCCTCCTCTAAGCCCTCAGCCTCGTCCACTAACTCAGCTAAGGATCGAAAACCCAACTGGCGCACGAAGCCTCGTCCTCAGAAGAACGGAGGAGCCGCTGCCACCAAGGCAGCCTCCTCTTGACTATCGGGCCGCGCCAGCAACGTCCTTAGTCGGTGGCAGGCTCTCCCACTTAGGCGACGTGTGGTTTCAACACGTCTCCGACCAGTGGGTGCGGGATATCATCTCCCACGGCTACAGGATAGAATTTTCTTCCAGCCCGCCAAACAGATTTTTTCTGTCCACTCCCCCCTGCTCCAAGGCCGCCGCCTTCTCACAGGCCGTGGCATCCTTGCAGGCCAACGGAGTGATTGTACCGGTTCCCGCTCGGGAACAGTTCAGAGGTTTCTACTCAAACCTCTTCCTAGTCCCCAAAAAGGACGGTTCCTTCCGGCCCATCCTGGATCTCAAGCTTCTCAACAAGCATGTTCAGGTGCGGCACTTTCGCATGGAATCTCTGCGATCAGTCATTGCCTCAATGACCCAGGGAGATTTTCTTGCATCCATCGACATCAAAGATGCCCATTTGCATGTGCCAATTGCAGTTTCACACCAGCGTTGGCTCCGTTTTGCAATCGGGGAGGAACACTTCCATTTCGTGGCTCTCCCCTTTGGGCTAGCCACGGCACCTCGAGTATTCACCAAGGTCATGGCAGCAGTGGTTGCGGTTCTGCACCTCCAGGGGTTGGCAGTGATTCCTTACCTGGACGACCTTCTAGTCAAGGCTTCATCCAGTGCAGACTGTCAGCGGAGTGTCTCCCTCACTCTTGCCACGCTTGTCCAATTCGGGTGGCTTGTCAATCTGCCAAAGTCCACTCTGACCCCGACCCAGAAACTCGCGTACCTAGGGATGCAATTCGAGACTCTGCCGGCACTTGTCAAGCTGCCCTTAGTCAAACAGCAGTCCCTTCATTGGGCGGTGCGCTCTCTGTTGCGGGCCCACCGTCATTCCATCAGGCACCTCATGCAGGTGCTGGGTCAGATGGTGGCGTCAATGGAAGCGGTTCCCTTTGCCCAGTTCCATCTGCGTCCTCTGCAGCTGGACATTCTCCGCTGTTGGGACAAGCGGACCTCTTCCTTGCACAGGCTAGTGACTCTGTCGCCACAGACCAAGAGCTCTCTTCAGTGGTGGCTTCGGCCCCTCTCTCTATCCCATGGACGCTCTTTTCTGATCCCGTCTTGGGTAATTCTCACCACGGACGCCAGTCTGTCCGGCTGGGGAGCAGTGTTTCTCCACCACCGAGCACAGCGCACTTGGACTCCGTCCGAGTCAGCCCTCTCGATCAATGTTCTGGAAATCAGAGCTGTGCTCCTAGCTCTCGAAGCCTTTCACCACCTGTTGGCGGGCAAGAACATTCGAGTCCAGTCAGACAACGCGACAGCGGTTGCCTACATTAATCACCAGGGCGGGACTCGCAGCCGCCTGGCAATGTTGGAGGCACAACGCATCCTTCAGTGGACGGAGGACTCCAAGTCCACCATATCCGCAGTCCACATCCCAGGCGTAGAAAACTGGGAGGCAGATTATCTCAGCCGTCAAACCGTGGACAGCGGCGAGTGGGCCCTGCATCCGGCGGTGTTTCGGTCAATCTGCCGCAAGTGGGGCACTCCGGAAGTGAATCTCATGGCATCCCGGCACAACAACAAGGTCCCGGTTTACGTGGCTCGCTCCCACGATCCTCAGGCCTTGGCAGCGGACGCGCTGGTTCAGGATTGGTCCCAGTTCCGTCTAGCCTATGTGTTTCCTCCCCTAGCTCTCTTGCCCAGAGTCCTGCGCAAGATCAGAATGGAGGGCTGTCGGGTCATAATCATTGCTCCAGACTGGCCCAGACGAGCTTGGTACCCAGACCTGCTCCGTCTGTCCGTGGAAGTGCCGTGGCGTCTCCCGGACCGCCCAGACCTTCTCTCACAAGGTCCGTTTTTCCGCCAGAATTCTGCGGCCCTCAGGTTGACGGCGTGGCTCTTGAGTCCTGGATCCTGACGGCTTCAGGCATTCCTTCCGAGGTCATCTCCACTATGACTCAGGCTCGGAAGTCTTCCTCGGCCAGGATTTACCACAGGACTTGGAGAATTTTCCTGTCCTGGTGTCGTTCGTCCGGCCATGCTCCTTGGCCTTTTTCCTTGCCGACCATCCTGTCTTTTCTACAGTCCGGTCTGCAGCTAGGACTATATCTCAATTCCCTCAAGGGACAGGTCTCGGCTCTTTCAGTGTTGTTCCAGCGGCGTATCGCCCGGCTGGCTCAGGTGCGCACCTTCATGCAGGGCGCATCTCACATCATTCCTCCTTATCGGAGGCCCTTGGATCCCTGGGACCTTAATCTGGTCCTCACGGCCTTACAGAAACCCCCCTTTGAGCATCTTAGGGAGGTTCCCAAGTTTCGACTTTCTCAGAAAGTGGTTTTTCTGGTGGCCATAACTTCTCTCAGGAGAGTCTCTGATTTGGCTGCGCTCTCTTCGGAGTCACCCTTTTTGGTTTTTCACCAAGACAAAGGTAGTTCTCCGTCCGACGCCGGATTTTCTCCCTAAGGTGGTATCTCCTTTCCACCTTAACCAGGACATTTCATTGCCCTCCCTTTGTCCGGCCCCTGTGCATCGCTTTGAGAAAGCATTGCATACTTTAGATTTGGTGCGGGCGCTCCAGATCTATGTGTCACGCACCGCTGCTCTTAGGCGGTGCACCTCTCTTTTTGTGCTGACCGCAGGTCAGCGCAAGGGTCTCTCGGCTTCCAAACCGACCCTAGCTCGTTGGATTAGGTCGGCCATATCCGATGCCTACCAATGTGCTCAGGTGCCTCCCCCACTGGGGATTAAAGCGCACTCGACCAGAGCTGTCGGTGCCTCTTGGGCTTTTAGGCACCAGGCTACGGTTCAGCAGGTCTGTCAGGCTGTCACTTGGTCCAGTCTGCATACCTTTTCGAAGCACTACCAAGTGCATGCTCATGCTTCGGCAGATGCGAGCTTGGGCAGACACATCCTTCAGGCGGCTGTCGCCCATTTGTGAAGTTAGGTTTTGCCTACTTCTCAGTTTTCTGTTTATTCCCACCCATGGACTGCTTTGAGACGTCCCATGGTCTGGGTCTCCCATAAGGAACGATGAAGAAAAAGAGAATTTTGTTTACTTACCGTAAATTCTTTTTCTTATAGTTCCGACATGGGAGACCCAGCACCCTCCCTGTTGCCTGTTGGCAGTTCTTGTTCCGTGTGTTTTCACCGGCTGTTGTTGTAGACAGAGGTTCCGGTTATTCCGTGTTTTACTCTATATCTACTTATGGGTGGATGTCCTCCTTCAGCTTTTGCACTAAACTGGTTGGATTCTGTCATCCAGGGGGTGTATATGCTCGGAGGGAGGAGCTACACTTTTTAGTGTAGTACTTTGTGTGTCCTCCGGAGGCAGAAGCTATACACCCATGGTCTGGGTCTCCCATGTCGGAACTATAAGAATAAGAATTTACGGTAAGTAAACAAAATTCTCTTTTTCCTATAGGATAGGCGATAACTTGCTGAATACTTGAGGTCTGATGACTTGGACCCCCAGCGATCTGGGAACCGATCTTTCAGAGCCCCATCTTGAATTGATCAGAGGGTCGCATGCTTGACTTTGGCTCCATTCCCATCACTGGGTCCCCAGTGATCAACAACCTATTCCCTATTCTAAGGCGAGGCGAAAAATTGCGATTTTGGGTAACACCCTTTTAACTATCACTAGTGTGTCACAACCTGATGCGATTTCAGGGGGGATCTGGGATCAGAAGCTCACACCTTATTGCTGATCGCAGATCCACTTTAGTGCCCACTCGTCTTTTACACTGAGTTGGAGCGTATTTAATTCCATCCGGTACTGAAGGGGTTAAGGTTTGTCTTTATCATGCATTGCTCTAACAGGCAGCTGTAACCTCAGCTGCAGCCTCTCCCTTTTGCTATAAATATCCACTCTTCACTCCTTCCTATGCTGGCTATAGCTTATACCTATGCTGTCCACTTTGAAGGAGCCAATCTCTGGAGAAAGCAGAGGTGTCATTTAAGTTGCAGCTATGAAGTTCTTGCTGGAGTTTTATTTGTTGTGTCTTTCCCACCTGTTTGTGTTTCCTACCTCATGTTGTCTTATTGTTGTGGCGAAACTAGTGTCTCACTGGCCTTCACTAATCAGGGTGAGTTCAGGGCCAGCGAGGGCCTAGGCACGTGATCGGCACATGGGGGGAAAGACCGGTCTAGGGACGTTACGGAGTGCAGGGATCAGCCTCAGGTTAGTGTTAGGAGGTGACCTTTCTCCCTAGCGCCAGAGCCTTCTGTTGTATTGTTACCCTCCGTATTACACCGCTCACTGGGCGTCTTCACGGACCTGGTGCGACACGTAGTCACGTCGTAACATTACCTCCTAGTGCATTCAGCCATACTTCCAAGGGGGATCCACCCAGAATAGAAGCCATTCTTATTTAGCGTCTCCACCGTGGCTTATAACGGGCGGTCTCATCAACCAGATAGGCCCTTTAACCACTATGGTCACATTTTTGGGCACCTTATGACCTTTGAAAATTAAAGGTAAAATGGTACATTTTTTTAAGGGGAAATGTTCTCTAATCTTTTTTTTAATGAAGCGTGAACATTGTGGAAACATTAGTTCATCTGTGGATTAGCATACACTCGGCACATGTAAACCCGTCCAATAATTATTTCTTGTAAATAGTGACACCCACCTAATTGTAGGTTGTCAGGATCCTCCATGAACACACAGAGCAATGAATACTTATCACGACTAAATTATCACCCTGCAGCATCGGGTGTCGTGTCCTCCCCGGCTTTGAGCTGGTCTCTGCTGCAGCTGCCTCCTATAAATCTCAATTAACTACACTTATCTCATTAAGAAAAACAAAGTCTGCGCCGCCCCATCTGTCAGTAAGGTCTCCATGACAACCGGTAGTGTTATCGATTCCACTCGAGTGCGCTAATCAGAAGCGCGCAGCTCCCCCACCCCAAGCTCGCCTGCACGGGAGAAGCACTGTACTGCGCTGCTAGCACCTCCTGAATGTAGACAGGGCTGCAAAGTGTTCATAGCCTCCTGCTTAATTCCAACAGGAATGGGTCCAAATTTCAGGGTGGAAGAAATTGTTGAAATGAGATAACCAGAGTAGAGAAGTGATCCTGTTTCCTGTGTGTGACATAAAGCGTGCAGCACTGTTATACCAGGGACATCATTAGACACCGATATTTCTTTATCGTTCCTTTGGGAGACCCAGACCATGGGTGTTTAGCTTCTACCTCCGGAGGACACACAAAGTACTACACTTAAAAGTGTAGCTCCTCCCTCTGAGCTTATACACCCCCTGGTAGCCAGTCCTAGCCAGTTTATCGCTTTGTGTTCAGGAGGTCATACATCCACACATGCATTCTCATCTGATTTGTTTGACTTTTGGAAAGAGTTTGAAGAAAAGCGGGTCCATGTCTGGACTCCCGGCATGTCCCTTCTCACCCCACTGTGTCGGCGGTGTTGTTAAGGTTGATTTACAAGGCTGAAGCCTTACATGCCGCGCTCCTTCACCATCCCTTCTGGGCTCTGGCTTGAAGTGGGAGCCAGCACGGTCTCCATGCCTGGCAGGAGTCCGGTCTCCATCCACAGCCCCTTGAGGATTCTGTTGGACCGGAGCACTCATCCCCAGGGACATGGCCCTGCGTCTCAGCAGCTAAGTACCTGAGACGTTTATGTTGGGGGTCCCGGTTCTTTATTGTATGGGGAGAGTATGCTGTATGTGATTGTTTTTAACTTTTCCGGCGGGTTCTCCAGCTTTTGCCAGAGAACCGCGCCGATGGTGCCTGCTTGTCGGCCTCGCCGATTAAATTTAGGCCCCGGCTTCGCCGGAGGCCTAGTTTCGTTTTCCTGCCCTCGCATGTCACTCATGCAGAGGGACAGGTTCGGCTCCTCCCGGCGGCCGTTCTACACAGGGGAGGGACACACCCCACTGCTGGGGCGTCCCTCCTTCCCTGCAGGTCTCTATAGCCCTCCAGTTCCCGCTCTTTTATAGGAACGCCCCATTTCTCAGGCAGAGTTCACTTTGCTTTGGGACATCCTGCATTCTGCATCTCTGCTGAGGTGCTGCGCACTGGGGGACCGGGCTTCGGGATCTGGAGGGCACACAACACCGCGCTCAGCGGTCTGGTAAGCCACAGCCGGTCTCCGGTTGTGGACCTCTGTATATCCCAAAGCTTTATGCTGCATGCATTTCTCTGAGGGTGACTCGGACCTTAGTGATTTGATTGCTTCTATTAATTCTGTGCTGGATCTCAATCCGCCAGTGTCAGAGGAGCAACTCTCTTTGGCAGAAAAACATCAGTTTACCTCGCCTAAGAGAGTGAAGAGTGTGTTCTTTAACCACTCCAGTTTTCAGACCGCTGTGACCAAACCTAGGGCCTGCCCTGACAAACGCTTTCCAAAGCGTGGTTCTGATGACCGGTTTCCATTTCCACCTGAGGTGGTCAAGGAGTGGTCTCACTCCCCAAAGGTAGACCCCCCGGTGTCTAGGCTCTCAGCCCGGACCGTTGTGTCGGTGGCTGACGGCACCTCACTTAAGGATTCCACTGACCGTCAGATTGACCTTCTGGCCAAATCTGTGTATGAAGCTGCGGGGGCCGCGTTTTCCCCGACTTTTGCAGCAGTGTGGGCTCTCAAAGCCATCTCTGCTTCTCTAGAGGAGATGCATTCCCTCACCAAGGAATCTATGCCTGAGATGGTTACCTTAACTGCTCAGGCTTCAGCTTTTTCATCCTATGCCATGTCTGCCATGCTAGAGGCTGCTCACCGCACTGCGGTGGCTTCAGCTAATTCTCTTGTTATCCGCAGGATTTTGTGGCTTCGAGAGTGGAAGGCAGATGCTTCTTCCAAGAAGTTTCTTGCTGGGCTCCCTTTTGCTGGTTCACGGCTGTTTGGTGAACAGCTGGATGAAATCATTAAAGAAGCTACTGGCGGGAAGAGTACTTCCATGCCACAAACCAAGACCAGGAAACCCGCCCAGGGTAGGAATCAATCGAGGTTTCGTTCCTTTCGTTCCTCCAACTGGTCATCCTCTAAGCCTTCCGCCTCATCCGCTAACTCAGCCAAGGATCAGAAATCCAACTGGCGCCCAAAAGCGCGTCCGCAGAAGACCGCAGGAGGTTCTGCCACTAAGGCAGCTTCCTCATGACTCTCGGCCCGCTCCAACCACGTCCTTAGTCGGAGGCAGGCTCTCCCACTTTGGCGACGCTTGGTTAAAGCAAGTCTCCGATCAGTGGGTGAGAGACATCATATCTCACGGCTACAGGATAGAATTCTCTTCCAGCCCTCCAAACAGATTTTTTTCTCTCAACTCCCCCCTGCTCCAAGGCCGCCGCCTTCTCGCAGGCCGTGGCGTCCTTGCAGGCAAACGGAGTGATTGTCCCAGTTCCCGCTCAGGAACGGTTCAGAGGTTTTTACTCAAATCTCTTCCTAGTTCCAAAAAAGGACGGTACCTTCCTGCCCATCCTGGATCTCAAGCTTCTCAACAAGCATGTCCGGGTGCGGCATTTTCGCATGGAGTCCCTGCGATCAGATCATTGCCTCTATGACCTAAGGGGAGTTCCTGGCGTCCATCGACATCAGAGATGCCTATCTACATGTGCTAATCGCAGTGTCACATCAGCGTTGGTTACGTTTTGCGATAGGAGAGGATCATTTCCAATTCGTGGCTCTCCCCTTCGGGTTAGCCACGGCCCCTCGGGTATTCACCAAGGTCATGGCGGCAGTGATTGCGGTCCTGCATCTCCAGGGGTTGGCAGTGCTCCCTTACCTGGACGACCTTCTGATCAAGGGTCCATCCAGCGCAGACTGTCAGCGGAGTGTTTCGCTCACTCTCGCCACCCTAGCCCAATTCGGGTGGATTGTCAATCTTCACAAATCCACTCTGACTCCGACCCAGAGTCTCACGTACCTAGGGATGCAGTTCGAGACTTTGCCGGCACTTGTGAAGTTGCCCTTAATCAAACAGCAGTCTCTCCGGCTAGCGGTGCGCTCTCTCCTGAGGCCCCGACGTTATTCCCTCAGGCGCCTGATGCAGGTGCTGGGTCAAATGGTGGCTTCCATGGAGGCGGTTCCCTTTGCCCAGTTCCATCTGCGCCCCCTGCAGCTGGACATCCTCCGCTGTTGGGACAAGCGGCCTTCCTTCTTACAGAGGTTAGTGGCTCTGTCGCCACGGACCAGGAGCTCTCTTCAGTGGTGGCTTCGACCCCTCTCCCTGTCCCAAGGGCGCTCCTTCCTGGCTCCGTCCTGGGTGATTCTCACCACGGATGCCAGCCTATCCGGCTGGGGAGCGGTACATCTCCACCACAGAGCTCAGGGCACTTGGACTCCGTCCGAATCAGCCCTTTCAATCAATGTGCTGGAAACCAAAGCTGTGCTTCTAGCTCTCCTAGCCTTTCACCACCTGTTGGCGGGCAGGCACATTCGAGTCCAGTCAGACAACGCGACAGCGGTTGCCTACATCAATCACCAAGGCGGGACACGCAGCCGCCTGGAAATGTTGGCGGTCCAACGCATTCTTCAATGGGCGGAGGACTCCAAGTCCACCATATCCGCAGTCCACATCCCTGGCGTAGAAAACTGGGAGGCAGATTATCTCAGCCGTCAATCCGTAGACGGGGGCGAGTGGTCCCTGCACCCGGCAGTGTTTCAGTCAGTCTGCCGCAAATGGGGCACTCCGGACGTGGACCTAATGGCATCCCGTCACAACAACAAGGTTCCGGTTTACGTGGCTCGCTCCCACGATCCTCAGGCCTTCGCCGCGGACGCTCTGGTTCAAGACTGGTCCCAGTTTCGTCTGTCCTACGTGTTTCCCCCATCTAGCTCTCTTGCCCAGAGTCCTGCGCAAGATCAGAATGGAGGGCCGTCGAGTCATCCTTATTCCACCAGACTGGCCCAGGTGAGCTTGGTATCCGGACCTGCTCCAACTGTCCGTGGAGATGTCGTGGCATCTTCCGAACCGTCCAGACCTACTCTCGCAAGGTCCGTTTTTCCGCCCGAATTCTGCGGCACTCAAATTGACGGCGTGGCTCTTGAGTCCTGGATTTTGACGGCTTCTGGTATTCCTCCTGAAGTCATCTCCACTATGACCCGGGCCCGTAAGTCTTCCTCCGTCAAGATCTATCACAGGACTTGGAAAATTTTCCTGTCCTGGTGTCACTCTTCCGGCCATTCTCCTTGGCCATTCTCGTTGCCGACCCTTCTGTCTTTTTTACAGTCCGGTCTGCAGCTAGGACTGTCCGTTAACTCTCTCAAGGGACAAGTCTCAGCTCTATCAGTGCTGTTCCAGCGGCGTCTCGCTCGGCTGGCTCAAATCCGCACCTTCATGCAAGGTGCGTCTCACATCATTCCGCCTTATCGGCGGCCCTTGGATCCCTGGGACCTTAACTTGGTCCTCACGGTATTGCAGAAACCCCCCTTTGAGCCTCTTAGGGAGGTTTCTTTGTATCGTCTTTCTCAAAAGGTGGCCTTTCTAGTTGCCATAACCTCTCAGGAGAGTCTCTGATTTGGCTGCGCTCTCCTCGGAGTCACCTTTTTTGGTTTTTCACCAAGACAAGGTAGTTCTCCGTCCGACCCCGGACTTTCTTCCTAAGGTGGTCTCTCCCTATTTATGTGGCTCGCACCGCTGCGCTTAGGCGGTGCACCTCTCTTTTTGTGCTAATCACAGGGCGGCGCAAGGGTCTTTCTGCTTCTAAGCCGACATTGGCCCGTTGGATTAGATCGGCCATTTCGGACGCCTACCAGAGTACTCAGGTGCCTCCCCCGCCGGGGATCAAAGCACACTCGACCAGAGCTGTCGGTGCCTCTTGGGCTTTTAGGCACCAGGCTACGGCTCAACAAGTCTGTCAGGCTGCTACTTGGACTAGCCTGCATACCTTTTCGAAGCACTAGCAAGTGCATGCTCATGCTTCGGCAGATGCGAGCTTGGGCAGACGCATCCTTCAGGCGGCTGTCGCCCACTTGTGAAGTTGGGCTCCGCCTACTTCTTAGTTTTTTCTGTTTATTCCCACCCAGGGACAGCTTTGGAACGTCCCATGGTCTGGGTCTCCCAAAGGAACGATAAAGAAAAAGAGAATTTTGTTACTTACCGTAATTTCTTTTTCTTATAGTTCCGTATTGGCAGACCCAGCACCCTCCCTGTTGCCTGTTGGCAATTTTCTTGTTCCGTGTGTTATCACCGGCTGTTGTCGTGGACAGAGTCTCCGGTTGTTCCGGTTCTTACTCGGTTCTACTTGTGGGTGGCTATTCTCCTTCAGCTTTTGCACTAAACTGGCTAGGACTGGCTACCAGGGGGTGTATAAGCTCAGAGGGACGAGCTACACTTTTAATTGTAGTACTTTGTGTGTCCTCCGGAGGCAGAAGCTAAACACCCAAGGTCTGGGTCTCCCAATACAGAACTATAAGAAAAAGAATTTACGGTAAGTAACAAAATTCTCTTTTTTTCTGAATCGTTCACTTGCTCCTTATATTACTACTAGAAGGTGGCCCGATTCTAACGCATCGGGTATTCTAGAATTTGTGTAGTTTTAATGTATGATTTTTGTTATATATATAAATGTTGTTGTGTGTAGTTACCAAGTGTTGGTGTAGGGCGCTGTAAATGTTCTGGGTGTTGTCTGGGGGGGGTGAGAGCAGTGTTGTTTGTGTGTTGCGTTTTGTGTGTTGCGTTGTTTGTGGAGCGCTGTGTGTCTGCAGTGTTTGTGTGTGGTGTTGTGTGTGTTGCGCAGTTTATGTGGGTGTGGGGTGCGTGTGTGTGTTTTGGGGGGAGGTATGTTTTGTGCAATGTGTGTGTGTTGCGCGGTATGTGCGTATATTTGTGTGTGCCGCGGTGTTTGTGTGTTGTGTCTGTGCGGCATTGTCTGTGTGTGTGGGTGTCTGTGTAGGGGGGTGTTTGTGGTTCCCAGTGTGGTGTGTTGTGCGGTGCGTGTGTGTGTGTGTGTGTGTGTGTGTGTTTGTGTTTTGGGGAGAGATGTGCATCCCCCCCATCGTGCTCCATCCCCCATGCTGCGCACCCCCATCGTGCTCCATCCCCCATGCTGCGCACCCCCATCGTGCTCCATCCCCCATGCTGCGCACCCCCATCGTCCTCCATCCCCCATGCTGCGCACCCCCATCGTGCTCCATCCCCCATTCTGGGCACCCCCATCGTGCTCCATCCCCCATGCTGCGAACAGCCATCGTGCTCCATCCCCCATGCTGCGCACCCCCCATCGTGCTCTATCCCCCATGCTGCGCACCCCCCATTGTGCTCCATCCCCCATGCTGCACACCCCCATCGTACTCCATCCCCCATGCTGCGAACCCCCATCGTGCTGCAAACCCCCATCGTGCTCCATCCCCCATGCTGCACACCCCCCAAAGTGTTTCATCCCCCCCCATTCTGGGCACCGCCCATCGTGGTCCACCCCCCCATGGTGCACCCCCCATCGTGCTCCATCCCCCATGCTGCACCCCCCATCGTGCTCCATCCCCCATGTTGCACCCCCCATCGTGCTCCATCCCCCATGCTGCAAACCCCTCAGAGAGGAGTATAATAGGAGGATTATAATAGGAGGAGTAGTCCTGGGGAAAGAGGAGTATAATGGGTGGAGTTCTCCTGGGGGGGTGGTGTACAGGTGCCCAACGTGTGAGGGGGTCGTGGCCGAGCGGGCATAGTGTGAGGGGGCGTGGCCATAGTGTGAGGGGGCGTGGCCGGGCGGGCATAGTGTAAGGGGGCGTGGCCGAGCGGGCATAGTGTGAGGGGGCGTGGCTGAGCGGGCATAGTGTGAGGGGGCGTGGCCGAGCGGGCATAGTGTGAGGGGAGCGTGGTTGAGCAAGCATAGTGTGAGGGGGCGTGGCCGGGCGGGCATAGTGTAAGGGGGCGTGGCCGAGCGGGCATAGTGTGAGGGGGGCGTGGTTGAGCAAGCATAGTGTGAGGGGGCGTGGCCGACCGGGCGTAGTGTGATGGGGGCGTGGCCAAGCGGGCATAGTGTGAGGGGGCGTGACCGAGCGGGCATAGTATGAGGGGGCGTGGCCGAGCGGGCATAGTATGAGGGGGCGTGGCCGAGCGGGCATAGTGTGTGGGGGGCGTGGCCGAGCAGGCACCGTGTGAGGGGGTGGGGCCTGGCCAAACTGCTAATCCATGCGGGGGGCGGGGCCAGGCCGAGCGGCCAATCCGTGTGGGGGGGCGGGGCCAGGCCGAGCCCAGCGGCCAATCCGACGGTTTTCACTGTAAGGACACAATGTCACTGTAACGACACAATTTTGGAGCAAGACAGACAGACAGAATAAGGCAATTTATATATATAGATTTAGTGATGAGTGGGCACTACCATGCTCAGTTGCTCTGTACTCGTAGCTAGTGATGAGCGAGCACTACCATGCTCGGGTGCTCGGTACTCATAACAACAGTTGGATGCTTAGATAAGCATGTGTACCTGAGTATAATGGAAGTTAACAGGGAACTCGAGCACTTTTCCATAAGATTTCCTGAAAAAAATGCTTCAGTTCACCATTGACTTCCATAATACTCGTGTTGCGCCCATCCAAGCATCCAACTGCTTGTTATGAGTACTTAGTACTGAGCACCCGAGCATGGTAGTGCCCGCTCATCACTAGTTACAAGTACTGAGCACCCGAGCATGGTAGTGTAGTGCCCGCTCATCACTAGTTACAAGTACTGAGCACCCGAGCATGGTAGTGCTCGCTCATCACTAGTTACAAGTACTGAGCACCTGAGCATGATAGTGCCCGCTCATCACTAGTTACAAGTACTGAGCACGCGATCATGGTAGTGCCCGCTCATCACTAGTTACTAGTACTGAGCACCCAAGCATGGTAGTGCCCGCTCATCACTAGTTACGAGTACTGAGCACCCGAGCATGGTAGTGCCCGCTCATCACTAGTTACTAGTACTGAGCACCCAAGCATGGTAGTGCCCGCTCATCACTAGTTACGAGTACTGAGCACCTGAGCATGGTAGTGCCCGCTCATCACTAGTTACTAGTACTGAGCACCCGAGCATGGTAGTGCCCGCTCATCACTAGTTACTAGTACTGAGCACCTGAGCATGGTAGTGCCCGCTCATCACTAGTTACGAGTACTGAGCACCCGAGCATGGTAGTGCCCGCTCATCACTAGTTACAAGTACTGAGCACCTGAGCATGGTAGTGCCCGCTCATCACTAGTTACTAGTACTGAGCACCCGAGCATGGTAGTGCCCGCTCATCACTAGTTACTAGTATTGAGCATTGTAGTGCCCGCTCATCACTAGTTTCCATTAATCCAATTATATAATATGGGACATTCACTAGTGACCCCGCTTTCTGGTCCGATGTTGGCTATATCTCTCAGCACTCTTGTGAGCCTGGAATTAAAGGAGTTGTCCGACATAAACTCAAAAATTTTTGTTAAGCTAATCTGTGCTGTATTGTCATATAAAACACCCCTACATTGTTATTTTTTGTTTTCTAACTTTTGTTCCTCTTGAATTATCCCTTTATTCTCTGCAGCTCTTTGTTTACATTCAGCTCCAGCAAACTGACCACTTCCTGTGCAAAACCTCAGTCAGAGCTGGCACCGCCCGACCTCACTGTCCAGCCCCTCCCTCTGCCAGCCCCACCCCAGTGCCCATCCCCTGCACACACATTCCCTGTCAGTATTCAGCCTCAGCAGCTGACCTGTTATCACTGCAGCATTGCAAATAACAGCCCCACATCGGGCTCTGCACCCCACACCACATCGGGCTCTGCACCCCACACCACATCGGGCTCTGCACCCCACACCACATCGGGCTCTGCACCCCACACCACATCGGGCTCTGCACCCCACACCACATCGGGCTCTGCACCCCACACCACATCGGGCTCTGCACCCCACACCACATCGGGCTCTGCACCCCACACCACATCGGGCTCTGCACCCCACACCACATCGGGCTCTGCACCCCACACCACATCGGGCTCTGCACCCCACACCACATCGGGCTCTGCACCCCACACCACATCGGGCTCTGCACCCCACACCACATCGGGCTCTGCACCCCACACCACATCGGGCTCTGCACCCCACACCACATCGCGCACGCACGGGGCTCTGCACCGCGCACGCACGGGGCTCTGCACCGCGCACCCACGGGGCTCTGCACCGCGCACCCACGGGGCTCTGCACAGCGCACCCACGGGGCTCTGCACAGCGCACCCACGGGGCTCTGCACAGCGCACCCACGGGGCTCTGCACCGCGCACCCACGGGGCTCTGCACCGCGCACCCACTGGGCTCTGCACCGCGCACCCACGGGGCTCTGAACCGCGCACCCACACATATGGCTCTGCACCGCACACACACACATATGGCTCTGCACCGCACACACACACACACACACACACATATATGGCTCTGCACCGCACGCACAAACGGCGCTCTGTACCGACCCCCATAGGGAACACATGTAGGGAGTACATACTCACCCGTCCTCGGTCCCCGCTGCTCCTGCACGCTGTCTGTGCTCTGGACATATCAGCACAGTAGTGACGTTACCGATGTGCTAAAGAGAGCACAGACAGCGGGACATGCACGGAGCTCTGCACCGCGCACGCACGGGGCTCTGCACCGCGCACGCACGGGGCTCTGCACCGCGCACGCACGGGGCTCTGCACCGCGCACGCACGGGGCTCTGCACCGCGCACACACGGGGCTCTGCATCGCGCACACACACATATGGCTCTGCACCGCACACACATACACACATATGGCTCTGCACCGCACGCACACACGGCGCTCTGTACCGACCCCCATAGGGAACACATGTAGGGAGTACATACTCACCCGTCCTCGGTCCCCGCTGCTCCTGCACGCTGTCTGTGCTCTGGACATATCAGCACAGTAGTGACGTTACCGCTGTGCTAAAGAGAGCACAGACAGCGGGACAGTGATGAGAAGCAGCGCTGCGCTGCTTCTCATCAGCGCTTTCAAATGTACCGGCATCTGTGATCTGTGATACCGGTACATTTGAATGAGCGATCCTGAGCAGGGGCCCGGAGCTGGCGGTGACACCACGGCAGCCGCCGCCAGGCCCCTCCCCCAGGTCACTGACCCCACAGCAGTGCACGGGGAGGTTGCGGGGAGGGTAAGGGGTGCAGGGGAATGTGTGGGAGGGTGCAGGGAAGGGGGCGGGGCTCATCGCACTGTACACCCCAGCAGGGCAACAAGCTGTTCCAGATTTGCATGTCAACATGGCCCTGCCCATGTTGACATGAAATGACCGGAAGCAGCAAAATCGCGGCAGGAGCGGTCACATGACCACTCTGAGCCGGGGGAGAGGGGCTGACAGCAGGGCAGGTAAGTGGTCTCTATCTACTTACCTGCCCCAATGTAGCCCAATAGGGTAATAAAAAAAAAAAAAAAGTCAAAAGAAGCCGGATAACCCCTTTAATGGGCAGTGGAGATTTGTTTACTGGTATGTGAAAACGAAGTCAGTATTATATATGTCCCAATTAAATAAGTGAGTGAATTTATCTGCAGGCTCGTGATTCAGCGGCCATGTCAGTGCCTCTTATTTGCTGGAATCTCCACTGCCTTTTCTTATTAGTCCTTGTGCAGTATCTTGCGTCAAGTCCAACAATGATGTGATGCTAGGCCTTAAAATAAATCAGGAGAGGTGTTGGGATTCCTGTTGGTTGGAGGCAGTTTGCAGCGCTCCCGTTTCGCATCCACGGAGCAGGGTCCTGCAAAACTACTTGCTTGTCTGTAATTATGACATGCGCTGTAGGCTTGGCGCACCTTCATGGTTGGGACTTAGCATGTTTGCTCTGATCAGTAGAGGCGCTAGGGATCCTGATGAGTTAGAGGCAGTTCATGGACCACTAATGTGGTCGCCATACCATGGGCCTGCAAAATCGATTTTGCTCATCTCAAGTCACAATATCTCTTTGTGTTTCTTTTCTCCCAGCTACCTCCAGAATAAGAATACCTGCACCGCTCCGGCATCCTCTCTCACATCGAGTACTGCTGTGCAGAAGGCCAACGACGTGTTGCAGGACTTGGGCGCTTTGAAACAGGAGATGCAGAGTATGATGAAGGTGACAATCTGCAGGATCTAACTTGGTTTTGACACATGGCTAGTTTTTTCTTTTTTTTGTACCTTTTACTTAAAGGGAACCTGTCGCCGGAATGTTCGCTATTAAACTAAAAGACTCCCCTTCTGCAGCTCCTGGGCTGCGTTCTATAAAGGTTCATCTTGCTACTGGCCCCCCTTTCAGACCTAAATAACAACTTTATAAAATATTACCTTTTGCTATTGTAATTAGGTTTGTTGGCCCTGGGGGCGGGCTGTATTTCGTCTGTTTTTCCCCCTCCTGCCGCTGTTCGCCATCCCCCAGTGTTCATTTACATAGATGAGGCCGCCGCCCTCATGTTCCGCAGTGCTCCTGAAGTCTCGCGCATGCGCAGTGGCACTATCGCGGGACTGAGCACTGTTTTCAAAACGCGAGCGCCGGTGATGTTATTGCGCAGGCGCGAGGATATGGGCGGCTGCTTGGATGACGCTGGTGATGACAATCACAGCGCCGCCCATAATCTCGCGCCTGCTCAATAATATCACCGGCGCTCATGATTTGAAAACAGTGCTCAGTCCTGCAATAGTGGCACTGCACATGCGCGAGACTCCCGGAGCACTGCGTAACATGAGGGCGGCAGCCTCATCTATGTAAATGAACACTGGGGGACGGAAAACAGCGGCAGGAGGGGGAATAACTGACGATATACAGCCCACCCCGGGGTCAGCAAACCTCATTACCATAGCAAAAGGTAATATTTTATAAAGTTGTTATGTAGGTGTGAAAGGGGGGCCAGTAGCAAGAGGAACCTTTCTAGAATGCAGCCCAGGAGCTGCAGAAGGGGATCCTTTTAGTTTAATAGCAAAAATTCTGGTGACAGGTTGCCTTTAAACCGGATTTCCCATTTTATGAAGTGACCACATATCTTTAGATTGTCACTCCATGATCAAGCTGTCCAAATTCTGGTACACCCATAGGGAATCATGCACTAAAGCATAAATTCAGTCCTCTTCATTTTAATTTAAAGGGGTTGCCCACTTTTTTAAAATGTAATGGCCTATACTTAGGATACATCATCAATATCTGATCGGCTAGGGTCCGATACCCCACACCTTCACCAATCGGCTGTTCTCGGCCGCAGGCAGCCTTAAATGCCCCGTTCCAGAGCTGCCCCATCTTCTGATAGCGGTCAGGTACTCCATATCCACCTCCTATTCAAATCAATAGGAGGCGAATGTCAGTACCCGGCTGCAGCCACTATCAGTTGTTGGGGCAGCTTAATAATTGAGCACTGCCACCGGTACTAAGAACAGTTGATCGGCGGGGGTTGCGGAGTGTCAGACCCCAGCCGATCAGACATTGATGACTTATCCTAAGCATAGGCCAAGTGGTCAACCTATTTGAATTTTCCCCGCAAATCTTTGTTCTTAGCCACCCGGCTCTCCAGATAGCCCATCTCCTTCAAATGAAGGGACCAGCCACTGTGCAGCTCCATACACTGTGAATAAGTAGCTGAAAAACTGTGGAAAAGAAGCCCACATAGGGTTTTACCCAATATAGGATTAACGCAGGGAATGGGACAGGTACTCACCTGCTGCTGTTGTGACAGGCACAACTCCTTAAAGGCACAATGTAAATAGAATGGTGGTAAGCAGCAGCCCCGATGCAATTTTCCATTTCTTTGTCGCTCCTTATTGGGAGACCCAGACAATTGGGGTGTATAGCTATGCCTCCGGAGGCCACACAAAGTATTACACTAAAAGTGTAACGCCCCTCCCCTTCAGCCTATACACCCCCCGTGCTGCCACGGGCTCATCAGTTTTTATGCTTTGTGCGAAGGAGGTCAGACATGCACGCATAGCTCCACAGCTTAGTCAGCAGCAGCTGCTGACTATGTCGGATGGAAGAAAAGAGGGCCCATAACAGGGCCCCCAGCATGCTCCCTTCTCACCCCACTCTTGTCGGCGGTGTTGTTAAGGTTGAGGTATCCATTGCGGGTACGGAGGCTGGAGCCCACATGCTGCTTTCCTTCCCCATCCCCCTTAGGGCTCTGGGTGAAGTGGGATCCTTTCGGTCTCCAGGCACAGGAGACCGTGCTCCATCCACAGCTCCTGAGGACCATGCTGGATAGGAGCCGAGTATCGTTCAGGGACATGGCCCTGCTACTTTGAGGTACTCTGTGTCCCCGTGGGGACCGCGCACAGCAACACTCCAGCATTGCTGGGTGTGCTAGTGCACCGGGGACAGCAGCGCTGGCTGCGTTTGTGCCATTACACACTTCAGCATCGCTGAGTGTGTTCGTGTAGGGGGACTGCCGCGCTGACCGCCGCTGCCATGGTTATCACTGCGGCGCGGCTGGGACTGTTAGTGCGCCGGGGACTTCCGCGCCGACCGCGCTTATACGGCGGCCGCGCTTATAACTCGAGTCCCCGGCTTTTGCGGCCTAGTCTCGTTTTCTTCCCGCCCCCAGCCCTGCCAGTCAGGGGAAGGGCGGGACGCTGTACAGGACGGCAGCACTGAGGGCTGGAGCATGCTTTGCATACTCCACCCCCCTCACTCTACACAGTGGGGCACCAGTTCCCGCACTTTTCTGGGTCACGCCCACGGCTCCCTCCTCTCCTCAGGACGCCGGCAGCCATTCCTCTCAGCTCTGCTAACGCTGGAGAGGAGAGACAAGCTCAGGGAGACCCAGGCAGGATTTCTGGTGCCCACACAACCGCTTTGCGCAGGCGGTAAGCAGCACCTGTGGTGCTGGCCCCACTAGTGCAGAAGTGTACTTATAGATTACATGATTATAGACTATACTTTACACTGTATGGTGCACTGTTGATTTTTGTCTATATACCCTCCTGTATTGCTCAGAGGAGACAACAGCATGTCGTCCACAAATAGCAAGGGTGCCAAAGCACAGACTTACTATGCTGCCTGTGCAGCATGTACGGCTATACTGCCGGCAGGTTCCACTGACCCTCATTGTGTGCAATGCTCGGCCCCTGTGGCACTTTCTCAGCCGGAGCCTCTGCTAAGGGTGGCCCAGGGAGAACCACCTGTTAACACTGTCCAGGTGACAGGGACGGAGTTTGCAGTTTTTACTGAAAGACTTTCTGAGACTATGGCTAAGATATTAGAAGCCTTGCAGTCCAGGCCGGCATCTCAAGCCAGGGGCACTGTGGAATCATTGCCCCCTGGTCCCCCTCAGTTGGAACAGCAATGTCCTCCCGGGGTGTCTCATGGATCCCAGGGTGAGGTCTCTGACACGGACCGCAGCCCCAGACCGATTAAGCGAGCTCGCTATGATATCCCCTCGACATCATCACAATGTTCAGGGTCTCAGCGAGAGGACTCTCTGTATGATGAAGCGGAGGTAGCTGATCAGGATTCTGATCCTGAAGCCGCTCTCAACCTTGATACTCCTGATGGGGACGCCATAGTGAATGATCTTATTGCGTCCATCAATGAAATGTTGGATATTGCTCCCTCAGCTCCTCCAGTGGAGGAGTCAGCCTCTCAGCAGGAGAAATTCCGTTTCAGGTTTCCCAAGCGTACAAAGAGTATGTTTCTGGACCACTCTGACTTCAGAGAGGCAGTCCAGAAACACCGAGCTTGTCCAGATAAGCGTTTTTCCAAGCGCCTTAAGGATACACGTTACCCTTTCCCCCCTGACGTGGTCAAGGGCTGGACTCAGTGTCCCAAGGTGGATCCTCCAATCTCCAGACTGGCGGCTAGATCCATAGTTGCAGTGGAAGATGGAGCTTCACTCAAGGATGCCACTGACAGACAGATGGAGCTCTGGTTGAAATCCATCTATGAAGCTATCGGCGCGTCTTTTGCTCCAGCATTCGCAGCCGTATGGGCACTCCAAGCTATCTCAGCTGGTCAGGCGCAAATTGACGCACTCACACGTACGTCTGCGCTGCAGGTGGCGTCCATAACCTCTCAAACGTCGGCATTTGCGTCCTACGCTATTAATGCTGTCCTGGACTCTGCGAGCCGTACGGCGGTTGCAGCCGACAATTCGGTGGCAATACGCAGGGCCTTGTGGCTGCGGGAATGGAAGGCAGATTCGTCTTCCAAAAAAGTGCTTAACTGGATTGCCATTTTCTGGCGACCGTTTGTTTGGTGAGAGATTGGATGAAATCATCAAACAATCCAAGGGAAAGGAAACATCCTTACCCCAGGCCAAACCAAAAACACCCCAACAGAGGAGGGGACAGTCGAGGTTTCGGTCCTTTCGGGGTGCGGGCAGGTCCCAATTCTCCTCGTCCAAAAGGCCGCAGAAGGATCAGAGGAACTCCGACGCATGGCGGTCTAAATCACGCCCTAAAAAGACCGCCGGGGGTGCCGCTACTAAGGCGGCTTCCTCATGACTTACGGCCTCCTCACACCGCATCCTCGGTCAGTGGCAGGCTCTCCCGCTTTTGCGACACCTGGCTGCCACAAGTAAAAGACCGTTGGGTGAGAGACATTTTGTCTCACGGTTACAGGATAGAGTTCAGCTCTCGTCCTCCGACTCGATTCTTCAGAACATCTCCGCCTCCCGAGCGAGCCGAGGCTCTTCTACAGGCGGTGGGCATTCTGAAGGCAGAAGGAGTGGTGGTCCCGGTTCCTCTTCAGCAACAGGGTCACTGTTTCTACTCCAACCTGTTTGTGGTTCCAAAGAAGGACGGGTCCTTCCGTCCTGTTTTGGACCTAAAACTGCTCAACAAACACGTAAGGACCAGGCGGTTCCGGATGGAATCCCTCCGCTCCGTCATCGCCTCAATGTCCCAAGGAGATTTCCTAGCATCGATCGATATCAAGGATGCTTATCTCCACGTACCAATTGCTCCAGAGCATCAGCGCTTCTTGCGCTTCGCCATAGGAGACGAACACCTTCAGTTCGCGGTACTGCCGTTCGGCCTGGCGACAGCCCCAAGGGTTTTCACCAAGGTCATGGCTACAGTAGTTGCGGTCCTCCACTCTCAGGGTCACTCAGTGATACCTTACTTAGACGATCTGCTGGTCAAGGCACCCTCTCAAGAGGCATGCTAACACAGCATCAACGTTACTCTGGAGATTCTCCAGAGTTTCGGGTGGATCATCAATTTTCCAAAGTCAAATCTGACACCGGTCCAATCGCTGACATATCTTGGCATGGAGTTTCATACTCTTCCAGCGATAGTGAAGCTTCCGCTGGACAAACAGCGTTCACTACAGACAGGGGTGCAATCTCTCCTTCAAGGTCGGTCACACCCTTTGAGGCGCCTCATGCACTTCCTGGGGAAGATGGTGGCAGCAATGGAAGCAGTCCCTTTCGCGCAGTTTCACCTGCGTCCACTTCAATGGGACATCCTACGCAAGTGGGACAGGATGCCGACGTCCCTAGACAGGAACGTCTCCCTCTCTCAGGCAACCAAAGCTTCCCTTCGGTGGTGGCTTCTTCCCACCTCATTATCGAAGGGGAAATCCTTCCTACCCCCATCCTGGGCGGTGGTCACGACGGACGCGAGTCTGTCAGGGTGGGGAGCAGTTTTTCTCCACCACAGGGCTCAGGGTACGTGGACTCAGCAAGAGTCCTCACTTCAGATCAATGTTCTGGAGATCAGGGCAGTGTATCTTGCCCTAAAAGTGTTCCAGCAGTGGCTGGAAGGCAAGCAGATCCGAATTCAGTCGGACAACTCCACAGCGGTGGCTTACATCAACCACCAAGGTGGGACACGCAGTCGGCAAGCCTTCCAGGAAGTCCGGCGGATTCTGCTGTGGGTGGAAGCCACAGCATCCACCATATCCGCAGTTCACATCCCGGGCGTAGAAAACTGGGAAGCAGACTTTCTCAGTCGCCAGGGCATGGACGCAGGGGAATGGTCCCTTCACCCGGACGTGTTTCAGGAGATCTGTTGCCGCTGGGGGATGCCGGACGTCGACCTAATGGCGTCCCGGCACAACAACAAGGTCACGGCATTCATGGCTCGATCTCACGATCACAGAGCTCTGGCGGCAGACGCCTTAGTTCAGGATTGGTCGCAGTTTCGGCTTCCTTATGTGTTTCCTCCTCTGGCACTGTTGCCCAGAGTGTTACGCAAGATCAGGGCCGACCGCCGCCGCGTCATCCTCGTCGCTCCAGACTGGCCGAGGAGGTCGTGGTACCCGGATCTGTGGCATCTCACGGTCGGCGAACCGTGGGCACTGCCAGACCGACCAGATTTGCTGTCTCAAGGGCCGTTTTTCCATCTGAATGCGTCCGGTTCCGGAATTCCTCCCTAAGGTGGTATCCCCTTTTCATCCCAATCAGGACATCTCCTTACCCTCGTTTTGTCCTCATCCAGTTCACCAATGTGAAAAGGATTTGCACTTGTTAGATCTGGTGAGAGCACTCAGACTCTACATTTCTCGTACGGCGCCCCTGCGCCGCTCGGATGCACTCTTTGTCCTTGTCGCTGGCCAGCGTAAAGGGACACAAGCTTCCAAGTCAACCCTGGCTCGGTGGATCAAGGAACCAATTCTCGAAGCTTACCGTTCCTCGGGGCTTCCGGTTCCCTCAGGACTGAAGGCCCATTCTACCAGGGCCGTGGGAGCGTCCTGGGCCTTGCGACACCAGGCTACGGCTCAGCAGGTGTGTCAGGCAGCTACCTGGTCGAGCCTGCACACTTTCACGAAACACTCAGGTGCATACCTATGCTTCGGCAGATGCCAGCCTAGGTAGGCGAGTCCTTCAGGCGGCAGTTGCCCACCTGTAGGACGGAGCCGTTACGGCTCTATTATGAGGTATTATTTACCCACCCAGGGACTGCTTTTGGACGTCCCAATTGTCTGGGTCTCCCAATAAGGAGCGACAAAGAAGAAGGGAATTTTGTTTACTTACCGTAAATTCCTTTTCTTCTAGCTCCAATTGGGAGACCCAGCACCCGCCCCTGTTTTTGTATAACACATGTTGTTCATGTTAAATGGTTTCAGTTCTCCGATATTCCTTCGGATTGAATTTACTTTAAACCAGTTTATAATTTTTTCCTCCTTCGGGCTTTTGCACCAAAACTGATGAGCCCGTGGCAGCACGGGGGGTGTATAGGCTGAAGGGGAGGGGCGTTACACTTTTAGTGTAATACTTTGTGTGGCCTCCGGAGGCATAGCTATACACCCCAATTGTCTGGGTCTCCCAATTGGAGCTAGAAGAAAAGGAATTTACGGTAAGTAAACAAAATTCCCTTCTTTGCATTTACATGTTACACTATTTTCTATTTCAAAAATTGACTCAAACAAAAAAGATTTTTTTTCTTTGTCGCTCCATTGGGAGACCCAGACAATTGGGTGTATAGCTTCTGCCTCCGGAGGCCACACAAAGTATTACACTGAAAAGTGTAACCCCTCCCCTCTGCCTATACACCCTCCCGTGCATCACGGGCTCCTCAGTTTTATGCTTTGTGTGGAAGGAGGCACACATCCACTCATGCATTCCCATTTTAGTCAGCAGCAGCTGCTGATTTTATCGGTTGGAAGAAAAGAGGGCCCCCACAGGGCCCCCGGCATGCTCCCTTCTCACCCCACTACGTCGGCGGTGCTGTTAAGGTTGAGGTACCCATTGCGGGTACAGAGGCTGGAGCCACATGCCGTTTTTCCTTCACCATCCCTTAGAGGCTCTGGGAGAAGTGGGATCCTGACCGGTCATCCATTCACTGGGACCGGGCTCCCTCCGCAGCCCCTGTGGGAATCTGCCGGACAGGAGTCTATGTATCCTCAGGGACAGGGCCCTGCATCTAAAGGTACTCTGTGTCCCCATGGGGGGACTGTGCATGGAGCGCTTGTTTCACAGACGCTGCAGCAGCTGCTGGTTTGTGAAGACCGGGACTTCCGCGCCGACCGAGCCTGTTTGTCGGCCGCGGTATTAAATTTAGTCCCCGGCTTCATTGCGGCCTAGTACCATAACTCCCGCCCCCGGGCCTGCCAGTCAGGGGTAAGGGCGGGACGGTCGACCTGACGTCGGCAGTGAGGGCTGGAGCATACTTTAGGTTTCCTCCCCCCCCCTCACTGATCACTGTGGGGCCCCAGATTCCCGCACTTTACTAGTCGCCGCCCACGGCTCCCTCCTCCCCTGAGAGCTCCGGCAGCCATCTTTACACACATTCTGCCGGTGGAGGATTTCAGGAACGAGCTCTGCAGCTCTGGGAGACCTAAGGCAGGGAATCTGGTGGACACACACTCCGCTTTGGGCGGTCGGTAAGCCACACCGGTCACCCGGTGCTGGTCCCCCTAGGGTGCCGGAGTGTATATATATATATATATATATATATATATATATATATATATTTGTATATATTTTCTCTGTTCGGCCGGGTTGTTTACTTTTGGCTATATACCCTCAGTGATCACTCTCCTAGGAGACAACAGCATGTCGTCCACAAGGAGCAAGGGCGCTAAGGCAAAGGGTTTTTTTGCAACCTGTACCTCTTGTGGGGCTATGTTACCTGCGGGTTCCACCTACCCTCACTGTGAGCAATGCTCGACCCCTGTTGCACTTGCTCAGCCGAAGCCTCGGTCACTAGTGGGCCCCTCGGATCAGGCAGACCCTCCTGCTTCCACTGTCCAGGCGGCAGGGACAGAGTTTGCAGTTTTTGCTGAGAAACTCTCTGAGTCGCTTTCACAATCCATGGCTCAGTCTATGGACAAATGGTCTGCCAAGCTACTAGAAGCCTTGCAGTCCAGACCGGTCCTTACACAGGCCCCGGGCACTGTTGGATCATCGCCTCCAGGCCCCTCTTGGTCTGCGCCGCAGCGTGCTCCTGGGGTGGCCCCTAGGTCTCACGTGGAGGACTCCTGCACGGACCACAGTCCCAGACCGGCTAAGCGGGCTCGCTGGGAATCTTCCCCGACTTCCTCACGCTGCTCGGGGTCTCAGCTTGAGGACTCTCTGGAGGACGAGGCGGACGTCGCAGCTCAGGGCTCTGACCCTGACGTTGCCCTCAATCTTGATACACCTGAGGGGGACGCCTTAGTAAATGATCTTATATCGTCCATCAACCAGGTGCTAGATCTTTCTCCCCCACCTCCACCTATAGAGGAGTCGGCTTCGCAGCAGGAGAAACACCAGTTTAGGTTTCCCAAACGTACACGGAGTGCGTTTTTCGATCACTCTAACTTCAGAGATGCTGTCCAGAAGCACAGAGCATTTCCGGACAAGCGCTTTACTAAGCGCCTTAATGACACACGTTACCCCTTCCCCTCTGACGTAGTTAAGGGTTGGGCTCAATGTCCCAAGGTGGATCCTCCAGTCTCTAGACTGGCGGCTAGATCTGTAGTATCAGTTGCAGATGGCTCATCGCTCAAGGATGCCACTGACAGGCAGATAGAGCTCCTGGTGAAGTCCATCTATGAGGCCACGGGCGCGTCTTTTGCCCCGGCCTTTGCAGCCGTGTGGGCACTCCAAGCTATCTCAGCTTGTCTGTCTGAGATTAATGCGGTCACACGTACCTCTGCTCCGCAAGTTGCGTCTTTGACTTCTCAGGCGTCGGCTTTTTCGTCCTACGCCATGAACGCCGTCCTGGACTCTGCTAGCCGTACAGCGGTAGCATCCGCTAATTCGGTGGCAGTCCGCAGGGCCATGTGGCTACGCGAATGGAAGGCAGACTCTGCTTCCAAGAAGTTCTTAACCGGTTTGCCGTTTTCTGGCGACCGATTGTTTGGCGAACGATTGGATGAAATTATTAAGGAATCCAAGGGAAAGGACTCGTCCTTACCCCAGTCCAAACCGAAGAGACCTCAGCAACGGAAAATACAACCGAGGTTTCGGTCCTTTCAGCCCTCAGCCAAGTCCCAATCCTCCTCGTCCAACAGGCCAGAGAAAGGCCAGAGGAACTCCTATGCGTGGCGTTCTAAGTCACGCCCCCAAAAAACCGCCGGAGGCACTGCCTCCAAGGCGGCCTCCTCATGACTTTCGGCCTCCCCGAACCGCATCCTCGGTCGGTGGCAGGCTCTCCCGCTTTTGTGACGCCTGGTGGCCACATGTCCAAGACCGATGGGTGAGAGACATTCTGTCTCACGGTTACAGGATAGAGTTCAGCTCTCGTCCTCCGACTCGTTTTTTCAGAACATCTCCGCCCCCATCTCGGGCCAGCGCACGTTTTCAGGCTGTGGGCGTTCTGAAGACAGAAGGAGTGGTGATTCCCGTTCCCCCTCAGGAACATGGTCACGGCTTCTACTCCAACTTGTTCGTGGTGCCAAAGAAGGACGGATCATTCCGTCCCGTTCTGGACCTCAAACTGCTCAACAGGCATGTGAGCACCAGAAGGTTTCGGATGGAATCTCTCCGCTCGGTCATCGCTTCGATGTCACAAGGAGACTTCCTAGCATCAATCGACATCAAGGATGCTTATCTCCATGTGCCGATCGCACCCGAACATCAACGCTTCCTGCGTTTCGCCATCGGGGACGAACACCTTCAGTTCGTGGCACTGCCTTTCGGCCTGGCGACAGCCCCACGGGTCTTCACCAAGGTCATGGCATCCGTTGTGGCGGTCCTACACTCTCAGTGACACTCGGTGATCCCTTACTTAGACGATCTCCTAGTCAGGGCACCCTCCCGGGTGGCGTGTCAACCGCTCTGGCGACTCTCCAGCAGTTCGGGTGGCTCATCAACTTCCCAAAGTCCAAGTTGACACCGACCCATTCACTGACTTACCTCGGGATGGAGTTTCATACTCACTCAGCGGTAGTCAAGCTACCGCTGGACAAACAGCTTTCGCTGCAGACAGGGGTGCAATCTCTTCTTCGGGGTCAGTCACACCCCTTGAGGAGCCTCATGCACTTCCTGGGGAAGATGGTGGCAGCAATGGAGGCAGTGCCCTTCGCGCAGTTCCATCTGCGCCCACTCCAATGGGACATTCTCCGCAAATGGGACAGGAGGTCGACGTCCCTCGACAGGAACGTCTCTCTTTCCCTTGCAGCCAAAACCTCTCTTCAGTAGTGGCTTCTTCCCACTTCTCTATCGCAGGGAAAATCCTTCCTGCCCCCATCCTGGGCTGTGGTCACGACGGACGCGAGCCTGTCAGGGTGGGGAGCAGTTTTTCTCCACCACAGGGCTCAGGGAACCTGGACTCCGATAGAGTCTTCCCTTCAGATCAATGTTCTGGAGATAAGGGCAGTGTATCTAGCCCTAAAGGCGTTCCATCGGTGGCTGGAGGGCAGGCAGATCCGCATACAGTCGGACAACGCCACGGCGGTCGCGTACATCAACCACCAGGGCGGCACGCGCAGCCGTCAAGCCTTCCAGGAAGTCCGGCGGATTCTGCTGTGGGCGGAAGCCACAGCCTCCACCATCTCCGCAGTTCACATCCCGGGCGTAGAAAACTGGGAAGCAGATTTTCTCAGTCGTCAGGGCATGGATGCGGGGGAATGGTCTCTTCACCCAGACGTGTTTCGAGAGATCTGTCGCCGCTGGGGAACGCCGGACGTCGATCTCATGGCGTCACGGCACAACAACAAGGTCCTGGCCTTCATGGCACGGTCTCAAGATCACAGAGCTCTGGCGGCGGACGCGTTAGTTCAGGATTGGTGGCAGTTTCGACTCCCTTATGTGTTTCCTCCTCTGGCGATGTTGCCCAGAGTGTTACGCAAGATCAGATCCGACTGTCGTCGCGCCATTCTCGTCGCTCCAGATTGGCCGAGGCGGTCGTGGTACCCGGATCTGTGGCATCTCACGGTGGGTCAGCCGTGGGCGCTTCCAGACCGCACAGACCTGCTGTCACAAGGGCCGTTTTTCCATCTGAATTCTGCGGCCCGCAACCTGACTGTGTGGCCATTGAGTCCTGGCTCCTAGCGTCGTCGGGTTTATCTCAGGATGTCATTGCCACTATGAGACAGGCCAGGAAACCAACGTCCGCCAAGATCTATTACAGGTCGTGGCGGATCTTCTTGTCCTGGTGCTCTGATAAGGGTTTTACTCCCTGGCCTTTTGCCTTACCTATTTTTCTTTCATTCCTTCAATCCGGAATGGACAAGGGTTTGTCACTCGGCTCTCTCAAGGGACAAGTATCGGCGCTCTCAGTATTTTTTCAAAAGCGCCTGGCAAGGCTTCCGCAGGTCCGCACGTTCCTGCAGGGAGTTTGCCACATAGTTCCACCCTACAAGCGTCCGCTGGAACCCTGGGACCTTAACAGGGTGTTAATGGCTCTTCAAAAACCACCTTTCGAGCCGCTGAGGGATGTCTCTTTATCACGTCTTTGGCAGAAGGTGGCATTTCTTGTGGCAATTACCTCACTCCGAAGAGTGTCGGAGCTTGCAGCGCTGTCATGCAAATCCCCTTTCCTGGTTTTTCACCAGAATAAGGTGGTTCTGCGTCCTGTCCCGGAGTTTCTCCCTAAGGTGGTATCTCCTTTTCATCTCAATCAGGATATCTCCTTACCATCATTTTGCCCTCATCCAGTTCACCAGTGTGAAAAGGATTTGCATTCATTAGATCTAGTGAGAGCACTCCGGCTCTACGTGTCTCGCACGGCGCCCCTGCGCCGTTCAGATGCGCTCTTTGTCCTGATCGCTGGCCAGCGTAAGGGTTCGCAGGCTTCCAAGTCAACTTTGGCTCGATGGATCAAGGAACCGATTCTTGAAGCCTACCGTTCTTCGGGGCTTCCTCTTCCTTCGGGCCTGAAAGCCCATTCTACCAGAGCCGTGGGTGCGTCCTGGGCATTGCGACACCGGGCTACGGCTCAGCAGGTGTGTCAGGCAGCTACCTGGTCTAGTCTGCACACCTTCACAAAACACTATCAAGTGCATACCTATGCTTCCGCAGATACCAGTCTAGGTAGGCGAGTCCTTCAGGCGGCGGTTGCCCACCTGTAGGAAGGGGTCGTTTTCGGCTTTCTTTTATTGAGGTATTCTTTTACCCACCCAGGGACTGCTTTTGGATGTCCCAATTGTCTGGGTCTCCCAATGGAGCGACAAAGAAGAAGGGAATTTTGTTTACTTACCGTAAGAAGGGAATTTTGTTTACTTACCGTAAATTCCTTTTCTTCTAGCTCCAATTGGGAGACCCAGACAATTGGGTGTATAGCTATTGCCTCTGGAGGCCACACAAAGTATTACACTTAAAAGTGTAAGGCCCCTCCCCTTCTGGCTATACACCCCCAGTGGGATCACTGGCTCACCAGTTTTAGTGCCAAAGCAAGAAGGAGGAAAGCCAATAACTGGTTTAAAGACCAATTCAATCCGAGGAAACATCGGAGAACTGAACCATACCACATGAACAACATGTGTACCCGAAAAAACAGAAAAACCCCGAGAAAACAGGGCGGGTGCTGGGTCTCCCAATTGGAGCTAGAAGAAAAGGAATTTACGGTAAGTAAACAAAATTCCCTTCTTCTTTGTCGCTCCATTGGGAGACCCAGACAATTGGGATGTCCAAAAGCAATCCCTGGGTGGGTAAAAGAATACCTCATGATAGGGCCGTCAAACGGCCCTCTCCTACAGGTGGCCAACCGCCGCCTGAATGACTTATCTACCTAGGCTGGCGTCTGCCGAAGCGTAGGTATGCATCTGATAATGCTTGGTAAAAGTAAGTAGACTCGACCAGGTGGGTGCCTGACACACCTGCTGAGCCGCAGCCTGGTGCCGTAATGCCCAGGATGCACCCACGGCTCTGGTAGAATGGGCCTTCGGCCTTGAGAGAACCAGAAGCCCAGTAGAACTGTAGGTTTCAAGAATTGGTTTCTCGATCCCCCGAGCAAGGGTGGATCTGGAAGCTTGCGACTGTTTACGCCGACCAGCGACAAGGACAAAGAGTGCATCCGGGTGGCGCAGGAGCGCCATGCGGGAAGTAGAACCTGAGTGCTCTCACCAGAACCAACAGATGCAAATCTTTCTGAAATTGATGGACTGGACGAGGACACAAAGAAGGTGAGGTGATATCCTGATTGATATGAAAATGGGATACCACCTTAGGGAGAAATTCCGGAACCGGACGCAGAACTACCCTGTCCTGGTGAAGGACCAGGAAGAGAGTTTGTATAAGAGCGTTGCTAGCTCGGAAACTCTCCTAAGAGACGAGAACGTTAGTAGAAGGCCACTTCCCGTGAAAAACGGGAAGGGAGACATCCTTCAAAGGCTCGAAAGGCGGCATCTGGAGAGCAATTAGAACCTTGTTCAGATCTCAGGGCTCAAACAGCCGCTTGTACGGAGTGCTGAGAAGACAAACTCCCCGTAGGAACGTAACGTGCGTACCTGAGGAAGTCGTCGTTTCTGAAAAAAATACAGATAGCGCTGAGACTTGTCCCTAAAGGGAACTGAGCGACAACCCATTTTCCTACCTAGATTGCAGGAAGGAAGGAAACATAGACGATGCAACCGGCCAGGGAGAAACACCCTGCGCCGAGCACCGAGATAGGAACATCTTCCACGTCCTGTGGTCAATCTTGGCGGACGTTGGTATGCTAGCCTGTCTCATGGTGGCAACCACGTCCAGAGGTAATCCTAACGACACTAGGTTCCAGGACTCAATGCCACACCATCCGGTTGAGAGCCGTAGAATCCAAATGGAAGAATGGCCCTTGAGACAGCCAGTCTGATTGGTCTGGTAGTGCCCCCGGTTAGCCTACCGTGAGGCACCACAGAACCGAGTACCACAACATCCTCGGCCAATTTGTAGCGACGAGGATGGCGCGGCCGCAGTCGGTCTTGATCTAGCGCAGTACTCTGGGCAACAATGCCAGAGATGGCACCTAAGGGAGCTGGAACTGCGACCAATGCTGAACTAAGGCGTTTGCCGCCAGAGCTCGATGATTGTGAAACCGTGCCATGAAGCTGGCACATTGTTGTTGTGCCGTGACGCCATTAGATCGACGTCCGGCCTCTGTCAGCGGCGCCAGATCTCCTGAAACCCGTCCGGGTGAGGAGACCATACTCTTTCGGCCACACCTCAGCGACTTAGAAAGTCAGCTTCCTAGTTTCCACACTTGGGATGTGAATTGTGGATATGGTGGATGCCGTGTCATCCACCCACATCAAACCTGCCGGACTTCCTGGAAGGCTTGCCGGTTGCGCGTTCTTCCTTGGTGGTTGATGTATGCCACCGCTGTGGAGCTGTCCGACTGAAGTCGGATATGCTTGCTTTCCAATTGCTGTTGGAAGGTTTGTAGGGCAAGATACACTGCTCTGTGTCAAGAACATTGATCTGAAGAGTGGACTCTTGCTGAGTCCACGTACCCTGAGCGCTGTAGTGGAGAAAAAACTGCTCCCCACCCTGATAGACTCGCGTCTGTCGTAACTATCGCCCAGGACGGGGATAGAAAGGACCTTCCTTTTGACCAAGAGGTGAGAAGAAGCCACCACCGTAGAGATTCCTTGGCCGCCTGAGAAAGAACGACGACTCTGTTGAGGGACGTCGACTCCTTGACCCATTGGCGGAGAATGTCCCATTGTAGTGGACGCAGTAAAACTGCGCGAAAGGAACTGCCTCCATTGCTACCATCTTACGTAGGAAGTGCATGAGGCGTCTCAATGTGTGCGACTGGTTCTTAAAGAAGAGCTTGCAGCCCGTAGGAATGCTGTTTGTCTAGCGGCAGCTTCACTATCGCTGAGAGAGTAAGAAACTCTATGCCTAGATATGTTATCGATAGGGTCGGGGTCGGATCTGACTTTAAAAAGTTGATGATCCACCCAAAACTCTAGAGAGTCTCCAGCGCAACGTTCGGGCAGAGTTGGCATGTTTCCTAAGAGAGTGCCTTGACAAGTAGATCGTCTAAATACGGGACCACAGAGTGACCCTGAGAGTGCAGGACTGTGACTACTGCTGCCCTGACCTTGGCGAAGACCAGTTGGACTGTCGCTAGCCGGAAGGTAGAGCTACGAACAGAAGGTGTTCGTTTCCTATAACGAAGCGTAGAAACGCTAGTGCTCTGGATCAATCGGCACGTGTGGATAAGCATCCTTGATGCCTAACGATGCTAGGAAATATCCTTGGGACCTTGAGGCGATGACATGGCGGAGGGATTCCATCCGGAACCGCCTGGTGTCCACGAGCTTGCTGAGCATTTTTAGATCCAGAACGGGACGGAACGGCCCGTTGTTATAGGTACCGCAAAGAATTTGGGGTAAACCGTGACCTTGTTCCTGAAGAGGAACGGGGGACATCACTCTTTCTGCCTATAGAGTGCACCCTGTTTGCAGAAGAGCAGCGGCCCGGCCGGGAGGTGTCATTGACCTATGGCAGCTAAATATCGCCAAGGCGGGAGAGCCTGCTACCGACCGAGGCCGCAAGTCATGAGGAAGCCGCCTTGGAAGTGGGTTTTCAGACTGTCGCTTTTTTGGGGCGAGACTGAGCCCGCTAAGAATCTTAGCTCCTCTAATCCTTTTGAGTCCACATTGGACGAGGAAAAAAGGGACCTGCCCGAGCCTCGAAAAAACCGAAAACCCCGACTGCCTCTTGCTCTGTTGGGGTTTGTTGTGTCCGGGCTGAGGAAAGGATGAATCCTTACCTCTGGACTGTTTAATGGTTACATCCAACGCTCACCAAACAGTCGGTCAGCAGAGAAAGGCAACTGGTTAGGCAACCTTTTTTGGAAGCAGATCTGCCTTCCATTCACTTAACGCGTAGACCAGGCTCTGCTTAAAAACACGGAGTAGCGGAGGCTACCGCCGCACGGTACACAGAGTCCAGGACAACCTGAATCGCGTAAGAAACAAATGCAGACATTTGAGAGGTTAAGGATGCCACCTGCGGCACAGATGTACGTGTAACCGTATCAATCTGTGTAAGGCAAGCTGAAATAGCTTGGAGTGCCCCAAGGGAGAGAAAGCCGGAGCCAACGCCGACAGCCTCATAGATGGCTTTCGACCAGAGATCCATCTGTCTGTCAGCAGCATCTTTGATTTTGCAGTTCCATCTCCCACTGCAACTATGGATCTAGCTACAAGCCTAGAGATTGGAGGATGCCGCTCGGGACATTGGGTCCAGTCCTTGACCAAGTCAGGGGACAGGGATAACATGTATCCTAAGCCGTTTGGGGAAGCGCATATCTGGATAAGCGTGGTGTTCCTGGACTGCCTCTCTGAAGGCAGAGTGGTCCAGAAAAATACATGAAGCTGACTCCTCCACTGGAGGAGCTGTGAGAAATAACCCACATTCTATAGATGGACGCTATAAGATTATTTACTATGGCGTCACAATCAGGTGTATCCAGATTGAGAGCGGTCTCAGGATCAGAATCCTGAGCCGCTACTTCCGCCTCATTACACAGCGAGCCCTTCTGTTAGGACCCTGAGAAACCGAGGCCGCTGATAGCGAGCCCACTTAGGCTGTCTGGGACTGACGTCCTTGCAGAGCCGTGACTCTGGGATGCCTGTTAGTTATTCACACTGAGGGGGGCCATGGATCAGTGATTCAACAGTGCCCATATTGTGAGAGACATGTCCGGACTGCTAGGCTTCTAGTATCATAGCCATAGTCTCAGAAAAACTGTCAGTAAATACTGCAGACACCGTCCTCATCCCCTGGCCATTAGTGCATATAATGGGAGTCTATGTGACCTGCCGGCCGTATAGCCGTACATGCTGTACCAGCTGTATAGAAAAACATGTGGTTCTGCACTTTTGTTTTACACAGAGAATATGCTGATAACTCCTCCGCCTAATCCAGGAGGGTATATACAACGTGCGACCAAACAGTGCAATGTATATAGTACAAGCATATCTATAAGTGCACTTCTGCACTAGTGGAGTTAGCACCACAGGTGCTGCTTAACGCCTGTTACAGCGATTGTGTGACTATCAGAATGCCAGGGTCTTCCACACTTGTCTCTGTATCGTACAGAAACTGCACTAATGGCTGCCAGCGTCCTTGTAGAGAAGGAAGCCGTGGGCGTGCCTGAGAAAGTGCGGGAATCCGGATTCACAGTGCACACAGTGAGAGGGGTGGAGTATGCAAAACATACTCCAGCTCTCAGCGCTGCTCTATGCAGCGTCACGCCCCTACCCTGACTGTCAGGGCTGTGGGCGGTAACGAAGGGAGATTAGGCCCAGAAGCCGGGGACTCGAGTTAACAGCGCGGCCGCCGTAAAAGCGCGGGCCGCGCTGAAGTCCCCGGCGCACCACAAGTGCCAGCCGCGCCGCCGTTCCAGCGGCCGGCGCGACCGATTCATAAAAGTGGCCAGCGTCCCGCCCCTCTCCTGACTGGCAGGTCTGGGGGCGGGAACGAACGGAAGCAGGCCGCAAAAGCCGGGGACTCTAGTTATCAGCGCGGCCGCCGTAAAAGCGCGGGCCGCGCTGAAGTCCCCGGCGCACCACAAGTGCCAGCCGCGCCGCTGCCAGCGGCCGGCGCGACCGATTACTGGAAGCGGCCAGCGTCCCGCCCCTCTCCTGACTGGCAGGTCTGGGGGCGGGAACGAACGGAAACAGGCCGCAAAAGCCGGGGACTCTAGTTATCAGCGCGGCCGCCGTAAAAGCGCAGGCCGCGCTGAAGTCCCCGGCGCACTACAAGTGCCAGCCGCGCCGCAGTCCCAGCGGCCGGCGCGACCAGTTCCCATAAATGAGCCTGCTTCAGCGAGGCTGAATGAGGCCATGGCACAGGCGCCGCAGCGCTGATGTCCCCTGGCGCACTACAACACCCAGCATGCTGCGGTGTGAGCGCCAAATGCACGGGGACACAGAGTACCTTGAGGAAGCAGGGCCATGTCCCTGATGTACTCCGCTCCATCCAGCATCTTCTCCAGGGGCTGTAGATGGAGCACGGTCTCAGTGCCTGGAGACCGGTAAATCCCACTTCACCCAGAGCCCTGTAAAAAGGGATGGGGAAGGAATCAGCATGTGGGCTCCTGCCGCCGTACCCGCAATGGGTACCTCAACCTTACAAACACCTCCGACACAGTGGGGTGAGAAGGGAGCATGCTGGGGACACTATATGTGTCCTCTTTTCTTCCATCCGACATAGTCAGCAGCTGCTGCTGACTAAAAAGTGGAGCTATGGGTGGATGTGTTGCCTCCTTCGCACAAAGCACAAAACTGGTGAGCCAGTGATCCCACTGGGGGTGTATAGCCAGAAGGGGAGGGGCCTTACACTTTTAAGTGTAATACTTTGTGTGGCCTCCAGAGGCAATAGCTATACACCCAATTGTCTGGGTCTCCCAATGGAGCGACAAAGAAATTCCTTTTCTTCTAGCTCCTATTGGGAGACCCAGCACCCGCCCCTGTTCCCTTCGGGCTGGTTGTTCTTTTGTGTACACATGTTGTTCATGTTGAATTGTTCTTTTGGTTATGGTTTCAGTTCTCCGAACATCCTTCGGATTGAATTTACCTTAGACCAATTTATAAGTTTCCTCCTTCCTGCTTTTGCACCAAAACTGAGGAGCCCGTGATGCACGGGAGGGTGTATAGGCAGAGGGGAGGGGTTACACTTTTCAGTGTAATACTTTGTGTGGCCTCCGGAGGCAGAAGCTATACACCCAATTGTCTGGGTCTCCCAATAGGAGCTAGAAGAAAAGGAATTTACGGTAAGTAAACAAAATTCCCTTCTTTTCATAGGAATTTGGGAAAGTTATGAAATGTCATCATTTTTATTTAATATATGAGTTATGTTTTTTATTTTTTTTCCCACCCCCCTTTTTCTCCCCTCTTTCTTTTTTCTCTCCTTTCTCCTCCTTTTTTTTTTTTATTGCTGCCTTCCTTTTTTTCTTCTTTCTTTTCTCTTTTTTTCTCTTTTTTTTCTTTCCACATGTTCCTGCCCATCCCACGTGACTCTTAGGCGGGCTTTGCACGTTGCGACATCGCAAGCCGATGCTGCGATGTCGCACGCGATAGTCCCCGCCCCCGTCACAGGTACGATATCTTGTGATAGCTGGCGTAGCGAAAATTATCGCTACGCCAGCTTCACATGCACTCACCTGCTCTGCGACCGTCGCTCTGGCTGGCGACCCGCCTCCTTCCTAAGGGGGCGGGTCGTGCGGTGTCATAGCGACGTCACACGGCAGGCGGCCAATAGCTGCGGAGGGGCGGAGATGAGCAGGATGTTAACATCCCGCCCACCTCCTTCCTTCCGCATAGCCGCCGGCAGCAGGTAAGCTGATTTTCCTCGCTCCTGCGGCATTATACACAGCGATGTGTGCTGCCGCAGGAACGAGGAACAACATCGTACCTGTCGCTGCAGCATAATTATGAAAAAGTCGGAGCCTGCAACGATGATACGATAACGACGCTTTTGCGCTCGTTAATCGTATCATCTAGCATTTACACACTATGATCTCGAAAGTGACGCCGGAAGTGTGTCACTTTCGATTTGACCCCACCGACATCGCATGTGCGATGTTGCAACGTGCAAAGCCGCCCTTAGTCATGGGAGAACTGACGTAATCTTTGTAAACGTGGCACCTTTTTCAGGTCTATATATGTACCCCTTGCATGTAACATGTGCTATGCCGTTCCTTTTACGTTTGTCCTGATGAAGAAGACGGAGATGTCTTTGAAACGCGTTGACCTGTGAAAATAAAGAAAAAGGAATTCATCATATGTCCTGGATTTGTGGTTTTTAGAGCAGCATTTAACCCGTTTTCTCTAAACCATTTTTTATCATTTTAAATAACTGAGACCCCACTTTGCAAAGGGATAAACATAAAAGAGGGTTGTAACATCTTGTCCTTCAGTCTCGGTTTTGGGTGAATTCCAGAGCTCAAAGATTCATCCTTCATAGAATCATGACATAACCTAGCGATGTGCCATCACTTTATGAAATGCACTAAGTTTCAGTCTGCAATCTTTATTCCTTTATTCATTTTTATATCCCCTGATATACAGTTTACAGCTTGTTAAAGCTTATAATTATTCTCTTCTGGCAGGGAGTGTCTCTCTCAGTAATATAGGCTGGATATGCCACCTACGTGTGTCCTTGATTAGTTCATGAGTCAACACAGCTTCAATCCTGCAATATTTCCTTTTTATTCACTTTCCTCCTTTTCTTTACTCCCATTTTCTGTACCCTGTACCTTCCATGAAACTGTATATGCTTTCGCCCCTGTCCACATTATGGAGATCTATGTGCAACCTCCTCCCTGCTGCTATGTCCTAGTACAAACAAGGGAGTGTGAAAGCAGAGATGCAGTGAGAACTTAGATAGACAATGTACAGAGGCTCTGCTGCAGCATTCACTTGCATTGCTGTGCAAAGTTGCAGGGACACCTATCAAACTTTGGTCATGTCATAAGTGTCGTGGTTAAGGTCGTTGTGTAGTCCCAGCCTCATGAACACGATTTTTGAGACTTTTTTGATACGTTTTCTTTACTCTATTTATTATATACCTATCTAGCTGTAAATCCAATTTTGCATATAGAACAAATGTACCTAAACAGCCCAGAAAACACATTTGTACTGATCTCTAGCAGTGGATTTGGCAGACATGAGATCAGAATCTGTATTCAGTCTACATGACTGCAAAGTTCAGAACCAATAGAAGTGAATTGAGAGAAAATTAATGCATCTAGTCAATATGTTAGGCCTTAATCACACGGCATGAAAATCGGAGCGAGTGGAATGCAATAAAACACCGCATTCCACTCGGACCAATATTACTCTATGGGGCCGCTCCCCTGAGCGATTGTTTTCTCAGCCTTAATCGGACCGAGAAAACCGTTGCAGCATGCTGCGGGTGCATTGCGATCCTCTTTCTCTCGCACCCATTCAAGTCTATGGGACGAGAGAAACATCGCACTGCACTCGCGGTACACCGGTGTAATGCGAGTGCAGGGCGTGAATGGCAGTAGCTGGCAACGGAGGAGAGAGGGAGATAAATCCCTCCCTCCCCTCCTCGGCGCCGGCCCTCCCCTCCTCGGCGCCTGCCCTCCCCTCCTCGGCGCCTGCCCTCCCCTCCTCGGCGCCTGCCCTCCCCTCCTCGGCGCCTGCCCTCCCCTCCTCGGCGCCGGCCCGCCTCTCCTCAGCGCCGGCCCACCCGTCTTCGGCGCTTGCCCGCCCCTCCTCAGTGCCTGCCCGCCCCTCAGTGCCTGCCCGCCCCTCCTCAGCACCGGTTCTCTCCTCCTCAGCGCCGGCCCGCCCACCGCAGCTGTGGTCTGATCGCATGATCGGACCTAAGTCGCAGTGACACTTTGCTGCCTCTGTACTACCAGCGTGAGCCGAGTGTCATGCGAGGATCACAGTAGTACCCGTGTAGCCCCGGCCGTAACATAAGTATGCAAATCGCACATATGCAGACATGTGACTGCTCTCTTGCATCCGTAATAACGGGGAATCATGATTGCAGGCACACCGCACACTGTCAGGATTCAGAAGTCTCCAGTCACACAGAGTGAGTACAAACTTTGCTCTCAAAACTGGACAAGACCTTTAACGTTACAACCCTACACAAGGCCAAGTCTTAAAGAGAACCTGTCGGCAACATTGTCTCTTGGCAAGCAGCGGTTGTGCAGGATAGAGCAATGTGCAGCAATTGGAACAATACACATTGTGTCTGGATCTTTTTCTCCGTGACATACAAACTGTTTTTTTTGTTTACCTGTACTAGTGTCCATGGGTCTTCTTCCCTTCTCCCCGCCCGGTGACACTCTCTGCTGCGTGACTTGCTTCTGCTCCTTGATGAAATCCCGCGCATGCACCGCTCTCCTTTTGCCTGGTTCATGCTGCGATGCAAGACCTAAGGATTCTGGATTCACATAGTACCATGCTGTGCATGCACCAGCCAAAGAGAAGAGCAGTACATCTATGAGATTTTGGTCAGAAGCAAAGGGGCAGTTTTGCAGAAGAGACTGTCTCCATTGTCAATCAACCAGTTGATGGCATCTCTAGGTAGGGGGAAGTGAAGAGGAGCTATAGACTGCTCTTGCGCCATACACCCACCAGTCCATTTGCAGTCTGACTACCACGTGGCCAAAAGAGCAAAAATCTCCACAAGGTAACAAACTGTGACAAAATAGGCATGTCGTAAATTCAGCACGGTCTCTGTTTGCTTAGAGAATATATTGCTGACAGATTTCCTTTTAAAGGGGGTGACCCCCACTTGTTAAACCTCTTTTTAATCCCTATTTTCCCTAACAGTAAAATAACACTTATACTCACCTCTGGTGCCAATGTCAGTACTGGCTCTCCCAGGGCTTGCATGACATTGCTGTGTTATGTGATCCCTGCAGTCAATTAGTACTGACTTCACTGTCTCCTCCTTTGGAGAAATCAATACATCCGGAGGAAGTGCGAGAGCATCTGCAGTTCTCACTTCTTCCCAATGTCTGATTTGTTGTGGACAACCCATTTAAGCAGCTTCTGTATTGTTGATTGAATCTGCACTTGCATCATCTTTTTATAGGTTCATTCCCAGCTTCATAGATGGATGTTTCCAGTTAATTTTTCTTGTTAAAAAATGCACTTTTGCAATTTACGGCTTATTAAAATTTTCAACCGCACCTGAGATATTAACACTTTTGTTTACAATTCGTTGCCTTGGAGACCGACCACCGCTCCTGTCTAATGTGTAAGAACTGCTTTAAAGTTGACTGAGATTAGGAGGTAACGGTGCGCTCCAGCTTCAAAACGGTGCTTACTAGTTGCATATAAAAGAAGTTGTAAACACTGAGAATGTTCTCCGGTCTAGCAGTGGTGGTCGGTCTCCATAGCAACATGCTGTAAACAAGTGTTAATATCTGAATAATGGCTGAAGATTTTAGAAAGCAGTAAATGGCAAAGTTGCTTTTGTTTACAACAACATTCATTTATGAAGATGAGAATAAACTTTTTAAGGGAACCTGTCAGCAGATTTGGGGCCTATAAGCTGCGGCCACCACCACTGGGCTCTTATTAAAATGCTGTATGCTGTATATATGCTGTATATAAGAGTCCAGGCCGCTATGTAGAACATAAAAATCACTTTATAATACTCACCTAACGGTTGCGCTGCGGTGGAGTTGGGTCATATGGGCATCTCCGTTCTTCGGTGCCGATGCCGCCTCTTTCAACCATCTTTGTGCTCCTTCTTCTCTAGCCGCGGTGCATGACGCTTTCTACATCATCCACACTCGCCGGCATTCCGGTCCTGAGCAGGGCAGATCAAAGTATTGTAGTGCGCCTGCACGGGACCGGCGACTGTGTATGACGTAGACACATCATGCACACAGGCTTCAGAAAGAGGACGAAGATGGCCGAAAGAGGAGGCACTGGCACCGGACAACGGAGACGCCCATAAGGCCGCCCAACTCCACCGCAGCGACCATTTAGGTAAGTATTATAAAGTGTTTTTTATGTTCTACACAGCGGCCTGGGCTCTTATATACAGCATGTTAGAATGCTGTATACAATAGCCCACTGGTGGTGGCCGCAGCTTATAGGCCCCAAATCTGGTGACAAGTTCCCTTTAAGTTCAAGAAGGCCCAGGAAAGCATGCTGCCCATGAATATATTGAATGCCTAAGTATGAGTTCAACATATTCGTTGTAAAGCCTTCTAAGGAAAACTGAACAATGATTTTTTTGCTGCATGGCATAGTAATATTTTGGACCTTCAGAGCTGAAATCACTCAGCGTTCTTTGTTCAGTATCTGCTCCAAGTTCGCTAAAAAAAGAGTACAAAGTACTGTGTACATCAGAAATAGAGATTCTAACGTCCATTAAGCTACTAGAGCTCCACTAAAATGCTGGGGATAGATCTGATCATTAGTTTATTGACCATTTCAAATGACTATTGACAGAAGTGTGAGTGCAGCTCCGGACTGTAATCCAGGCGGTAACATGTACAGGATAAGTAATACATTGCATTCGAGCTAATCGCTCCATGGGTTCCATAATCTGTAATGACTCCATGAATAAGATCCAGGGTTCGATTGCATTTTATTTCCAAAATGTTTAATCTGTCCCCATTTTCTTTAAGGATGCAAGGCAGTGGAAAATTCAAGAAGCTGAACTTCGGGTAAGTTCTTTTTTTGTGCATTATATTTCATAAGGGTACATGTTTTTTGGCTCCACATGAGTGTTCGAGCTACAGATATCTGTACTGAGTATAATCCTCACCCATACACATGTACAATCTGCCTGTCTGAGCGTGCATGTGTTCTCAGTAGGACGAGGGGAGTAAACAATGCCAGACTCTTCTGGTAACCACTTATCTTCCTTAAGGCTGCTTTACACACAACGATATTGCTAGCGATCTCGTTAGCGATGTGACACGCCCAGATCGTTGTTACGATTTGCCGAGATCGCTCATAGGTCGTTTTGTAGCGGTCACACGTACACATCTCACAAACGATGCTACACCGTTCAGCGATATATTGTTTGACCAAGGCGGTCGTGTGGATGTTGCTCGTCGTTGTCAGGGTGTCAAACGTAGCAATATGTCTACGGCAATTTTTATTGCACAATCTGCAGCATTGTTACAATGTAACCAGGGAGGGGGGAGTGCAGGGGCGCCGGACGACGGCCGTTTCGCACCGTAACAGGTGCTTCCACAGGTCTGAATTGATTTCAGACCTGTGGAAGCACCTGTTACGGTGCGAAACGGCCGGCGTCCGGCGCCCCTGCACTCCCCCCTCCCTGGTTACATTGTAACAATGCTGCAGATTGTGCAATAAAAATTGCCGTTAACGTTCACCAGTGAGTTGCCGCCATTCCTTCTTATTTGAAGCTCATATTGGATTTCTATACCTTGGCTGAGCACCACAGGGACCGGCTGGAGATCTGTGATCCAAGGAAAAACCACAACCTCGTGAGTACACACCTGGGCTTGCAGTGCCTAGCCTTTTCTCTTTTTTATTACTGCTTGTAGCAATATGTCTGCTGCGTTCCAAATGACGAACAATATTTTGAAACTGAACGACGTGTCAACGATTTTCACCCTATTTGCGATCGTTCGGAGTCTCACGTAGGCGTCACACGCAACGACATCGCTAACGATGACGGAAGTGCGTCATGAAAACCGTGACTCTGACTACATATCGTCAGATAAATCGTAGCGTGTAACGCCGCCTTTAGAGCAAAAGGAATGACCAATTATGATTCACCTGCCCAATTCTTCTTTTCCCCCCTGAAATCTGGTGTTGGGTGTTTGGCAAAATTGGCAACTTTGGCCAAATTAGATCTAATATCAAGTTAGATAATCCACCACTAAAATAACAAATTTTGCCTTTTAGCCCAGGGGGAAGTCTACATTTCTTTCAACTTCTCTATCTAAGTCACCCGTCATCTGGAGAAAAGGCATAAACCCCCCAAAGTCAATGTTTGAGGACGCTGAGAGCATCCTAAGAGACGTGCAGAACAAAAGGAAGGTACTGGAAGACAATTTAGAGGCCGTTGCCCGAGCCAATGACTGGGCACGCCGATACACCCTCATCAGTTTCGTGGCTACAGACAGGTAACATCCCTATGGCAAATGTGCTTATTATGTCTTTCTGCTATAGTTATAGATTTTTCTAATCCTATACATTTTTTTTCCCAGTGATGTAGCGGAGAAGATTCGACTTCAGAAGCTGGTGGATTCAATGATTACCGAAATCACCGCTGAAGTTCAGGTTTGTTTTACGCCAACATTTCTGCAACATTTTAGGTCTATTTCATTGAAAGACTTTTCCCTTGCATGGTTTTCTGGAATATCTAAGAACAAGAAGCACTGATAGTCTAACACCAGATAGAAAAGTGTAACATATACGAGATACACACTCACCTAGTATGGTTGTGAAAGTCACAACCACTGATAACGCATGGGATAATGGCGTCTGCTGCAGCCCAACGTGGAAGAGTATTCAAGGAGATGTATAGAAGGGGTTAAAGCCGCACATCAGCCAACATGAAACTGAAGAGACGTTGATGAAGGATAACTTTCTATTTATTTCATCGGTCTACGCATTTCGAGGTCAGAGACCTCTTCTTCAGGACCAGGTACATCAACAAAAAGGTTTTTTGTTGATGTACCTGGTCCTGAAGAAGAGGTCTCTGACCTCGAAACGTGTAGACCGATGAAATAAATAGAAAGTTATCCTTCATCAACGTCTCTTCAGTTTCATGTTGGCTGATGCGCGGCTTTGACCCCTTCTATACATCTCCTTGAATGGTTTTCTGGAAGCCATACGATGTGGAGATTTCTGACAAATGGGAAGGATCATTAATCAATGAATTGATATAGTCAGCTAATTGTGTACAGTAGATGAATGATCGTACGGGGATAGTCGCACTAGAAGGGCACTGACATCTGTGGAAAATATAAATCTGCTACAATACTTAAGTGGATTTTCTGGCAAGCACCCTGCTTTCCAGTGTCAGTACTCATTAACAAGGTCATACACCGCTCTGTGATGGGGAGTATATGGACCATAGACTTACTATTGAGCCCGTACACTGGCCTGTGATGGGGAATGTATGGACCATAGACTTACTATTGAGCCTGTACACCGCTCTGTGATGAGGAATATATGGACTATAAACTTACTATTGAGCCTGTACACTGCCCTGTGATGGGGAATGTATGGACCATAGACTTAGGGGCACTTTGCACACTGCGACATCGCAGGTGCGATGTCGGTGGGGTCAAATTGAAAATGACGCACTTCCGGCATCGCATGCGACATCGCAGTGTGTAAAGCCTAGATGATACGATTAACGAGCGCAAAAGCGTCGTTATCGTATCATCGGTGCAGCGTCGGCGTAATCCATGATTACGCTGACGCGACGGTCCGATGTTGTTCCTCGCTCCTGCGGCAGCACACATCGCTGTGTGTGAAGCCGCAGGAGCGAGGAACATCTCCTACCGGCCTCACTGCGGCTTCCGTAGGATATGCGGAAGGAAAGAGATGGGCAGGATGTTTACATCCTGCTCATCTCCGCCCCTCCGCTCCGATTGGCCGCCTGCCGTGTGACGTCACAGTGACGCCGCACGACCCGCCCCCTTAACAAGGAGGCGGGCCGCCGGCCACAGGGACGTCGCACGGCAGGTGAGTGTGTGTGTGAAGCTGGCGTAGCGATAATTTTCGCTACGCCAGCTATCACCACATATCGCTGCTGCGACGGGGGCGGGCACTATCGCACTCGGCATCGCAGCATCGGGCTGCGATGTCGCAGTGTGCAAAGCCCGCCTTACTATTGAGCCCGTACACTGCCCTTTGATGGGAAATGTATGGACTATAGACTTACTATTGAGCCTGTACACCTTCCTGTGATGAGGAATGTCTGGACCATATACTTACTATTTAGCCCGTACACCACACTGTGATGGGGAATGTGCGGACCATAGACTTAATATTTTGTATTTCTCTCCAGCTGCTACACCGATGCCTCCACCTTGTGCCAGTCATTGCACTGGTTACCCATCTGCTGCAGAGTACTGTATAATAATATCTCCCTCACCCACAAAGCTCTCCATAGTTCTGCACCGCCTTTCATGTCCTCTTTTGTTATTGTCTATCTCCCTAGGTCAGATCACCAGCCAAATATTGGTCGATGGTCAGATCATGCAGCTTTATTTGAATACCTTGTTTATTATAATGATGGCTGGAGCACACGAGTCCCCGCATAGCTGTAAAGTGCTGCGGAATAAGTTGACACTTATCACTATCTTTTCTGAAGACTTGAGATGTCCTTTAATATGTTTTAAGCTTAATTGTTAGTAACCATATCCCACTGCTAACAACCCTGGACCTGAACACTATATCGTTGTGACTACTCGGAGACAATACTGGGTATTTTTTTACCACCCAAAGACTAAAGATCTATACATGAATAATTTTCCTGGTAATTATTATGTAATTATCCACATTGCATTTTTTTTTTCAGGATGAAATGGCAAAAGAAGACTCAAGAAAAAAGAAGTCTGATGAGATCTGTAAAAAATCTGCTGCGAGTAAAAATCCAGGGAGCGCCAAAGACATAAAAGATAACAGATATCGGGACATCAAAGCTCCAGCAAGCCGCGTGATGAGGAGTACAAAGCCTTCATCTGGGGCCTCGGCCAAACCCCAATCTAAGAAAAATGTAGAAAAGCTCATAGGGCCGAGCGGGAGAGACGTGTCCGAGAAAGATGGAAGGTCAAAGGTGAGATCCAGCGAGACCTGACCATACAAAGGTTCTTCTACACTCGTGTCCTAATCACCACTTTGTTTTTCTTAGTTCCCGCGATGCTTCTTATATTCAAGGCTTTATCCTTATTGTAGAAAATTAACCAGAAAGTTTAATACATTTGGACCAAGATGAATAGACATTAGATGTAGGAGTAAGGCTAGGTTCACACGTCCTGTAGTCATCCGTTAGAATGGATCCGTTTCTGGGAGATCCGTTTTTTGTAAACATTGGAGTCTATGGACAACGGATCCATTAACTGATTGCTATTTAGCCATCCGTAGTATGTATAACAGATCCGTTGTTTTCTTAACAGATCCGTTACAAATAGACGATAAATAGCAATCCGTTAACGGATCCTTTGTCCATAGACTCCACACGTTAAAACGGATCCAGCCGACATCTGTTATTTAACAATGGACAAAAAAAGTTGTGTTTGCACAACTTTTCGCAAACTGATCCATGATAACGGATGCCTACAGGACATGTGAGCCTAAGGCTACTTTCACACATCAGTTTTTTTCCATCAGGCACAATCCGGATAAAACGGATCCGGTGCCGGATCCGTTTTATCCCCATTGATTTGTATTAGCGCCGGATTGTGGCTGATGGCCTTCCGTTGCATCCGGCTTTTGCAGGATCCGTCGTAATTGGCTAATGCGGCAGCCGGATGGAACGTCTCTTGTAACATTTTTTTTGTCCTTGACAAAAAAACGCATCGCGCCGGATCCGGCGCAATACGGCGTGATTTACAATGGATCCGGTATAATGCGGCAAAAAATGGATGCGGCTGTCGGATCCGTTTTTTTAAACAGAGCATGCTCCACTTTATTGTAAAAAAAACGCATGCGCCGGATCTGTTTTTTGACGGATCAGGTATACCAGATCCGTCAAAAAAAAAAAAGGATCCGGCGCATCCGTTTTTACGTATTCTGAGCCTGATCCGTTGCATCAGGCACACGCTGAATTGTGTCTGATGCCAAATAAACTGATGTGTGAAAGTAGCCTAATAGAGGTTTTCTGGTCTTGGAAAAACTTTCTTCCCAGTGCAAAAAAACAAATTGTGCTTTACTCCCCCTCCCCAGGTCTGGCACGGAGTCTCCACTGCTGAGCCCAGTGCCTGTTATTGTCTGCAGCATGAACGGTGCATCAACAGCGCTGCAGTCAATCAGTGAGCTCAGTAGCTTGTACCGTCAATTTAGTCAGAGCCAGTCATTGGCTGCAGCGCTGTCCACGTGACGTGAGCAGCAGCGGAGACTCAGCGTTGGACCTGGGGAGGGTTGGCAAAGTTACAGTTCGTCTTGTTGACTGCTATACTATTTTACATAGGTACAAGTTACCAAGCATTGAAGGAGTGAGCAGCCTCCAGGAGGAGATGGATTTTGGAAAATTGGTTTTAGCCTTTAGTTAGAGTTGTCTCCTCCACTTACGGATCCTGTCCGGCTGGGAAATACATCACAAATTCATAAATGTTTCCCCAGTGTTCCACAGAAGCAATCCATCATCGCTAATCCATTCAGCACTTCCATACAGATGACCCCCTCCGTGCTGAAGATGTTTACATAGCCCCAGCGTGTCTGAGGACTACAGCAGGTAGCCAGTAAATCAATGTCAGACGCATTACACTGGCAAATGTTCGGGGGGGCCCAGGACCTCCGTCACAATCGGAGACTTCAGACCACATTTTATCAAGCAATTTACTCCAGTTTTTAGCGTAAACCAAAACTTAGAAAGCAACAATTTACTAAAAAACCTTCACAAACTCTGCAAAATATTCCATTTATTTTTTCCATCATGCACCATGAGACCATTACATGCTTATCAGCACTGCTGAAGACTTTCCTCAGGCTTTACACCACTGACATTTACGTTCTCCCTCGTATCCAGGGGCCTCAGAAGGTCGACGTGTCGTCTGTGATGGATGAAGAAATGCTGAACCGGGTGTATGGGACACCGGTCTATCAAGGACACCGCGGCACTCTGAAAAAGGCTCCATATCTTCGGTATGGCTCTCCGCCTGCCAAACCCAAACCACTGAGGCCTAAAGTTCTGGAGACTGTTAGGGGTAAGTGAATTTAAGCCTTAAAGTTGAATTTAAAGAAAAATTAAACGTTGGAAAGGAATAATATCCCAATGTCGCAAAGATAAGGTGTTCCGACCAAGTTTTTCACAGGTTTTGGCATGAAAAATACTTATAAAACTATTTCCGTTTTTCAATAAGGAAACCATATTGCACGTCACACGGCGACCACTGTGTTGGGTTTCCGGACAGATTCCTTCTGAAAATGGTGATGTGTAACACCATGGAAATTTGCCCTATTAAAGAGAACCTGTCACCAGGTTTTTCTCATATAAGCTGCGGCCACCACCAATGAGCCCTTATATACAGCATTCTAGAATACTGTATATAAGATCTCAGGCCGCTCTGTATAACATAAAAACACCTTTATTATACTCACCTGCAGGGCGGTCTGGTCCAATGGGCATCATTGGTCTTGGTCCAGTGCCTCTGCTTCCTTCCATTGCCGTCCTCTTTCCCTGCTCCAAGTGGATGACGTCATCCACACAGAGGCTTCCATTGCACTCCTGCGCATGCGCACTTTGATCTGCCCTGCTGAGGGCAAAGAAAAGTAGTGTCATGTGAATGCACGGGGAAAGGACAAAAAACGCCCATGTATGCGCACTAGAATACTTTGATCTGCCCTGGTGGTCAGTGTGTTTGAAGTGGTCGGCATGTCTGCGGTGGTCGTCGTGTCGGCGTGTCTGCGGTGGCCGGCATGTTTGCTGTGGTCAGCATGTTTGCGGTGGTCGGCGTGTTTGAAGTGGTCGGCGTGTCTGAAGTGGTCGTCGTGTCGGCGGTGGTCGGCGTGTCTGCGGTGGTCGGCGTGTCTGCGGTGGTCGGCGTGTCTGCGGTGGTCGGCGTGTCTGCGGTGGTCGGCGTGTCTGCGGTGGTCGGCGTGTCTGCGGTGGTCGGCGTGTCTGCGGTGGTCGGCGTGTCTGTGGTGGTCGACGTGTCGGCGGTGGTCGGCGTGTCGGCGGTGGTCAGCATACTTGCAGTGGTCGGCATACTTGCGGTGGTCGTTGTGTCTACGGTGATCGGCGTGTTTGTAGTGGTCGGCATACTTGCGGTGGTCGGCATACTGATTCATGGACAGCGGACCCCTGTTTCCGCACATATATTCCACTAAGCTTCGCCAGTAATGTTATAGAGGGGAATCCCGCCTATAACTTATGTATTGCCGCTTCCTAAACTTAATTCTGGCAAATTCAGACTCAATCTTGGGAGGGAAGTTTTAAGTTCTGATCCTGCAAAACCTGTATCATCCAAAAACTAGCTGGAAGGTGCGGAAAGGCACGCCTAATGTACCGTGTTTCCCCGAAAGTAGGACCCCCCCGAAAGTAAGGCAGGGTGGGGGTTTCGGGGGGGTCTGCCAATGTAGGGCACCCCCCGATTGTAAGGCAGGGTAGCGGGGGGGCCGGGGAATGTAAGGCCGCCTATGGGTGGTGGTCGCGGCGTAATATAAGGCCGCATATGGGTGGGGGTCCCTGGGAAAAGTACAGGAACTTGCCGCTGTTCCCTCGCTCCATCCAGGCCTTCTCCAGTCTCGTGCCACCCGTGGTCCGCCTCCGGTGAATGGCCCCCGCAAGGCTCCCTGCTGGCCATCAGCTCGAGCTGTGATTGGCCAGTCAGCCGGCTCGCAGCTGATTGGCCCTCAGCTCGAGCTGCGATTGGCCAGTCAGCCGGCTCGCAGCTGATTGGCCCTCAGCTCGAGCTGCGATTGGCCAGTCAGCCGGCTCGCAGCTGATTGGCCCTCAGCTCGAGCTGCGATTGGCCAGTCAGCCGGCTCGCAGCTGATTGGCCGAAATCAGCCGCGACGTCACCGCCTGCAGGCTCGCTCCGATTTCGGTAAGTTACGAAACTCTGTGTGTGTGTGTGTGTGTGTGTGTACGGTATGTGTATGGGTGCCGTATGGGGCTGTATGTGTCAGTGTGTGTGTGTGTGTGTGTGTACGGTACCGGTACGATATGTGTGTGGGTGCCGTGTGGGGCTGTACCGGTACCGTATGTGTCAGTGTGTGTGGTGGCAGAGTGGGGGGCAGAACCACTGTATGGGGAGGCTGCAGGGGGGAGGAAGGGGTGGATGCCGGATCTCAAACAATGGGGAGGCTGCAGGGGGGAGGAAGGGGTGGATGCCGGATCTCAAACAATGGGGAGGCTGCAGGGGGGAGGAAGGGGTGGATGCCGGATCTCAAACAATGGGGAGGCTGCAGGGGGGAGGAAGGGGTGGATGCTGGATCTCAAACAATGGGGAGGCTGCAGGGGGGAGGAAGGGGTGGATGCCGGATCTCAAACAATGGGGAGGCTGCAGGGGGGAGGAAGGGGTGGATGCTGGATCTCAAACAATGGGGAGGCTGCAGGGGGGAGGAAGGGGTGGATGCCGGATCTCAAACAATGGGGAGGCTGCAGGGGGGAGGATTGTCATTTTTTTTCCAATGTAAGGCCTCCCCCGAAAGTAAGGCAGGGTGGGACTTTTGGGGGTAAAATTAATGTAAGACAGGGCCTTACTTTCGGGGAAACACGGTACTCTCAGCTTGCCTATAGGCCTATCAGCAGCATGGATCCAGCCTGTGTGTGGTGCTAGGTTGTCTGGCGCCCCCTGTCTGCAGTACATTATTAAAACATGTGACTTTTTGGATTTTGCAGGTGTCAAGCTCAAGTCGGCTAAAATACAGACCGCTTCCCCCGATATGGAGAGCGTCATTATAAAATCCAGATCACCTGAATATTCGGTACCAAAGTGTTACGAGCCTCAGTATGCTTTTGTTCCGTCAGGCGAGACGTATGCCTCAGATGCCCCGATGCAAGGACACCTCATCGAGATGGCTATTCCTCTGGGTAAAATATGCACTGGAGCATTGTAGTCTCACCACAGACATGTGTGGATATGCTATATACATCTGGTAGATGTGCACTTGCTCGGCTGCAGTGGATGGAGATAGCCGGGCTGCTATGTCTCGTGTCACTGTGGTCAGGCACCGCTGGAATTGAAGGATCGTATACCTCATTCCGATTTACCTATTAGACATGTGGATATGTAATAAATATGTCGCGAGACAACCCCTTTCAATGTAGGAACATATCAGTCATGCCATGGCTTTCATATTGATCTGTGGCTACTATAATCTGATTGCTATATGCATCTTTTGAGTGTAATTTACCCGAAAAATGATTATTTCTTTGTCGCTCCATTGGGAGACCCAGACAATTGGGTGTATAGCTATGCCTCCGGAGGCCACACAAAGTATTACACTAAAAGTGTAAAGCCCCTCCCCTTCTGCCTATACACCCCCCGTTCTCCCACGGGCTCCTCAGTTTTCATGCTTTGTGCGAAGGAGGCAGACATGCACGCATAGCTCCACAGCTTAGTCAGCAGCAGCTGCTGACTATGTCGGATGGAAGAAAAGAGGGCCCATAACAGGGCCCCCAGCATGCTCCCTTCTCACCCCACTCTTGTCGGCGGTGTTGTTAAGGTTGAGGTATCCATTGCGGGTACGGAGGCTGGAGCCCACATGCTGTTTTCCTTCCCCATCCCCTTTAGGGCTCTGGGTGAAGTGGGATCCTAATCGGTCTCCAGGCACTGAGACCGTGCTCCATCCACAGCTCCTGGGGACTCTGCTGGATAAGGAGCCGAGTATCGTCAGGGACAAGGCCCTGCTACTTTAAGGTACTCTGTGTCCCCGTGGGGACCGCGCACAGAAACACTCCAGCATTGCTGGGTGTGTTAGTGCGCCGGGAACCGCAGCGCTGACCGCGCTTGTGCCATCACACACTGCAGCGTGCTGGGTGTGCTAGTTTATGGGGACTACCGCACTGACCGCCGCTGCCATTTTTACACTGCGGCGCGGCTGGGACTGTTAGTGCGTCGGGGACTACCGCGCCGACCGGGCTTATACGCCGGCCGCGCTTATAACTTTAGTCCCCGGCTTTTGCGGCCTAGTCTCACTTTTTTCCCGCCCCCAGGCCTGCCAGTCAGGGGAAGGGCGGGACGCTGTACGAGAAGTCAGCACTGAGGGCTGGAACATGCTTTGCATACTCCACCCCCCTCACTGTGCACAGTGGGGCACCAGATTCCCGCACTTTCTAGGGCACGCCCACGGCCCCCTCCTCTCCTCAGGACGCCGGCAGCCATTCCTGTCAGCTCTTCTGACGCTGGAGAGGGGAGACAAGCTCGGGGAGACCCAGGCAGGGATTCTGGTGACCACACAACCGCTTTGAGCGGGCGGTAAGCAGCACCTGAGGTGCTGGCCCCACTTGTGCAGAAGTGTACTTATAGATTATATGATTATAGGCTATACTTTACACTGTATGGTGCACGGTTGATTTTTGGCTATATACCCTCCTGGATTGCTCAGGGGAGACAACAGCATGGCGTCCACAAGAAGCAAGGGTGCCAAAGCACAGGCTTACTATGCTGCCTGCGCCGCATGTACGGCTATACTACCGGCAGGTTCCACTGACCCTCATTGTGTGCAATGCTCGGCTCCTGTAGCACTTACTCAGCCGAAGCCTCTGCTAAGGGTGGCCCAGGAGGAACAACCTGCTAACACTGTCCAGGTGACAGGGACGGAGTTTGCAGTTTTTACTGATAGACTTTCTGAGACTATGGCTAAGATACTAGAAGCCTTGCAGTCCAGACCGGTATCTCAGACCATGGGCACTGTGGAATCATTGCTCCCTGGTTCCCCTCAGTTGGAACAACAATGTCCTCCCGGGGTGTCTCATAGATCCCAGGGTGAGGTCTCTGACACGGACCGCAGCCCCAGACCGCCTAAGCGAGCTCGCTGGGAAATTCCCTCGACATCATCACATTGTTCAGGGTCTCAGCGGGAGGACTCTCTGTATGATGAAGCGGAGGTAGCTGATCAGGATTCTGATCCTGAGGCCGCTCTCAATCTTGATACTCCGGATGGGGACGCCATAGTGAATGATCTTATCGCGTCCATCAATCAAATGTTGGATATTTCTCCCTCAGCTCCTCCAGTAGAGGAGTCAGCTTCTCAGCAGGAGAAATTCCGTTTCAGGTTTCCCAAGCGCACAACGAGTATGTTTCTGGACCACTCTGACTTCAGAGAGGCAGTCCAGAAACACCGAGCTTGTCCAGATAAGCGTTTTTCCAAGCGCCTTAAGGATACACGTTATCCCTTCCCCCCTGACGTGGTCAAGGGCTGGACTCAGTGTCCCAAGGTGGATCCTCCAATCTCCAGACTGGCGGCTAGATCCATAGTTGCAGTTGAAGATGGGGCTTCACTCAAGGATGCCACTGACAGACAGATGGAGCTCTGGTTGAAATCCATCTATGAAGCTATCGGCGCGTCTTTTGCTCCAGCATTCGCAGCAGTATGGGCACTCCAAGCTATCTCAGCGGGTCAAGCGCAAATTGACGCACTCACACATACGTCTGCGCCGCAAGTGGCGTCCATAACCTCTCAAACGTCGGCATTTGCGTCCTAAGCTATTAATGCTGTCCTGCACCCTGCGAGCCGTACGGCGGTTGCAGCCGACAATTCGGTGGCAATACGCAGGGCCTTGTGGCTACGGGAATGGAAGGCAGATTCGGCTTCCAAAAAGTGCTTAACCGGTTTGCCATTTTCTGGCGACCGTTTGTTTGGTGAGAGATTGGATGAAATCATCAAACAATCCAAGGGAAAGGAAACATCCTTACCCCAGGCCAAACCAAACATACCCCAACAGAGGAGGGGACAGTCGAGGTTTCGGTCCTTTCGGGGTGCGGGCAGGTCCCAATTCTCCTCGTCCAAAAGGCCTCAGAAGGATCAGAGGAACTCCGATTCATGGCGGTCTAAGTCACGCCCTAAAAAGACCGCCGGAGGTGCCGCTACCAAGGCGGCTTCCTCATGACTTACGGCCTCCTCACACCGCATCCTCGGTCGGTGGCAGGCTCTCCCGCTTTTGCGACACCTGGCTGCCACAGGTAAAAGACCGTTGGGTGAGAGACATTCTGTCTCACGGTTACAGGATAGAGTTCAGCTCTCGTCCTCCGACTCGATTCTTCAGAACATCTCCGCCTCCCGAGCGAGCCGATGCTCTTCTGCAGGCGGTGGGCACTCTGAAGGCAGAAGGAGTGGTGGTCCCGGTTCCTCTTCAGCAACAGGGTCACGGTTTTTACTCCAACCTGTTTGTGGTTCCAAAGAAGGACGGGTCTTTCCGTCCTGTCCTGGACCTAAAACTGCTCAACAAACACGTAAAGACCAGGCGGTTCCGGATGGAATCCCTCCGCTCCGTCATCGCCTCAATGTCCCAAGGAGATTTCCTTGCATCGATCGATATCAAAGATGCTTATCTCCACGTACCGATTGCTCCAGAGCATCAGCGCTTCCTGCGCTTCGCCATCGGAGACGAACACCTTCAGTTCGCGGCACTGCCGTTCGGCCTGGCGACAGCCCCACGGGTTTTCACCAAGGTCATGGCTACAGTAGTTGCGGTCCTCCACTCTCAGGGTCACTCGGTGATCCCTTACTTAGACGATCTGCTGGTCAAGGTACCCTCTCAAGAGGCATGCCAACACAGCCTCAACGCTACTCTGGAGACTCTCCAGAGTTTCGGGTGGATCATCAATTTTCCAAAGTCAAATCTGACACCGGTCCAATCGCTGACATATCTTGGCATGGAGTTTCATACCCTCTCAGCGATAGTGATGCTTCCGCTGAACAAACAGCGGTCACTGCAGACAGGGTTGCAATCTCTCCTTCAAGGTCAGTCACACCCCTTGAGGCGCCTCATGCACTTCCTGGGGAAGATGGTAGCAGCAATGGAGGCAGTCCCTTTCGCGCAGTTTCACCTGCGTCCTCTTCAATGGGACATCCTACGCAAATGGGACAGGAAGCCGACGTCTCTCGACAGGAACGTCTCCCTCTCTCAGGCAACCAAAGCTTCCCTTCGGTGGTGGCTTCTTCCCACTTCTTTATCGAAGGGGAAATCCTTCCTACCCCCATCCTGGGAGGTGGTCACGACGGACGCGAGTCTGTCAGGGTGGGGAGCAGTCTTTCTCCACCACAGGGCTCAGGGTACGTGGACTCAGCAAGAGTCCTCACTTCAGATCAATGTTCTGGAGATCAGGGCAGTGTATCTTGCCCTAAAAGCGTTCCAGCAGTGGCTGGAAGGCAAGCAGATCCGAATTCAGTCGGACAACTCCACAGCGGTGGCTTACATCAACCACCAAGGCGGAACACGCAGTCGGCAAGCCTTCCAGGAAGTCCGGCGGATTTTGATGTGGGTGGAAGCCACGGCCTCCACCATCTCCGCAGTTCACATCCCGGGCGTGGAAAACTGGGAAGCAGACTTTCTCAGTCGCCAGGGCATGGACGCAGGGGAATGGTCCCTTCACCCGGACGTGTTTCAGGAGATCTGTTGCCGCTGGGGGATGCCGGACGTCGACCTAATGGCGTCCCGGTACAACAACAAGGTCACGGCATTCATGGCACGATCTCACGATCACAGAGCTCTGGCGGCAGACGCCTTAGTTCAGGATTGGTCGCAGTTTCAACTCCCTTATCTGTTTCCTCCTCTGGCACTGTTGCCCAGAGTGTTACGCAAGATCAGGGCCGACTGCCGCCGCGCCATCCTCGTCGCTCCAGACTGGCCGAGGAGGTCGTGGTACCCGGATCTGTGGCATCTCACGGTCGGCCAACCGTGGGCACTACCAGACCGACCAGACTTGCTGTCTCAAGGGCCGTTTTTCCATCTGAATTCTGCGGCCCTCAACCTGACTGTGTGGCCATTGAGTCCTGGATCTTAGCGTCTTCGGGATTATCTCAAGAGGTCATTGCCACTATGAGACAGGCTAGGAAACCAACGTCCGCCAAGATCTACCACAGGACGTGGAAAATATTCCTGTCGTGGTGCTCTGCTCAGGGTTTTTCTCCCTGGCCATTTGCCTTGCCCACTTTTCTGTCCTTTCTTCAATCCGGATTGGAAAAGGGTTTGTCGCTCGGCTCCCTTAAGGGACAAGTCTCTGCGCTCTCTGTGTTTTTTCAGAAGCGCCTGACCAGACTTCCACAGGTACGCACGTTCCTGCAGGGGGTTTGTCACATCGTCCCTCCTTACAAGCGTCCGTTAGAACCCTGGGATCTGAACAGGGTGCTGATGGTTCTTCAGAAACCACCGTTCGAGCCAATGAGGGATATTTCTCTCGCACGCCTTTCGCAGAAAGTGGTTTTCCTAGTAGCAGTCACTTCACTTCGGAGAGTGTCTGAGCTAGCAGCGTTGTCATGCAAAGCCCCTTTCCTGGTGTTTCACCAGGACAAGGTGGTTCTGCGTCCGGTTCCGGAATTTCTCCCTAAGGTGGTATCCCCCTTTCATCTCAGTCAGGATATCTCCTTACCCTCTTTTTGTCCTCATCCAGTTCACCAATGTGAAAAGGATTTGCACTTGTTAGATCTGGTGAGAGCACTCAGATTCTACATTTCTCGTACGGCGCCCCTGCGCCGCTCGGATGCACTCTTTGTCCTTGTCGCTGGCCAGCGTAAAGGGACACAAGCTTCCAAATCAACCCTGGCTCGGTGGATCAAGGAACCAATTCTCGAAGCTTATCGTTCCTCGGGGCTTCCGGTTCCCTCAGGGCTGAAGGCCCATTCTACCAGGGCCGTGGGAGCGTCCTGGGCCTAGCGGCACCAGGCTACGGCTCAGCAGGTGTGTCAGGCAGCTACCTGGTCGAGCCTGCACACTTTCACAAAACACTATCAGGTGCATACCTATGCTTCGGCAGATGCCAGCCTAGGTAGGCGAGTCCTTCAGGCGGCGGTTGCCCACCTGTAGGACGGAGCCGTTACGGCTCTATTATGAGGTATTATTTACCCACCCAGGGACTGCTTTTGGACGTCCCAATTGTCTGGGTCTCCCAATGGAGCGACAAAGAAGAAGGGAATTTTGTTTACTTACCGTAAATTCCTTTTCTTCTAGCTCCAATTGGGAGACCCAGCACCCGCCCCTGTTTTTTTGTGTACACATGTTGTTCATGTTGAATGGTTTCAGTTCTCCGATATTCCTTCGGATTGAATTTACATTAAACCAGTTTATAATTTTTTCCTCCTTCTTGCTTTTGCACCAAAACTGAGGAGCCCGTGGGAGCACGGGGGGTGTATAGGCAGAAGGGGAGGGGCTTTACACTTTTTTAGTGTAATACTTTGTGTGGCCTCCGGAGGCATAGCTATACACCCAATTGTCTGGGTCTCCCAATTGGAGCTAGAAGAAAAGGAATTTACGGTAAGTAAACAAAATTCCCTTCTTCTTAGTGTAGATATTTCAAGCCATAACCTGTGACTGTGAGCAAGATGGAGAACCATTCCCTGTGAGGTTTTTGAGACGGCGTATTGTACACGAGAACTGTAGACTCATTCACATAGCTTTGAACTTGAGTGACCCTTTAAAGTTTTCCAAATTTTTTTTTCTCCCCATATGGATTTTGACAGCTCTTTAATCTTCAAACGATAGAATATTTCCATCTTCAAAGAGCAAAATGTTTTGAAAATGACCGTGCACCTTGGTGCGAGTCCTCCCCGTGGGTCCGCAGCACTGACATCAGACAAAAGACAGAGTCCTGGGATCTGTAAGATCCACCCCACCCCAGATGATCTAGCCACAAATCCCTGACTGTTTATATAGCTGGTCTCCTCCATGTGTCGTCATCCCAGAAGAATTACCCCTCATTATTAGGTGTTTCTTTATCGTTCCTTCCATGAGAGACCCAGACCATGGGTATATAGCTAGCGCCTCCGGAGGACACACAAAGTACTACACTCAAACGTGTAGCTCCTCCCTCCGGGCTATATACACTCCCTGGATGACAATCTACCCAGTTCAATGCTTTGTGTTTCAGGAGGATACACACACTTGCATTCTCTGATATTTTTTCATTTATATTTTTTGATTTTCAAGATAGAAGAAAAGCGGGTCCAGTCTGGACTCCCGGCATGTCCCTTCACACCCCACTCAGTCGGCGGTGCTGTTAAGGTTGACTTTACAATGCTGGAGCCTTCACATGCCGTGCTCCTTCACATCCTCTGAGAGGCTCTGGTTTGAAGTGGGAGCCATCACGGTCCTCTCTGCTTGCAGGAGACCGGTCTCCATCCGCAGCCCTGTCTGGTTCCTGCTGGAAGGAGCGTTCCCCCCCCCCCCCCTCAGGGACATGGCCCTTCGTCTCAAAAGCTAAGTATTGAGACGTTTTTTCAGGGGTCCCGGGTACTTTTATTAGGGGGACAGTAGTTGTTTTATCGTTACTGTAAATTCCGTCCGGTTCTGGTGGTTTCCCCTGAGAACCGCGCCGAAGGTGCCTGCTCGTCGGCCGCATTTTAAAATCTAGGCCCCGGCTTTAGTTTGGCCTAGTTTCGGTTTCGGCTTCTCTGCATGTCATGCATACAGGCGCCGCCCACCGCTCGACCAGCAGAGGGGAGGGCACTCCTCTCTGGGGAGATGTTCCCTCCCCTGTATCTCTCTCTGCATCTCTCCCTGGCCCTCCGTTTTCCCGCTCTTGGCCTAATACCCGCCCCCCTCCTACTTCCAGCGCCATTTTCTCAGCGTTCTTACACTGGACGGCGCTGGATGCTGCAGCTGCTGCTGTTTAGGAGGGCTGACGCTTCACTTAGGCTTTGAGCTGTGGAATCCGGAGGGCACACAGAGAGCGGTCTGGTAAGCCACAACCTCTGGTTGTGGGCTTTTTATTACACTCTCAGGACATTCTACAGGAGTGTTTGCTTGCTGCAGAACTTCCACCTCAGCAGCATGTCTGTCACCCGGAGCAAGGCTGCAAACATGTACGCTATATGCACTGCATGTAAGCTCATTCTGCCAGAGCCAAGCACATACCCACATTGTGATGCCTGTGCTAATATGGTTGTGTCTCAGCCTGGAGTCTCCTCAGGGGTTCCTCCGGCTGCTTCGGCCCCGGTGGCTGAACCCCCGGCTTGGGTAGCATCCTTTTCACAAGCTATTTCCCAGTCTTTTGCCGACTCCATGGGGCAGCTGTCCCGGACACTGCTGACCATGCATCAGCCCCCTTCTCAGGGTGCTTCTGCTGCTCCTAGCTCTGCAGAGCTCTCAGAGCATGTCCTAGGACCCCGTCCCCCTAAACGGAGACGCAGGGACCCTTCTCCTTCCTCTTCCCACGGCTCTGATTCACGTGCCGAGGTACAGGGCGAGGAGGATTCGTTTACTGTGGGCTCAGACGCTACCTCTACGTACCCCATTGATTTGTCTGAGGGTGATGCGGATGTTAGTGACTTGATTGCGTCCATTAACTCCGTACTGAACCTCAACCCACCAGAGTCAGAGGAACAAGCCTCTCTGGTAGAGATGCACCAGTTTACCTCACCTAAGAAAGCTAAGAGTATGTGTTTTTTAACCACTCCAGCTTTCAGACCACTGTTACTAAACCCAGGGCCTGTCCTGACAAACGTTTTCCTAAGCGTAGTTCAGATGACCGTTTTCCTTTTCCACCAGAGGTGGTTAAGGAATGGGCCCAGTCCCCAAAGGTAGACCCTCCGGTGTCCAGAATCTCAGCCCGCACAGTCGTAGCTGTGGCTGATGGCACTTCTCTTAAGGATCCCACTGACCGCCAGGTTGACCTTTTGGCCAAGTCTGTATATGAGGCGGCAGGAGCCTCGTTCTCCCCGTCTTTTGCGGCAGTGTGGGCTCTCAAGGCAGTCTCTGCCTCTCTGGAGGAGATACATTCCCTTACCAGGGACTCTATTCCTGAGAGGGATGCCTTAACTTCTCAAGCTTCGGCTTTTGCATCCTACACCATGTCTGCCATCCTGGAGGCTTCTCACCGCACGGCGGTGGCCTCCGCTAACTCCCTCGCGATCCGCAGGATCTTGTGGCTTCGAGAGTGGAAAGCAGACGCTTCCTCAAAAAAGTACCTTGCGAGTCTCCCTTTTGCTGGGTCCCGGCTGTTTGGGGAACAGCTGGATGACATAATCAAGGAGGCTACTGGCGGGAAGAGTACTTCCTTGCCTCAATCTAAGGCCAGGAAACCTGTCCAGGGCAGGATCCAATCGAGGTTTCGTTCCTTTCGTTCCTCTAACTGGTCATCCTCGAAGCCCTCGACCGCGTCCACTACCGCAGCCAAGGATCGTAAATCGAACTGGCGCGCAAAGCCGCGTCCTCAAAAGACCGGAGGAGCCGCTGCCACTAAGGCAGCCTCCTCTTGACTATCTGGCCGAGCCAGCAACGTCCTTGGTCGGTGGCAGGCTCTCCCACTTTGGAGACGTGTGGTTCCAACACGTCACCGATCAGTGGGTGCGGGATATTATCTCCCACGGCTACAGGATAGATTTTTCTTCCAGCCCGCCAAACAGATTTTTTCTGTCCACACCCCCTTGCTCCAAGGCCGCCGCCTTCTCTCAGGCCGTGGCATCCCTGCAGGCCAACGGGGTAATTGTTCCGGTTCCCGCCCGGGAACGGTTCAGCGGTTTCTACTCAAACCTCTTTCTAGTCCCCAAGAAGGACGGTTCCTCCCGGCCCATCCTGGATCTCAAGCTTCTCAACAAGCATGTTCAGGTGCGGCACTTTCGCATGGAATCTCTGAGATCGGTCATTGCCTCAATGACCCAAGGAGATTTTCTGGCATCCATCGACATCAGAGATGCCTATCTGCATGTGCCTATTGCGGTCTCACACCAGCGTTGGCTACGCTTTGCAATCGGAGAGGAACATTTCCAGTTCGTGGCTCTTCCCTTTGGCTTAGCCACGGCCCCTCGAGTGTTCACCAAGGTCATGGCAGAAGTGGTTGCGGTCCTGCACCTCCAGGGATTGGCAGTGATTCCTTACCTGGACGACCTTCTAGTCAAGGCCTCATCCAGTGTAGACTGCCAGCGGAGTGTCTCTCTCACTGTCGCCACGCTAGTTCAGTTCGGGTGGCTTGTCAACCTGCCCAAGTCCACTCTGACCCCGACCCAGGTACTTATGTACCTAGGGATGCAATTCGAGACTCTGCCGGCACTTGTCAAGTTGCCCTTAGTCAAACAGCAGTCCCTTCGTCTGGCGGTGCGCTCTCTGCTGAGGCACCGCCGTCATTCCATCAGACACCTCATGCAGGTGCTGGGTCAGATGGTGGCGTCAATGGAAGCGGTTCCCTTTGCCCAGTTCCATCTGCGTCCCTTGCAGCTGGACATTCTCCGCTGTTGGGACAAGCGGATCTCTTCCTTGGACAGGCTGGTGGCTCTGTCATCACAGGCCAGGAACTCCCTTCAGTGGTGGCTTCAGCCTCTCTCCCTGTCACAGGGACGCTCCTTCCTGACTCCGTCCTGGGTGATCCTCACCACGGATGCCAGCCTCTCCGGTTGGGGAGCGGTATTTCTCCATCACCGAGCACAGGGCACTTGGACTCCGTCCGAATCAGCCCTCCCGATCAATGTGCTGGAGATCAGAGCTGTGTTTCTAGCTCTCCTAGACTTTCACCACCTGTTGGCGGGCAAGCACATTCGGGTTCAGTCGGACAACGCGACAGCGGTTGCCTACATCAATCACCAGGGCGGGACTCACAGCCGTCTGGCGATGTTGGAGGTTCAACGAATCCTCCAGTGGACGGAGGACTTCAAGTCCACCATATCTGCAGTCCACATCCCAGGCGTGGAAAACTGGGAGGCCGATTATCTCAGCCGTCAAACCGTGGATGGCGGCGAGTGGGCCCTGCATCCGTCAGTGTTCAGATCGATCTGCCGCAAGTGGGGCACTCCGGAAGTGGATCTAATGGCATCCCGGCACAACAACAAGGTTCCGGTTTACGTGGCTCGCTCCCACGATCCTCAAGCCTTCGCAGCAGACGCACTGGTTCAAGATTGGTCTCAGTTCCGTCTGGCCTATGTGTTTCCCCCTCTAGCACTCTTGCCCAGGGTTCTGCGCAAGATCGGAACGGAGGGCCGTCGAGTCATACTCATTGCTCCGGACTGGCCCAGGCGAGCTTGGTACCCAGACCTGCTCCGCCTGTCCGTAGAGGTGCCGTGGCATCTCCCGGACCGCCCAGACCTTCTCTCTCAAGGTCCGTTCTTCCGCCAGAATTCTGCGGCTCTCAGATTGACGGCGTGGCTCTTGAGTCCTGGATCCTTCAGGCATTCAGGCATTCCCTCTGAGGTCATCTCCACCATGACTCAGGCTCGGAAGTCTTCCTCGGCCAAGATTTACCACAGGACTTGGAGAATTTTCCTGTCCTGGTGTCGCTCTTCCGACCATGCTCCTTGGCCGTTCTCCTTGCCGACCATCCTGTCTTTTCTACAGTCAAGTCTACAGTTAGGTCTGTCCCTCAATTCCCTCAAGGGACAGGTGTCGGCTTTGTCGGTATTGTTCCAGCGGCGTATCGCCCGACTGGCTCAGGTGCGCACCTTCATGCAGGGCGCATCTCACATCATCCCTCCTTACCGGCGGCCCTTGGATCCCTGGGACCTTAATCTGGTCCTCACGGCCTTACAGAAACCCCCTTTTGAGCCTCTCAGGGAGGTTCCTTTGTCTAGACTTTCACAGAAAGTTGTCTTTCTAGTAGCCATAACTTCTCTCAGGAGAGTTTCTGATTTGGCTGCGCTTTCTTCGGAATCCCCCTTTTTGGTGTTTCACCAAGACAAGGTGGTTCTTCGTCCGACTCCGGACTTTCTCCCTAAGGTGGTGTCTTCCTTCCACCTTAACTAGGACATTTCATTGCCCTCTCTTTGTCCGGCCCCTGTGCATCGCTTTGAGAAGGCGTTGCACACCTTGGATTTGGTGCGGGCGCTCCGAATCTATGTGTCACGCACCGCCGTTTTTCGGCGGTGCACCTCACTTTTTGTGCTAACCACGGGTCAGCGCAAGGGTCTCTCTGCTTCTAAACCGACCCTAGCTCGTTGGGTTAGGTCGGCTATCGCCGATGCCTACCAGTGTTCTCAGGTGCCTCCCCCGCCGGGGATTAAGGCGCACTCGACCAGAGCTGTCGGTGCCTCCTGGGCTTTCAGACACCAGGCTACGGCTCAGCAGGTGTGTCAGGCTGCCACTTGGTCCAGTCTGCACACTTTTTCGAAGCACTACCAAGTGCATGCTCATGCTTCGGCAGATGCGAGCTTGGGCAGACGCATCCTTCAGGCGGCTGTCGCCCATTTGTGAAGTTAGGTTTTGCCTACTTCTCAGTTTGGTTTATTTCCCACCCATGGACTGCTTTGGAACGTCCCATGGTCTGGGTCTCCCATGGAAGGAACGATAAAGAAAAAGAGAATTTTGTTTACTTACCGTAAATTCTTTTTCTTGTAGTTCCGACATGGGAGACCCAGCACCCTCCCTGTTGCCTGTTGGCAGTTTTTTGTTCCGTGTGTTTCACCGGCTGTTGTTAGTAGACAGAGTTCTGGTTTTGCCGAGTTTTACTCTATCTCTACTTATGGGTGGATGTCCTCCTTCAGCTTTTGCACTGAACTGGGTAGATTGTCATCCAGGGAGTGTATATAGCCCGGAGGGAGGAGCTACACGTTTGAGTGTAGTACTTTGTGTGTCCTCCGGAGCGCTAGCTATACACCCATGGTCTGGGTCTCCCATGTCGGAACTACAAGAAAAAGAATTTACGGTAAGTAAACAAAATTCTCTTTATTCTTGGAGATGCAGCCACAGGTAATGGAGGTGATCTTTCTATAATAACACTGTATGGTAGATTGCTGTATACAGTCATATGAAAAAGTTTGGGCACCCCTATTAATGTTAACCTTTTTCTTTATAACAATTTGGGTTTTTGCTATTTCAGTTTCATATATCTAATAACTGATGGACTGAGTAATATTTCTGGATTGAAATGAGGTTTATTGTACTAACAGAAAATGTGCAATCCGCATTTAAACAAAATTTGACCGGTGCAAAAGTATGGGCACCTCAACATAAAAGTGACATTAATATTTTGTAGATCCTCCTTCTGCAAAAATCACAGCCTCTAGTCGCTTCCTGTAGCTTTTAATGAGTTCCTGGATCCTGGATGAAGGTATATTTGACCATTCCTGTTTACAACACAATTCCAGTTCAGTTAAGTTTGATGGTCGCTGAGCATGGACAGCACGCTTCAAATCATCCCACAGATTTTCAATGATATTCAGGTCTGTGGACTGGGATGGCCATTCCAGAACATTGTAATTCTTCCTCTGCATGAATGCCTGAGTAGATTTGGAGCGGTGTTTTGGATCATTGTCTTGCTGAAATATCCATCCCCTGCGTAACTTCAACTTCGTCACTGATTCTTGCACATTATTGTCAAGAATCTGCTGATGCTGAGTTGAATCCATGCGACCCTCAACTTTAACAAGATTCCCGGTGCCGGCATTGGCCACACAGCCCCAAAGCATGATGGAACCTCCACCAAATTTTACTGTGGGTAGTAAGTGATTTTCTTGGAATGCCGTGTTTTTCTTCGGCGCTCCATTGGGAGACCCAGACGATTGGGTGTATAGCACTGCCTCCGGAGGCCACACAAAGCATTACACTAAAAAGTGTAAGGCCCCTCCCCTTCTGGCTATACACCCCCAGTGGGATCACTGGCTCACCAGTTTTCTGCTTTGTGCGAAGGAGGTCAGACATCCACGCATAGCTCCACTGTTTAGTCAGCAGTAGCTGCTGACTCTATCGGATGGAAGAAAAGAGGGCCCAGATAGGGCCCCCAGCATGCTCCCTTCTCACCCCACTTGCGGTTTGTAAGGTTGAGGTACCCATTGCGGGTACGGAGGCTGGAGCCCACATGCTGCTTTCCTTCCCCATCCCCCTGAGGGGCTCTGTGGAAGTGGGATCTTACCGGCCCCCAAACCCTGAGGCCGAGCTCCATCCACAGACCCAGAGACCCTGCTGGAGGAGCTGAGTACAGTCAGGGACAAGGCCCTGCAACGTTCAGGTACTCTGTGTCCCCGCACAGACAGGCCATGCACACTCCAGGCTTGCTGGGTGTGCTAGTGCGCCGGGGGCACTAGCGCTGCTGCGCTCGGGTTAGAGTCACTGCAGCTTAGCTGAGTGATTTTATGTCTTGGGAACTACCGCGCCGGCCGCTCCGGGAGCGGCGGCGCCGCTGGGACTTGTAGTGCGCCGGGGACTCGCGCTGCCCGCGCTTTTACGGCGGCAGCGCTCATAAATCTAGTCCCCGGCTTTTGCGGCCTAGCTCTGCTTCGTTCCCGCCCCCTCCCTGTCAATCAGGGAAAGGGAGAGACGCTGTTCTATAGCCAGCGCCGAGGGCTGGAGTCTTATTTACATACTCCAGCCCTCTCACTGGGCACAGTGGGGACGCAAGTTTCCCGCTCTTGGTCTCAACACGCCCAGGGCCCGCCCCTCTCCACAGGACGCCGGCAGCCATTCCTGCATGCAGTCTGGCTGGAGAACGGACACAGGCTCTGGGGGACTCAGACAAGGGACTCTGGCGACCACACACCCGCGTTTATGCGGGCGGTAAGCTGCACATAAGTGCTGGCCCCACTAGTGCCACAGTGTTATTTGGTGCATTTTTTCCCTGTACCATATGTATTTATATTGCACTGTACAGTCGCTTCTTGGCTTATACCCTACATTGCTCTGAGGAGACAACAACATGTCATCCGCAAAACGCAAGGGTGCCAAGGCACAGGCGGTATGCACTGCTTGTGCCGCATGTGGGGCTAATCTACCGGCAGGTTCCAATGACCCCCATTGTGTGCAATGTTCCATCCCTGTGCCACTTCGGCAGCCAGAGTCTATGGTAGTAGTGGCCCAGGCAGAGACGCCTGTGAACCCTGCCCCGGTGACGGGGACAGAATTTGCAGTTTTTGCTGATAAGATGTCTGTGACTATGACAAAAATCCTGGAAACCTTGCAGTCCAGGCCAGTTTCTCAGACCATGGACACTGCTGTGTCTATGCTCCCTGGTCCCCCTCAGTTGGAACTAATCCGTACTTCAAGGGGGTCCCAGGCATCACAGGCTGAAGACTCTGACTCGGATGACAGTCCCAGGCAGCCTAAGCGGGCTCGCTGGGAAAGACCCTCGCCGTCATCACACTGGTCAGGGTCTCAGCGAGACGAGGCTCTGTATGAGGAAACAGAGGTGGGTGATCAGGAATCTAATCCTGACACCGCTCTCAATCTAGATACCCCTGATGGTGACGCTATGGTAAATGACCTTATAGCGGCCATCAATAGACTGTTGGATATTTCTCCCCCAGCCCCTTCAGCAGAGGAGGCAGCTGCACAGCAGGAGAAGTTCCATTTCCGGTATCCTAAGCGTAAATTGAGTACTTTTCTGGACCACTCTGACTTCAGAGAATCAGTCCAGAAACATCATGCTTATCCAGATAAGCGTTTCTCCAAACGTCTTAAGGATACACGTTATCCCTTTCCCCCTGACGTGGTCAAACGCTGGACCCAGTGTCCAAAGGTGGATCCCCCAATCTCCAGGCTTGCGGCTAGATCCATAGTTGCAGTGGAAGATGGGGCTTCACTTAAAGATGCCAATGACAGACAGATGGACCTTTGGTTAAAGTCTGTCTATGAAGCTATCGGCGCGTCGTTTGCTCCAGCATTCGCGGCCGTGTGGGCACTCCAAGCTATTTCAGCTGGCCTGGCACAGGTGGACTCTATCATACGTCCAGCAGTGCCGCGAGTAGCGTCCCTAACCTCGCAAATGTCTGCGTTTGCGACTTACGCTATCAACGCTGTCTTAGACTCTACGAGCCGTACCTCAATGGCGTCTGCCAACTCTGTCGTTTTGCGCAGAGCCTTGTGGTTAAAGGAATGGAAAGCAGATTCTGCTTCCAAGAAATGTTTAACCAGCTTGCCATTATCTCAAGACAGGCTGTTTGGTGAGCAATTGGCTGAGATCATTAAACAGTCCAAGGGTAAGGACTCCTCCTTACCCCAGCCCAGATCGAGCAAACCTCAACAGAGGAAGTGGCAGTCGAGGTTTCGGTCCTTTCGAGGCTCCAGCAAGACCCAATTCTCCTCGTCCAAAGGGACTCAGAAGGAGCAAAGGAGCTCAGATTCCTGGCGGGCTCATTCACGCCCCAAGAAAGCAACCGGAGGAACCGCTTCCAAGGCGGCTGCCTCATGACTTTCGGCCTCATCTCTCCGCATCCTCGGTCGGTGGCAGGCTCTCCCGCTTTTGCGACATTTGGCTGCCACAGGTCAAAGACCGGTGGGTAGCAGACATTTTGTCTCACGGGTACAGGATAGAATTCAGTTCTCATCCTCCGCCCCGGTTCTTCAGAACCTCCCCACATCCCGACCGAGCAAATGCCCTTCTGCAGGCGGTGTGCTCACTAAGAGCAGAAGGAGTGGTGATCCCTGTTCCTCTGCAGGAACAAGGACAAGGTTTTTACTCCAATCTCTTCGTGGTTCCAAAAAAGGACGGCTCATTCCGTCCTGTTCTGGACCTAAAGCTGCTCAACAAGCATGTGAACGCCAGGCGGTTCCGGATGGAATCCCTCCGCTCCGTCATTGCCTCAATGTCTCAAGGAGATTTCCTTGCATCAATAGACATCAAAGATGCTTATCTCCACGTGCCGATTGCTACAGAGCACCAACGTTTTTTACGTTTCGTGATAGGAGACGACCATCTCCAGTTCGTAGCTCTGCCATTTGGTCTGGCGACAGCCCCACGGGTTTTCACCAAGGTCATGGCGGCAGTGGTAGCAGTCTTGCATTCTCAGGGACATTCGGTGATTCCTTACTTAGACGATCTACTTGTCAAAGCACCCTCTCAAGAGGCATGCCAACACAGCCTGAATGTTGCGCTGGAGACTCTCCAGACTTTCGGGTGGATCATCAACTTTTCAAAGTCAAACCTGGCACCGACTCAATCACTAACGTATCTTGGCATGGAGTTTCATACTCTCTCAGCGATAGTGAAGCTTCCGCTGGACAAGCAGCGGTCACTACAGACAGGGGTGCAGTCTCTCCTTCAGAGTCAGTCGCACCCCTTAAGGCGCCTCATGCACTTCCTAGGGAAGATGGTGGCGGCAATGGAGGCAGTCCCGTTCGCGCAGTTTCATCTGCGCCCACTTCAATGGGACATTCTCCGCCAATGGGACGGGAAGACAACTTCCCTAGACAGGACAGTCTCCCTTTCTCAGATGACCAAGGACTCTCTGCAATGGTGGCTTCTTCCCACCTCATTATCACAGGGAAGATCATTCCTGCCCCCATCCTGGGCAGTGGTCACGACAGACGCGAGTCTGTCAGGGTGGGGAGCAGTTTTTTCTCCACCACAGGGCTCAAGGGACGTGGACTCAGCAGGAGTCCACCCTTCAGATCAATGTTCTGGAAATCAGGGCAGTGTATCTTGCCCTATTAGCCTTCCAGCAGTGGCTGGAAGGAAAGCAGATCCGAATTCAGTCGGACAACTCCACAGCGGTGGCATACATCAACCACCAAGGAGGGACACGCAGTCGGCAAGCCTTCCAGGAAGTCAGGCGGATTCTGATGTGGGTGGAGGAAAGAGCATCCACCATATCCGCAGTTCACATCCCGGGCGTAGAAAACTGGGAAGCAGACTTCCTCAGTCGCCAGGGCATGGACGCAGGGGAATGGTCCCTTCACCCGGACGTGTTTCAGGAAATCTGCCGCCGCTGGGGGGTGCCGGACGTCGACCTAATGGCGTCTCGGCACAACAACAAGGTCCCGACCTTCATAGCGCGGTCTCGCGATCAAAGAGCTCTAGCGGCAGACGCCTTAGTGCAAGATTGGTCGCAGTTCCGGCTCCCTTATGTGTTTCCACCTCTGGCACTCTTGCCCAGAGTGTTACGCAAGATCAGATCCGATTGCGGCCGCGTCATACTCGTCGCCCCAGACTGGCCGAGGAGGTCGTGGTACCCGGATCTGTGGCATCTCACGGTCGGCCAACCGTGGGCACTACCAGACCGACCAGACTTACTGTCCCAAGGGCCGTTTTTCCATCAGAATTCTGCGGCCCTGAACCTGACTGTGTGGCCATTGAGTCCTGGATCCTAGCGTCTTCAGGATTATCCCAAGGGGTCGTTGCCACCATGAGACAGGCTAGGAAGCCCACGTCTGCTAGGATCTACCACAGAACGTGGAAGATATTCTTATCCTGGTGCTCTGCACAAGGAGTATCCCCCTGGCCATTCACGTTACCTGTCTTTCTTTCCTTCCTGCAATCTGGGTTGGAAAAGGGCTTGTCGCTCGGCTCCCTTAAAGGGCAAGTCTCGGCACTATCCGTGTTTTTTCAGAAGCGTCTAGCGCGACTGTCTAAGGTGCGCACGTTCCTGCAGGGGGTGTGTCATATCGTACCTCCGTACAGGAGGCCGTTAGATCCGTGGGATCTAAACAAGGTCCTTGTTGCTCTCCAGAAGCCGCCTTTCGAGCCCCTGAGGGATGTGTCACTTTCTCGACTCTCACAGAAAGTGGCATTTCTGGTAGCGGTCACGTCTCTTCGGAGAGTGTCTGAACTAGCAGCGCTGTCATCCAAAGCTCCCTTCCTGGTGTTCCACCAGGACAAGGTAGTGCTGCGCCCCATTCAGGAGTTTCTCCCTAAGGTGGTATCCTCTTTTCACCTTAATCAGGATATCTCCTTGCCTTCCTTTTATCCGCATGCAGTTCATCGGTATGAAAAGGATCTACATTTGTTGGATCTGGTGAGAGCACTCAGAATCTACATTTCCCGCACGGCGCCCCTGCGCCGCTCGGATGCGCTCTTTGTCCTTGTCGCTGGTAAGCGCAAAGGGTCGCAGGCTTCAAAAGCCACCCTGGCTCGATGGATCAAAGAACCAATTCTTGAAGCCTACCGTTCTGCTGGGCTTCCGGTTCCATCAGGGCTGAAGGCCCATTCTGCCAGAGCCGTGGGTGCGTCCTGGGCATTACGACACCAGGCTACGGCTCAACAGGTGTGCCAGGCAGCTACCTGGTCGAGTCTGCACACTTTCACCAAACATTATCAGGTGCATACCTATGCTTCGGCGGACGCCAGCCTAGGTAGAAGAGTCCTGCAGGCGGCAGTTGCCTCCCCGTAGGGGAGGGCTGTCTTTGCAGCTCTAACATGAGGTATTTCTTTACCCACCCAGGGACAGCTTTTGGACGTCCCAATCGTCTGGGTCTCCCAATGGAGCGCCGAAGAAGAAGGGAATTTTGTTACTTACCGTAAATTCCTTTTCTTCTAGCTCCTATTGGGAGACCCAGCACCCGCCCTGTTGTCCTTCGGGATTTTTGGTTGTTTTTCGGGTACACATGTTGTTCATGTTGAACGGTTTTCAGTTCTCCGACGTTACTTCGGAGTGAATTTGTTTAAACCAGTTCTTGGCTTTCCTCCTTCTTGCTTTTGCACTAAAACTGGTGAGCCAGTGATCCCACTGGGGGTGTATAGCCAGAAGGGGAGGGGCCTTACACTTTTTAGTGTAATGCTTTGTGTGGCCTCCGGAGGCAGTGCTATACACCCAATCGTCTGGGTCTCCCAATAGGAGCTAGAAGAAAAGGAATTTACGGTAAGTAACAAAATTCCCTTCTTTTGTCTCCGTGCATAACGCCTTTTTGTATGACCAAACAACTCAATCTTTGTTTCATTAGTCCACAGGACCTTCTTCCAAAATGTAACTGGCTTGTCCAAATGTGCTTTTGCATACCTCAGGTGACTCTGTTTGTGGCGTGCTTGTAGAAACGGCTTCTTTCGCATCACTCTCCCATACAGCTTCTCCTTGTGCAACGTGCGCTGTATTGTTGACCAATGCACATTGACACCATCTGCAGGAAGATGAAGCTGCAGGTCTTTGGAGGTGGTCTGTGGATTGTTCTTGACTGTTCTCACCATTCTTCTTCTCTGCCTTTCTGATATTTTTCTTGGCCTGCCACTTCTGGGCTTAACAAGAACTGTACCTGTGTTCTTCCATTTCCTTACTATGTTCCTCACAGTGGAAACTGACAGTTTAAATCTCTGAGACGACTTTTCGTATCCTTCCCCTGAACAACTATGTTGAATAATCTTTGTTTTCAGATCATTTGAGAGTTGTTTTGAGGAGCTCACTCTTCATAGGAGATTCAAATAGGAGAACAACTTGCAAGTGGCCACCTTAAATACCTTTTCTCATGATTGGATGCACCTGCCTATGAAGTTCAAAGCTCAATGAGGTTACAAAACCAATTTAGTGCTTTAGTAAGTCAGTAAAAAGTAGTTAGGAGTGTTCAAATCAAGAAATTGATAAGGGTGCCTATAATTTTGCACCGGTCAAATTTTGTTTAAATGCGGATTGCACATTTTCTGTTAGTACAATAAACCTCATTGGAATCCAGAAATATTACTCAGTCCATCAGTTATTAGATATATGAAACTGAAATAACTGTTGCAAAAACCCTAATTGTGATAAAGAAAAAGGTTAACATTAATAGGGGTGCCCAAACTTTTTCATATGACTGTATATCATGCCCTATATAGGATGTAGAGAGCTGCGGGTAGAGCTTCCCTTTAAAGTGAATATTCACCTTTGAACACTTCTATATAGGTACATTGTGTGATACATCTTTACATCAGTCAGAAATTATTTTTCTAGATTTTTATTTATTTTTTTAAATATGTAATCAAAGGACATCAGTCAGCAGGTTTTTTCTATCGCTTCATTGGGTACACAGGAAGCCATAAGTGTATGCTACTGCCACTGGGAGGGTGACACTATGCAAAAATAGTTACCTTCTCCTTGGTAGTATACACCCACCGGAGATGAGCTGATCAGATTTAGCTTAGTGTCAGTAGGAGGCAGACACAGGACTCCACCTAGTTCTGTTTCTACCTTTTGGGTGTGTTGTTTTGTATTATTGATTTCCTTTTAGCTTTCAAAGTCAGCTTCTGATTGGGCAACAGAGTGAAGTTGTGTACTCTGTCATCCACCCTATAGACCGAGTGCTCAGTATGGGGCTGTGTCACTGTATCTCTGGTCACAGACAGGACCCTAACACATCAAGAGTATTTGGGGCTGTCTGCAGTCGGTCCTTGCCTCCGTACCCCTGCCTGCTCACTCACAAAATCCCGTTGTGCAGGGAGGGAAGTCAAATCTGACACTTTCTAGCCGCCCGGCAGACAGCATCTGGGATTCCATATGACTGCTTCGCTATCGTGCTTTAAATAAGAATTTCAGGGTCTTAAGGACAGGTATCGTTCACCCTAGGTTTTGGGGAGAATGAGGGGGGCTCCTGATTAAAAAAAAAATAATAATAAATGTCTGGGTGTGTGTATGTATGTATGTATGTATGTATGTATATATGTATACATATGTACACTGTGTATGTATGTGTGTATATATATATATATATATATATATATATATATATATATATATATATATATATATATATATATATAGATATATATATATATATATAGATATATATATAGATATATATATATATATATATATATATATAATATTGTTGTCAGTACATTTCCCCTCTCATCCCTGAGAGGCGGAGCTAGACTTTAAAGGTTCTAAGTCTAGTCACTTACAGTCGCTTTAATTTCATTTTCTGGCTCAATTGCGACATTCATGCCGCTTTGGTTTTCCTTGGCAGCCAGGTTTCAAAATTGAGTTCCTGGCTTGGCTCAGGGCTTACTCCTGTGGCCAGGACATGTCCCTGCCAACTCGGTCAATTAGATGCTCGGGCTCTCCCGTGCTTCCCGCACTCCGGCCTCAACCAATCTTAGCGCATCTTGCACCCTAGATGCTCGGTAACACAGCGCACTCATTTCTTATGCCACTCCTTTCTCGGCGCTACATTATATCCCCCTGATGCCAGCTGTTTCCGCCACAACCCCAGCTGCTTGTCTCCCGCACTGCAGAGTCAGGGTCTCCGACTTCTCTCCGGGGTAAGTGCCGTCCTCTCATTTGAATCCTTCCCGGAGACTCCCAATCCTACCCCTCTTTGTCTGCAATATCCATGAGTAAATTAGTAGGACTGGACAGGAATTCAGAACAGATTTCCGTTGTTACCTTTAAGCTGGGTTCATACATAGCGACAGCGACAACGACGTCGCTGTTACGTCACCCTTTCAATCAATGTGCTGGAAACCAGAGCCGTGCTTCTAGCTCTCCTAGCTTTTCACCACCTGTTGGCGGGCAGGCACATTTGAGTCCAGTCAGACAACGCGACAGCGGTTGCCTACATCAATCACCAAGGCGGGACACGCAGCCGCCTGGCAATGATGGAGGTACAACGCATCCTCCAATGGGCGGAGGACTCCAAGTCCACCATATCCGCAGTCCACATCCCAGGTGTGGAAAACTGGGAGGCAGATTATCTCAGCCGTCAAAGCGTGGACGGTGGCGAGTGGTCCCTGCACCCGGCAGTGTTTCAGTCAATCTGCCGCAAATGGGGCACTCCGGACATGGACCTAATGGCATCCCGTCACAACAACAAAGTTCCTGTTTACGTGATTCGCTCCCACGATCCTCAGGCCTTCGCCGCGGACGCTCTGGTTCAAGACTGGTCCCAGTTTCGTCTGTCTTACGTGGTTCCCCCTCTAGCTCTCTTGCCCAGAGTCCTGCGCAAGATCAGAATGGAGGGCCGTCGAGTCATCCTCATTGCACCGGACTGGCCCAGGCGAGCTTGGTATCCGGACCTGCTCCACCTGTCTGTAGAGATGCCGTGACATCTCCCGGACCGTCCAGACCTACTCTCGCAAGGTCCGTTTTTCCGCCCGAATTCTGCGGCTCTCAATATGACGGCGTGGCTCTTGAGTCCTGGATTTTGACGGCTTCTGGTATTCCTCCTGAAGTCATCTCCACTATGACTCGGGCCCGTAAGGCTTCCTCCGCTAAGATCTATCACAGGACTTGGAAAATTTTCCTGTCCTGGTGTCGCTCTACCGGTCATCCTCCTTGGCCATTCTCTTTGCCGATCCTTCTGTCTTTTCTACAGTCCGGTCTGCAGCTAGGACTGTCCCTCAACTCTCTCAAGGGACAAGTCTCAGCTCTGTCAGTTCTGTTCCAGCGGCGTCTCGCTCGGCTGGCTCAGGTCCGCACCTTCATGCAGGGCGCGTCTCACATCATTCCGCCTTATCGGCGGCCCTTGGATCCCTGGGACCTTAACTTGGTCCTCACGGTATTGCAGAAACCCCCTTTTGAGCCTCTTAGGGAGGTTTCTTTGTATCGTCTTTCTCAGAAGGTGACCTTTCTGGTTGCCATAACTTCTCTCAGGAGAGTCTCTGATTTGGCTGCGCTCTCTTCGGAGTCACCTTTTTTTAGTTTTTCATCAAGACAAGGTGGTTCTCCATCCGACTCCGGACTTTCTTCCTAAGGTGGTCTCTCCTTTCCACCTTAACCAGGACATTACCCTACCTTCCTTCTGTCCGGCTCCTGTTCATCGCTTTGAAAAAGCGCTGCATACTCTAGATCTGGTGTGTGCTCTCCGGATCTATGTGTCTCGCACCGCTGCGCTTAGGCGGTGCACCTCTCTTTTTGTGCTAACCACAGGTCGGCGCAAGGGCCTCCCTGCTTCTAAGCCGACCTTAGCCCGTTGGATTAGATCGACCATTTCGGACGCCTACCAGAGTACTCAGGTGCCTCCCCCGCCGGGGATCAAGGCACACTCGACCAGAGCTGTCGGTGCCTCTTGGGCTTTTAGGCACCAGGGTACGGCTCAAGAAGTCTGTCAGGCTGCCACTTGGACTAGCCTGCATACCTTTTCGAAGCACTACCAAGTGCATGCTCATGCTTCGGCAGATGCGAGCTTGGAAAGACGCATCCTTCAGGCGACTGTCGCCCATTTGTGAAGTTAGGTTCTGCCTACTTCTTAGTTTTTCTGTTTATTCCCACCCAGGGACTGCTTTGGAACGTCCCAAGGTCTGGGTCTCCCAAAGGAACGATAAAGAAAAAGAGAATTTTGTTTACTTACCGTAAATTCTTTTTCTTATAGTTCCGTATTGGGATACCCAGCACCCTCCCTGTTGCCTGTTGGCAATTTCTTGTTTCGCGTGTTATCACCGGCTGTTGTTGTGGACAGAGTCTCCGGTTGTTACGGCTCTTGCTCTGTTCTACTTGTGGGTGGCTATTCTCCTTCAGCTTTTGCACTTAACTGGCTGGGACTGGCTCACTAGGGGGTGTATAAGCTCAGAGGGAGGAACTACACTTTTAAGTGTAGTACTTTGTGTGTCCTCCGGAGGCAGAAGCTAAACACCCAAGGTCTGGGTCTCCCAATACGGAACTATAAGATAAAGAATTTTCGGTAAGTAAACAAAATTCTCTTTTTTATTTTAGGTTGCTTCTCTTTTTGCTTTGACACTAACTGATCATCTTGGCTCCGGTCGGTGGGTGTATCCTACTGAGGGGGAGCTAACTAATTTATTTCCTAATGTCAGCCTTCTAGTGGCGGCAGCATACACCCATGGTTTCCTGTGTCCCCCAGTGAAGGCTCCAAGAAAGAGAGAGATTTTAGGGTGAGTATCCAAAATCTTCTTTCCTGCTACCACATCTGAGAGCAGCATGATGTAGACAAAGAGACCACGTTTACAGCAATGTATCACTTAGTTTACTGTGCGCAGTGATTCTTACAGAATCAAAGTTTTTAGATTTAGCAGTGCAGCAGAGCTGAGAAGGCTGCTTCCACCCACATTAGGCTCTCTATGTAAAATTGTGAAGGTAGCCTGGGCTATAAATTGTTTGTTCAGATGTAATAAGATTATCTGTGTATGTAAATAATCAAAATATAGATGTAGTTGTATAATTATCTGTGTGTCTATATGACAATCGCACAGACGCCATAATATGATTCTATGCTGTAAATTCAAGAAAGGGTTAACCAAGGACGAGTGAACAGATGTATAAACAATGGACAGTGAAGCCCTGAGTGAAAGTTTTATCAGTGATTTCACACAACGAAAGAATGTTTTAACTAGATAATCAGGCCAGAATAATGAGAGAATTTTATAATTATGGTTTTCTCACAGTTGAATTTAGGGATGCAATGTGTGGGATCATCACTCCCTGTTCTTGTTTTAAGGTCAAAGTTGAATGTTGTATGGTATAATCACAAGTTTTATAATACACGAGTTCAGACGCAAGCCTTAGCTCAATCAGAGAACATGTCATGTGTTCAATGATTATTGAGTCTCGTAATATATCTGTACAGATAGCTAATTTGGCCCGTACCTCTGGATTTGCCCTGAACAATGACTCCATTAGCAGTCTTACCCAAATTTCTCCCTTGACACAATGTCTATGGACAGTGAGGGTCTAATCGCAGCAGGGCACGTTCCGGACTAACTGACCTAGTCTGGAATGTGATAACAATATGGCGTCTCCAGCCTGTATGTATCACAGTACATAGCACACTGCAGAATGAGTTACGAGTGACCGACAGTCAGATTCTTCTGAGTATTTCATTCTGATGTTTCTTCTTCACAACTTTTCCTTATCTAAGTGGATTTATGACACCATATTTCAGCTCAACTTTAATATGGTCATAAACCTGCTTAGAGTATTTCAGGATGAGAAAATAAGAGCTGTAAACCCTGCATTCAGAGCGAGCTCACTGACTGATTCACAGTTTACTCTTTCCGCAGTCTGTGATGTTCATTGATGCATAGAGGCTGCAGAAGGCAAATGGTTAAAGGAGTTCTCGAATGTTCTTCCTCCAGGAACGCTGCGCTCTTCTGCCTCCTGACTTCTTGTTTGCAGTTTGTTAGTGAAAGGGGGTGCACTCGTGATGATTGACAGTTCAGACCAGAGTCGCGGTCGCACATCATATGCTGTGAGCATCGCCTACGTTTCCTCCGCACCGTCACAGGAGAGCAGGGACAAGCAACAAGGTCGGATTCAGAGCTACTCTTGCACGTTATTTAGCAAACAACTTGCAAGCTGATTGAGAAAAAAACATTTTTTTAGTCTAAAGAGCATGTTTCATCCATAGGATGTTCTTCATGCATATATAGGTAATGGTAGAACTAGATGTTAATAGAGACGGGCTTTGATATTGCCCCATTAGTGCCCTCTAGTGGCAGCATTACAATGGAAACCGTTAATTACTGGATTAAAGCTCATCATTTATTTTGTTTTAATGCTTGCTGCAGGTAAACCGCGGTTTGGGCGAGCCGCTCCACTACCGTCTGCTGTCATTCTTGCTCACCCTCAGCCCGTCGTGAATGTTTCTATACCACCAATGCCACCAAAGCCTAAGGCGGAGGTTGTGAAGCCCAATATCGCTGTGGTTGAGATAAGGTCGGAGAAGAAGGATGCACCCCAGCTTAGTGTGCAGGTATGGGTTACATATCCCGTGTTCTTGTAGTATGCATGGTTTTTAATATCGCCAATGTACTTTCTAATAAGTCTGATGACTAAATACATGTAATGATTGTGAGCAGCGGTCTAAACGGAAATCGCAACCATGACTTGTAGGTCCTGTAGGGGAATCCGCCATCTGGATGGCAAGAGTTACATCCATCCACTTGGGACTAATGATCCTTATAACATTAATGAAGGCTCTCATAGACTTCTTTTTTGTTCCAGGTGTTACCTTGTGTTGATATAGACAGCATTACCAGTGAGAGCCCAGCAACAACCCACAGGACCCCAAGTCCAGATCCACCGCCTCGTACACCCACTCCTGTCAAAACTGACATACAGGTAGGACTCTCCGAAGCATATAGCACTTATATCTCAGGTGCTGTATCACACATCCAGAATTCATGGGCCGGGTACTGACTGCAATGTTTGGACCGGAGGCCGGTCTGACTCAAACTCAACAGCATCATAGGTATATACCATATGAGTCTGTGGCTTTTGGATTTCGAGACCTGGGCCAGATATCACAGTGCGTACACAGACCATTAAAGGGAATCTGTCACCAGGTTTTTGCTCCCCCATCAGTAGAGACAGAGACCCTTGATTCAAATGATGTGTCACTTACTGAGCTGTTTGCTGTCATTTTGATAAAATCACTATTTTCTTTGCTGGAAATCTAGCAGTTATACAGAGCTCATGAATATGCTGGACTACCTAGCAGCACACCAAGTAGTCCTGTAATGATAATCTACTGCTGATTAAGCAGTGATTTTATCAAAACTACACTAAGCAGCCCAGTAAGTGACATCGATGGAATCAGGATCTCTGCCCCTACGTTATGTTGAGATCTCAGATTAGGTGGCAAAGGCCCGGTGACAGATTCACTTTAATGTCAGATGTGGGAAACCAGCTTTGCGTTAAAGGGTTGTTCTAATATTTTGTATTCAAGATCGCACCCCTCCCAGCTTTCTGCTTGATGGGGATCGCTGCTCTCCCGGAGATTGACAGGCATGGCTGCACCGCTGGCCCAAACTGAGCGCACTCCCATTCTGCAAACAGAGTGTGCTTTGTCTGTACAGGACGGGAGAAGCATCAGGGGGACTGAGGATAGTGGAATCCTGTGATCCGGTATGCCGTAACAAGCAGGTTATAAAGCATAGGGCCTGCAAACAGTGCATGCACCTTTCCTATCAAACCGGCCACTCTGAGGCAAAAGGCCATAACACAAATCTGAAGCTGAATTTCAGTTTTGTATCAGCAAGGTGGCAAACAAAGCTGAACAGTGTCTTAAAGGGAATGTCATCAGAAAATGTTCTTTTCTTACATCAATTTTTTGTGTTACATGAAAAATTCTATATATTTCCCCACAATCTTTATTAAAAAGAAACAAAATGAGTGTTTGCAATATTCACAATTACCCCTGGGGCTATTTTAGACTTATACTTCCTGTCTTTACAGGAAGAGTTTTCAGAACTCTCATTATCATCACAGCCAGGATGACAAGTAACAATTCTGTGCACAATGGATAAAACAGAATCCACCAATCACAACAGGTTATTTCATCTGACCCTGCTTCCCTTCCCTTTACAATGAGCTTTGCACTCATTCATGTGATGCTCCAATGCAAAAGAAAGGGTCTGTTTCTGTTCATTGTGGCTAATGCACATGTGGATTTTTTTGAAACAACGGGACGTTTAAGTCTAAAATATTTCCAGTGACCAGTGTGAAAATTGCAGGATTTTTATTTTTTTAGACTCATATTTCCTGTCTTTACACAAACAGTTTTCAGAAGTTTCATTATGACAGCCAGGATAACAAGTAACGATTTATATGCACAATGGATATCACAGGATGCACCAATCAGGACCCATTATTTCATCTGACCCTGCTCCCCCTCCCTTCACAATGAGTTTTGCACATGCTCATCAGATGCTCCAATACACAAAGGGTCTGATTCTGTTTATTGTGGCTAATGTACGGGTGAATTTCCTGAAACAACGGGAAGTGTAAAGCTTAAAGCCCCAGTGACCTGTGTGAAAATTGCAGGATTTTTATGTTTAATTCAGATCATGTCATCGGAAAAAAATAAACATACTCCATTAATGAACAATACATTAAACACTAAAACCTGATTTAAACAATAAGACATTTTCCGGTGACACATTGCCTTTAATTCGTAAGATGCAGTCAGTTTGTACATTTTTTTTTTTTCCCGTGTGTTTTTTTTCTATAAGTGCTCTAATATTAGGAGCGTCAAGCTCAGTCAATCAGAATGAGGTTTGTTAATTGGTCTGGGAAGAACGGATCGCATGTGTAAAAACCGTCATAGAGTAAACCATATTTTTCGCTTTCTAAGACGCACCCCAAATTTAGACATAAAAAAGGTAAAAAAATAAAAATGGGGTCTTTCTCATACTCCGATGTTGTCATACTGGAGAGGAGCAGCAGTGGTGGTGAAGCGGGGTCACAGGAGGCAGAGGTTGTGCTCGCAGGCGCGGCGGGTCAGTGGTGGCGGGGTCCGTGGTGGCAGGCGCGGCGGGGTCCGTGGTGGCAGGCGTGGCGTCCGTGGTGGCAGGCACAGCGGGGTCCGTGGTGGCAGGCACAGTGGGGTCCGTGGTGGCGGCGGCGGGTGAGTGGTGCAGCAGGCCGGTGCGGTGCGTGTCCCAGTGTCCGCGGTCCCGGTTCAAATGATGGCTCCTGGAGCGGCTTATGCGCAGATGGAGCTCTCATCCAAGAGCTCCATCTGCGCCCGCTCCCGGCGCCACCATTTGAAACTGGGACCACGGACACACTGGGAAACCTCCTGCACAGCCGCCTGCCCACCCGCACAGAGAGGCAGCTGGCACCGACAGGCACCCGGCTGCCGCCCGCACACAGGCACCCGGCTGCCGCCCGCACACAGGCACCCGGCTGCTGCCCGCACGCAAGCACAGGCACCCGGCTGCCACCCGCACGCAAGCACAGGTACCCGGCTGCTTGCATGCAACCACAGGCACCCGACCGCCCGATCGCTGCACAGACAGCGGATTTTAAGACGCAACCCTCATTTTCCTCCCAAATTTTTAGGAGGAAAAGTACATCTTATAATCCGAAAAATACGGTAATTCATCTGTGTGTTGTCCATGCAAAACACTTACCGCGTACGGATGATAAGCACAGATGTCTGAATGTGGCCATATATCAAATTACATATAACACATCTGTTGACTGTAACGTGTGCAGTTCTGTGACATTCAGCTGATAACTAATGTGTTAATCACGAAGCAATCCATTAGGACTCCCATTACAAGCAGCAATGATGAATTATTCATATTTTAATTACTCATAGTACACGACAATCGCCCGTCTACGAGCGCTCCACTCTTTAAGAGGTAATTTATTAATTCTTCCTTTTGGTTCTGGCAACTTTTCAATAATGTCGCCAAACCTTACATGTGTCCGTAATGGATAACATCTGTGTGGATTGTGATAAAACACGCTGTTTCCATAACATTAGACAACACATTGCATTACAGAGCGGGGTTGCCGCTGATTAAGCCTCCGGCAGGCGGGAGACACATCTGCATTCCCTCCTTTTCGGTTGCTGCACCTCTCACAGACGTTTTAGGAGCCCGAGCGATCGGGATTATACATGGTCCATAGTGTTCTCTATAAAAACAGTAGTTAACTCGGAGCATACAGATGTTTTTGTCTTCAGTGTCCTATTACCCCCTTTGTCTTAGGCTGACCGGCAGCCCCGACTCATTAACATGCAGGTCTTGCTTAGCCAAAACAAAATGTGATTTTAATACAAAGGGATAAGCAGCTGCCAGATACCTCTGACTCCACTGATCTCGAGGGAAAAAAAGGCTCAGGCAAAGGAAAAAAGAATAAACTCAGAGCTGTTGGCTAATTTTTTTTACCTCCATCCATCATTAGATTGATCTAGTAGATCTTGTCTGTGCCAACTAATATCTATGAGCATAAATGCCACATACACATCAGAGAAAATGTTTTCAGCAGGACTGGCCGAACCTCTAAGGTGTGGGGGGCTTCCCAATCAATTCATCCCTAAGCACAATGTTGCTTTTTCCAGCTGTCCCCATAGGGAATGAATGGTGCAGGGTCCGGCGTGCGCACTGCAGCTCCATGTTAACCAGCAGTCGGACCCCCACTGATCTATAATTCATCACCTCTCATGTGGATAGAGGTGATACTTACTTTAATCTTAGAATCGTTTTAAAAAGGACCATTCACATTTTTTTTATTGCTTATATATATTTAATCTGAATACCTTCTCCAATTGGCACTGCTCCACTGATTCTGGAAAAGTTTTTCTTTTCTTTTTCGCTCCTAATTGGGAGACCCAGACAGTGGGTGTATAGCTACTGCCTCTGGAGGCCGCACAAAGAACTACACTTAAAAGTGTAAGGCCCCTCCCCTTCTGGCTATACACCCTCCCGTAGGAGTACAGATTCCTCAGTTTTAGCTTTGTGCGCAGGAGGTCAGACACGCACGCATAGCTCCATTGTTTTTAGTCAGCAGCAGCTGCTGACTATGTCGGATGGAAGAAAAGAGGGCCCATACAGGGCTCCCAGCATGCTCCCTTCTCACCCCACTGTATGTCGGAGGTGTTTGTAAGGTTGAGGTACCCATTGCGGGTACGGCGGCAGGAGCCCACATGCTGATTCCTTCCCCATCCCTTTTTACAGGGCTCTGGGTGAAGTGGGATTTACTGGTCTCCAGGCACTGAGACCGTGCTCCATCTACAGCCCCTGGAGAAGATGCTGGATGGAGCGGAGTACATCAGGGACATGGCCCTGCTTCCTCAAGGTACTCTGTGTCCCCGTGCATTTGGCGCTCACACCGCAGCATGCTGGGTGTTGTAGTGCGCCGGGGGACATCAGCGCTACGGCGCTTGTGCCATGGCCTCATTCAGCTTCGCTGAAGCAGGCACACTTCTGGGAATCGGTCGCGCCGGCCGCTGGGACTGCGGCGCGGCTGGCACTTGTGGTGCGCCGGGGACTTCAGCGCGGCCCGCGCTTTTACGGCGGCCGCGCTGATAACTCGAGTCCCCGGCTTTTGCGGCCTGCTTCCGTTCGTTCCCGCCCCCAGGCCTGCCAGTCAGGAGAGGGGCGGGACGCTGGTCAGTGCATCAGCGCTGAGGGCTGGAGTCGTTTTTACATACTCCAGCCCTCACAATCGGCACAGAGGGGACACTGTTTCCCGCACTTTTGTTTGGAAACTCCCACGGACCGCCCCTCTCCACAGACGCCGGCAGCCATTCCTGCTGACACGCTGAGCTGCAGAGGGGAGCCGGGGAGACCCAGACAAGGAATTCTGCGCCTCTTACCCGCTATTCAGCGGGCGGTAAGCAGCCCTCAGGGCTCACCCCCTCTTGTGCCAGTAGTATTCTTAGTATTTTGTTTCTACAAATACTTTGTATTGCATAGCGCTGGTCGCCCTTTGGCTATAGACTCTCTCACATTGCAGAGAGCCAGCAGCATGTCGTCCGTAAAACGCAAGGGTGCCAAGGCACAGACATTATATGCTTCCTGCACCGCATGTGGGACTTTTCTACCGGCAGGCTCCACGGACCCCCATTGTGTGCAGTGCTCGGCCCCTGCGGCGCTTGCACAGTCGGGACCTCTGCTGGACGTGACCCAGGGTGTACCACCTGTGAATGCTGTCCAAGTGACAGGAACTGAGTTTGCAGCTTTTGCTGACAGAATGTCTCTCACTATGTCACAAATTCTTGACACATTGCGAGCTAGGCCTGTACTTCAGGCCACGGACACTGTGCAATCATTGCCCCCTGGTCCCCCTCAGCTGAATTACCAAGCTCCGGGACGGGCATATACACCTCAGGGTGAAGACTCTGACTCGGACGATGGCCCCGGGCAGCCTAAGCGGGCTCGCTATGACGGGCCTTCACATTCATCTCAATGGTCAGGATCCCAGCGAGATGAATCTATGGGTGATGAGGCGGACGTAACTGATCAGGATTCTGATCCTGGGACCGCTCTCAATCTAGATACACCAGATGGTGACGCCATAGTTAATGATCTTATATTTAACATCAATAAGATGTTAAATATTTCCCCACCAGCTCCTCTTGTAGAGGAGTCAGCTTCGCAGCACGAGAGAATCCATTTCAGATACCCTAAGCGTACTTTAAGCACTTTTCTGGACCACGCTGACTTTAGAGACGCAATCCAGAAACCCCACGCTTATCCTGAAAGGCGTTTTCCTAAACGGCTTAAAGATACACGCTATCCTTTTCCCCCTGAGGTGGTCAAGGGTTGGACCCAGTGTCCAAAAGTGGATCCTCCAATTTCCAGGCTTGCAGCTAGATCCTTGGTTGCAGTTGAAGATGGAGCGGCACTTAAAGATGCCACTGACAGGCAGATGGAGCTCTGGCTGAAATCCATCTATGAAGCGATTGGAGCGTCATTAGCGCCTTCTTTTGCGGCCGTATGGGCACTCCAAGCTATCTCAGCCGGGCTTGCGCGAGTCGACTCAGTCACACGTGCATTTGCCCCGCAGGTAGCACCATTGACCTCGCAAATGGCGGCATTCGCGTCGTACGCGATTAATGCTGTTCTTGACGCTACAAGCCGCACGGCAGTGGCGTCAGCCAACTCCGTTGTTTTGCGTAGGGCCCTGTGGTTGAGACATTGGAAAGCAGATTCTCATTCCAAGAAGTGCTTAACCAATTTGCCTTTTTCTCGTGACCGATTGTTTGGAGAGCGTTTGGATGAAATCATCAAACACTCCAAGGGTAAGGACTCATCCTTACCGCAACACAGACAAAACAAACCCCAACAGAGGAAGGGTCAGTCTGGTTATCGGTCCTTTCGAGGACCGGGCAGGTCCCAATTCGCCTCGTCAAAAAAGACTCAAAAAGACCAGAGACGCTCAGATTCTTGGAGGTCTCAGTCACGCCCAAAAAGGACAGCCGGAGGAACCGTTGCCAAGACGGCGTCCTCCTGACTTGCGGTCTCCGATTCCCACACCCACGGTCGGTGGGAGGCTTTCCCACTTTGGCGACATCTGGCTGTCACGCGTCAAAGACCGTTGGGTGAGGGATATTCTGTCTCACGGGTACAGGATAGAGTTCAGTTCTCGTCCGCCAACTCGTTTCTTCAGAACTTCTCCACCACCAGACCGAGCCGATGCTCTGTTGCAGGCGGTGGCCGCTCTAAAGGCGGAAGGAGTGGTGTCCTCCGTCCCTCTTCAGGAACAAGGTCACGGTTTTTACTCCAATCTGTTTGTGGTCCCAAAAAAGGACGGATCGTATCGACCCGTCCTGGATCTAAAGTTGCTCAACAGACACGTAAAAGTCAGGAGGTTCCGGATGGAATCCCTACGCTCCGTCATAGCCTCAATGTCTCAAGGAGATTTTCTAGCATCAATAGATATCAAAGATGCGTATCTCCACGTGCCGATCGCACCAGAGCATCAGCGTTTCCTACGCTTCGTCATACACGACGAACACCTGCAGTTCGTAGCGTTACCTTTCGGTCTGGCAACAGCCCCCCGGGTCTTCACCAAAGTCATGGCAGCAGTAGTAGCTGTTCTGCACTCGCAGGGTCACTCGGTCATCCCGTATCTAGACGACCTGCTTATAAAGGCACCCTCTCAAGAGGCATGCCAACACAGTCTGAAGGTGGCACTAGACACTCTCCAGAGTTTCGGGTGGATTATCAACTTTCCAAAGTCTCATCTAACCCCGACCCAATCTCTGACTTATCTTGGCATGGAGTTTCATACTCTCTCAGCGATAGTGAGACTTCCACTGGACAAGCAGTGCTCGCTACGGACTGGAGTGCAATCTCTCCTTCAGAGCCAGTCGCACTCACTGAGGCGCCTCATGCATTTCCTAGGAAAGATGGTAGCAGCAATGGAGGCAGTCCCGTTCGCGCAGTTTCATCTGCGCCCTCTACAATGGGACATTCTACGCCAATGGGATGGGAAATCGACGTCCCTCGACAGGACTGTCTCCCTCTCTCAGACTGCCAAGGACTCTCTGCGTTGGTGGCTTCTCCCCACCTCATTGTCACAGGGAAAGTCGTTCCTTCCCCCGTCCTGGGCAGTGGTCACGACGGATGCGAGCCTATCAGGGTGGGGAGCGGTGTTTCTCCACCACAGGGCTCAGGGGACGTGGACTCAGGAAGAGTCCACCCTGCAGATCAATGTTCTGGAAATCAGAGCAATCTATCTTGCCCTGCGAGCCTTCCAACAATGGCTGGAAGGCAAGCAGATTCGGATTCAGTCGGACAATTCCACGGCGGTGGCGTACATCAACCACCAAGGGGGAACACGCAGTCGCCAAGCTTTTCAAGAAGTCCAGCGGATTTTGACGTGGGTGGAAAGCAGAGCGTCCACCATATCCGCAGTTCACATCCCAGGCGTGGAAAACTGGGAAGCAGACTTTCTCAGTCGCCAGGGCATGGACGCAGGAGAATGGTCCCTTCACCCGGACGTGTTTCAGCAGATCTGTTGCCGCTGGGGGACGCCGGACGTCGATCTGATGGCGTCACGGCACAACAACAAGGTCCCAGTTTTCATGGCACGGTCTCACGATCACCGAGCGCTGGCGGCAGACGCCTTGGTTCAGGATTGGTCGCAATTCCGACTCCCCTATGTGTTCCCACCTCTAGCATTGTTACCCAGAGTTCTCCGGAAAATCAAGTCCGACTGCCATCGAGCCATACTCGTCGCTCCAGATTGGCCAAGAAGGTCGTGGTACCCGGATCTGTGGCATCTCACGGTAGGCCAACCGTGGACACTACCAAACCGTCCAGATTTGCTGTCTCAAGGGCCGTTTTTCCATCTGAATTCTGCGGCCCTGAACCTGACTGTGTGGCCATTGAGTCCTGGATCCTAGCGGCCTCAGGTTTATCTCATGAAGTTGTTGCCACAATGAGACAGGCTAGAAAACCATCCTCAGCTAAGATCTATCACAGGACGTGGAAGATATTCTTAGCGTGGTGCTTGGCTCAAGGGTTTTCTCCCTGGCCATTTGCATTGCCAATTTTTCTTTCCTTCCTGCAGTCTGGGTTGGAAAAAGGTTTGTCGCTTAGCTCGCTTAAGGGTCAAGTCTCCGCGCTATCCGTATTCTTTCAGAAGCGCTTGGCACGGCTTTCTAAAGTACGCACGTTTCTCCAAGGAGTTTGTCATATCGTTCCTCCTTACAGACGGCCATTGGAACCCTGGGATCTGAACAAGGTTCTCATTGCTCTCCAGAAGCCGCCTTTCGAGCCTTTGAAAGAGGTTCCCCTTTCTCGGCTTTCACAAAAGGTAGTTTTTCTTGTGGCGGTCACGTCTCTTCGAAGAGTGTCCGAGCTAGCGGCGTTATCTTGCAAATTTCCCTTCCTGGTGTTTCACCAAGACAAGGTAGTACTGCGTCCAATTCCAGAGTTTTCTCCCAAGGTGGTTTCTTCCTTTCATCTCAATCAGGATATCACTTTGCCATCTTTGTGTCCGCATCCAGTTCACCAATTTGAAAAGGGTTTACATCTGTTGGACCTGGTGAGAGCACTCAGGATTTACATTTCTCGCACGGCGGCTCTACGCCGTTCTGATGCGCTCTTTGTCCTAGTCGCTGGTCAGCATAAGGGATCGCAAGCTTCCAAATCCACCCTGGCGCGGTGGATCAAGGAACCAATTCTTCACACATACCGTTCTGCTGGGCTTCCGATTCCATCTGGACTGAAGGCCCATTCTACCAGAGCCGTGGGTGCGTCCTGGGCATTGCGGCATCAGGCTACGGCTCAGCAAGTGTGCCAGGCGGCTACCTGGTCGAGTCTGCACACGTTTACCAAACACTATCAAGTGCATACCTACGCTTCGGCAGATGCCAGCCTAGGTAGACAGGTCCTTCAGGCGGCGGTGGCCCACCTGTAGGAAGAGGCTGTCTGACAGCCCGTTCATGTGGTATCTTTTTACCCACCCAGGGACTGCTTTTGGACGTCCCACTGTCTGGGTCTCCCAATTAGGAGCGAAAAAGAAGAAGGGAATTTTGTTTACTTACCGTAAATTCCTTTTCTTCTAGCTCCAATTGGGAGACCCAGCACCCGCCCTATTTGTTCTTAGGGTTTCGTTTTTCGGGTGCACATGTTGTTCATGTTGTTTCTTAAGTTCTCCGATCTTGTTATCGGATTGAATTTGTTTTTGAAACTGTTATTGGCTTTCCTCCTTCTTGCTTTGGTACTAAAACTGAGGAATCTGTACTCCTACGGGAGGGTGTATAGCCAGAAGGGGAGGGGCCTTACACTTTTAAGTGTAGTTCTTTGTGCGGCCTCCAGAGGCAGTAGCTATACACCTGTCAAGGTCAGAATGACGATGATGATGAGACTCAAAGGATCTCTTGATATCCGGCTGCTGCTTCTAATTAAAATGTCATGGGTGCACACGAGAATGAAAAATAACTGCACAGCAAGTCAGTTACATCTATCTCCATGACGGGCTCTTAACCAAGTGTGTTCTTTATTGTTTGAAAGAGACTCTAGACCAAACAGTAAGGGGGTGTGAACAAAAGTTTTAGTCCAATCAAGTATCGTAAGTCAGGGCTTCATGACGTAGAGAGATCTACATATTCTCCGTTGATTGGTCAGTCTAGGATCCAGGAATTTCTCTTTGTCCATCTGTCTTGGGTGTAAACCAGGAAATGGTGGCCATATTCAAGCTATACATATATATCCTAGTATATACTGAGTTTAAGGAAAATACACTGAATATGCAATATACATATATACATGTTAATAAGAAACAAAAGCATTCACAAATATGTGTGTTAGTTCACATCTACTGAACTATATAACTGAGTCTATGAAATGGCTGAATTAAGTATTTTTGAATACTCAATTCTTTATCCTCAACAGTCCCCCCTAAAGACTTACTTCTGCCATTTCTAAATTCTAAGGGTACTGTGTTCCCTTAGGAAGAGAGGTAGAAAGATCTGTTGAAAAACCTGCCTAACTGAACGTTGAAACATGGGCGGAAAGGGGAAAGGGGTTTTCTTCACCGGTTTGAGACCAAGGACTCCTAGGCGAGTCCTCACCCTTTGTAGTTGGACTTTCCCATGTCTCAAGGTTCTCTAAGTCCTCTCTTCTAACTGTTCTGGCAAGACTGGTCTAAAACTGTACAGGGTTTTCTGAAAAGGATAAGTATGAGCAGAACGCTCAGTGCAGCTCTGGTTGATTAACCCTTCTGCAATGCGAGGTGTGGATCCATAGATGTTTCTGTGGTTGGATCAGCTCCTCTAGTGTTGACTCATAGCTCTTTCTCGCTTGTCCTTTAGGATCAATCAGTCTCCTGACTGGAGACCATATGCTAATAGCTCTGATTTAAGATCTGGAATTGGAGAATACACCTGTTTAGCACACTATTCAGTCAATTATATAAAAATATACATGTCTATGCTAAACCAAAAAACATCTTACATAAAGACCTGCTTATTGCAAAAAGAAAACAGAACATATACATTTTATACACCATTTACTAGTTTCCACTTTTCTATAAAATATACACTTTTTGTAAACACATTTTTCTTTACATACCACCTTTCATGTGCTTCTCAACAATAATGTCGTTTTCTGCACTGGAATACCTCTGACCAAACCTGGAAAGAAATTTACACAACACGCACAGACTTGCATACAACGTGCTCATGATATACATCTATAATCAGTTTGCAGTCTCTAAGAATGGGTAGAGTAGGTGCAGGGTGTTTCTACGGACTCTTTACAGTTTTTTTCTCACTTCATTCTAAGCACTTGTCTCACAAGACTGGGTGAATCTTCCCACCTGGGTACTGAACCCGGTGTCACCAAAGCACACGCTGACAATTCTCTTTCACAGATGTTACCTGGGCCATCATTAAGAAGAGCTCTCATGGCAGAGAAAGCTTACCACCCTTTGTCCACAGACCTTCCTCAGTCAGCTGGCTCCCTGCATGTCACACTCCATTCCTTGTTGTATCGCTTGTTCCTGTAGGGATTTAAGAACACAAGGAGTAACAGAAGTCACTGACGTGACCAATGTCACCAAGGCATGGTCGGTATTGGTGAAAGACTCTCAACTCTAGGCCCGTTCACTGCTTCTTGGTCAACTGCACCTGTGCGAGGATCTCCATCCGAATCCATCAGCTCAGATCTAGACTTTCTTTTCGGCATACCTAATTCATTTGACAACAGGAAAAAAATCTACAACCTACATACACCTCTAAAGACTCTTACCCACTCCCGTTCTACCCATCTAGAGAGGGCATTTAATGCATCACTGTCTCCTGTATCAATAGGATTGGAGGGAGTGGTCGAATTTAGACTACCTCATGTGGTGTAAACAGCAGCATATCCAGTGCAGAATCGACCACCATCTGGTTTCATCTATAAAAACAAAAACTAAAAAATATACATTAGATCATTCTTATAACTTCATCTCTGATCATAATACAGTTAGTGGTCATCTATACCTCACATGACTGAGAATACTAAATAAATAAACAAACAAATAAACAAATAAACATATAAGACAAGACTTTCCCATTTCAGTTAACAGATATACCTCATAGTAATCTAATAAACATAACCTATGGGAAAAAAGGAAAAAAGGTCAGCTTCAAAACCTATCTAATATGCCTACTGCACCCTCCAAGAAACTGGAGAATATAATTAATACCTTATTCCCCCCTTGTTTAATTGTTTATTTACCAATATGGCAAAATTCAGCATTTGTATACTGGTATTCCCTAAAAGAAAAGATAAAATAGCAGGTAATAAATTAGCCACATACTAAAAGGAACAAACACTGAAAATAACGTACATCTCACAACAATATACATTACTGGGGAATTTTAAAACTTTACAATAAACAACACTGTATCCATAAAGAAAAGAAAAACCTTTCATACTAGAAACGACTGAGACATGATGAAATGACAGCTGTGACTAGGCGACTAACCTGCAAAAATATATGAATGGTTTAGAAATAATCGTAAAAACAGAAAAGGTGATAGAGTCACAAAATAAAAATATATTGTTCAAATAAATCGCCATTAAACACAAAACAACACAAATTATATCGCACATCCCATAAAATTTAATATTCCCTATTCAGGTATAAACAGCAAACTAAAAATGGGAAATCCTGAACTCTAAGGGTTAAACCAAACTCACGTCACTATTGGAGAGAGACACATTCCATTCTTCTTAAAAGTGAGACAGGAAGAAGGAAAAAAAACTCATCCTTTGTTATAACAAAGACGTAGCAGGGAACACATCCATTAGCAAAATCTACATTGGATACATTATACATTTTTCCTAATTCCTTTTTACAAATGGATTTGATACATTTTGACATCAGTAGGGGTAAGTCGTTTACGATTTTTGTTTTAAATTAACTAACATAATACAAAGATATATATATATTTACCTTCCTCTATTTTATTTTATGATATAATGCTGCAGGACTTTTAAAATACCAATTAATTTTATGTGAACAGATCTATTTCCACATCATTTCTGTAAAAATTTCACTTACTTATCTTTGACTTGCATTTATGGGATAACTGAGTAAACAAATATACAATTTATACTTATTCAAATATGTTAGTCATTTATACCACAGAACACCTCCCACCGGGGATGGGTGGAGAGCTTTGAACAAAGAGCCATTGCGAGGGGTGTGGCTTATGAGGTGTACTGCCATCAGTGGGTGTAGCAAGACGGCTGCCACAGGAAGTTCCAGGCACCTGACTTCCGGGTGTAGCATCCATGTTGTGACTCCCTGGGTGTACTGGGAGTGGCTGGAACTACGTAGTAAACCAGGGATACTTTTGGTGCCTGTAAATTTGCATTTCAGCATACAAAGGAGAGATATGATTAGCACCAGATATAATGACTTCTAGAGAAGAACAATAAGGCACCGCTAGAGAAAAATATTTAGTGATTCTACAAACAGCAACAGACAGTGAATGAGGTCTTTGTTCTTCATTATAAACTCACTACAGATTAATCTGAACTTCAATACATGGGTTGCAGCCTGCCATCTAGTGGTAGTCCAACGATATTACACAACTTTTTGCAATCTTTTATATTTTTTCCGTTTTTTGTAACTAGGGCGACAGCGTTCTCAGCTCCTACTAAAAAACAATCTCTTCTTGAACAGAGTATACAGTGCTCTAGCTGGATTGGCCACATCCAACTGAACCCTCTTCCCGCTTCCCTACTATGCAATAAGGACATACTGCGACGTCCAACGTACGAATACAATACCGTTCCTCGTACGTTCCTATTTTTCCGGCGTCTCACATAGCAGTGCATGAGTTAATACTCAGGGGAATACGCTGGTTCAAAACACTTTTCTCCACCACCGGAATCCCTCCCCCTCTTTCCCGTGTAAGCGGACGCACTTTTTCAGCGTCCAACACGTGGATACTAATACCGTTCTCCACGTGTTCCCATTTCCGGCTATTAACACAAGAATCGATGTATTTTATATATATATATATATATAAATAAAACACTGGGGGACACGCCAATTCCCTTATCTCTCTGTTCCAAAAACAAACCAACGATTACAAAATGCTGAAAAACGCATAAACTAGTTAATTTCTCTCAAATCCAAACCAAGATAACACTTGTTTTTCTTTCAAATCATTACAACTTAATGTAGTATACAAAGACTGCAGCCACCTCCTGTATATTACCTCGCTCCAAAGAGCTGCGCTGTTTTAACACCCCCGGCGTCTGCCTCTTCACCCTCCACCCCCCTGTTTCTTAGCTAAAAGACAGCAGGGACATAGCTATGCAATTTGATCTCCGCTCTGCCTCAAGCAGCTGGTGGACATATAGCCCCCACCTTTTTGCTTCCTCCGAGTGTAAGAATGTAAGGATGTGCTCCCCCCTCTCGCATTCCTAACACACACACAAACTTTCCTCTTAGTGCAGGCAGTGGGTGATTAACCTCCCCCCTCCTGCTGTCTTTGTCTAAGAGGCTGCAGACACAGAACAAAGACAAGCAGCTCCTTAGCCTCCATTTTCTCTCCCTCCGCGAACAATAACAGACAATTAACTCTCCGAGAACCAAACAGAGAAATCACAAGCTTGATTAACCATACACTTATATACAAATAAACAGCTACTCAAGAAAACACCCCATTTCTAATTACAGACAGCCGGATACTTTACAACCTACCCCTAGCCCCTATGGGAGCTGGGTCCTTCTAGCCCACCGGCGAGTGACAGTCACACCGTTAGGTCTCCGGTGCACTACCATTCTCCGGACTAGTGACCACCCACTTTCGCCAGGTGTCTCGATCCACAGGTAAAACAGCACACACAATGTATATGATGTTCTTACCGTGAAACGGAGGGTGATCAAGTCCTCGATATCGAGCAACACCTGGATACTTGTGGAGTAGCCCCAGACGTCCGGAAAGTGGAAGCTCTGACTCACTCTTCTCGGTTGCCCCACACTTGGTGCGCCAACCGTCAAGGTCAGAATGACGATGATGATGAGACTCAAAGGATCTCTTGATATCCGGCTGCTGCTTCTAATTAAAATGTCATGGGTGCACACGAGAATGAAAAATAACTGCACAGCAAGTCAGTTACATCTATCTCCATGACGGGCTCTTAACCAAGTGTGTTCTTTATTGTTTGAAAGAGACTCTAGACCAAACAGTAAGGGGGTGTGAACAAAAGTTTTAGTCCAATCAAGTATCGTAAGTCAGGGCTTCATGACGTAGAGAGATCTACATATTCTCCGTTGATTGGTCAGTCTAGGATCCAGGAATTTCTCTTTGTCCATCTGTCTTGGGTGTAAACCAGGAAATGGTGGCCATATTCAAGCTATACATATATATCCTAGTATATACTGAGTTTAAGGAAAATACACTGAATATGCAATATACATATATACATGTTAATAAGAAACAAAAGCATTCACAAATATGTGTGTTAGTTCACATCTACTGAACTATATAACTGAGTCTATGAAATGGCTGAATTAAGTATTTTTGAATACTCAATTCTTTATCCTCAACACACCCACTGTCTGGGTCTCCCAATTGGAGCTAGAAGAAAAGGAATTTACGGTAAGTAAACAAAATTCCCTTCTTTCTCCTGTGCCCCTCCCTTCCAAAGTTATGCTCCTTGGTAATATTGCTAGGCCCACATTTCTGTTGTTTTGCATCAGTCACAATCCACCGCTCTTATAAACAACAGAATCCGTTTGGCGGGTTCCGTTGTTTTCCATAGACTTGTATGAGCGGCGGATTGTGACTGATGCCTTGTGTTGCATCCGCCGCCCGACTGATCAGTCGTGGAACGACTGACCGTCGGGCAGCAGGAACGCACCATGTAGCGTTTTTGATTTCGCTGCGCATGCGCTCTCTCGGCGGCCGAATGATCAGCTGATTGCCCGGCAGCTGCCTTCTGTAAGTAATCAGCTGATCACCCGGCGGCCGGCTTTTGTGAGCGATCAGCTGATCTCGAGGCGGCCGGCTAATGAGAGCGATCAGCTGATCGTTCACAATAGCCGGCCGCTGGGAGATCATCTGTTTGCTCTCAAAAGGCGGCAGCCGGTTATTGTGAATGATCAGCTGATCGCTCTCATTAACCGGCCGCCGGGTGATCAGCTGATCGCTCACAAAAGCCAGCCGCCGGGTGATCAGCTGATCGCTCACAGAGGCCGGGCGCAAGGGATTCAGCTGATCGCTTTCATTAGCCGGCTGCCGGTAGATCATCTGTTCGCTCTCAAAATCCGGCGGCCGGCTAATGAGAGCGATCAGCTGATCGTTCTCTCTGTCTCTTGTTTTATAACGAAATCCACTTTCTCTTCCAATACTTGTAATCCGTTGTACAACGCATCAGTCACAAGCGTCAAGCAACGCATGAGACTGATGCAAAACAACGGAAATGTGAACCTAGCCTAAGATGCAAAATTTCCCTTTAACTAGCTGGGCATATACCACAGAACATCTCTGTGGGTGTGTCCTTGTTTTGATTGGCCTGCATCAGAGAAGAAAAAGCAGATCTTGGGTACTCACTGTAAAATCTTTCTCGGCGCCTTCATTGGGGGATACAGGAGACCATGGGTGTATGCTGCTGCCACTAGGAGGCTGACTCTATGCAAGGAAAAAGTTGTCCCTTTCTTAGTAGGATACACCCATCAACCGGAGCCAAGATGATCAGTTAGTGTGAAAGTAGTAGCAGAAGCAACCTGAGATAAAATACAGACTGGCCCAACAGAGAATCTCAAAATGGCAGGTGCTGTGTCCCCCAATGAAGGCTCCCAGAAATAGATTTTACAATGAGTACCCCAAATGTTCTTTTCTTTATCACTTAATTGGGGGAAACCTGCAACCATGGGATGTCCCAAAGCAGTCCCCAAGGGTGGGAAGAGAAAGGACTAGAAAAATGGAAGACAGGTTGATTCTCAGGTTGGAAACTGGACACTGTTACTGCCTAGTCCTGAACTTGCTAATACAAAAGTGTAAGAGGCTGTGTTCTGGGTGGAACTTGGAAAAGGTAAGTACAGATAGCTAGAACAACTGTCTAGAGGGCTGCCAAATAGAGACTTGACGACAAATGTTTTAAGAGGCCCCAGTCACAGGTGAAGAGAGACTGAATCTCGAAGAGAGCGAACTGTCCTTTGCCCAATATGCGTCCATGATGGCAGAGCAGAACCAGACCGGAAGATTCTGAATCACATACAAGAAATCCAGGCATCTAAGGAAGCGATCTTAAACATATTGGGGCGCTGAGAGACACTTTGACCAGGTACAATCTATCTTCGAGGACGAGAAGAAGAACGGAACGAGAGGCGACTGTCTCACCCAAGGGGAGAAGAAAGTAAACCACCCTAAGAGAAGGGAGGAACCCAGACACAGGACTATCGTTTTCAAGCGAAGGTGATGAAGGAAAGGTGACAAGACAGTTCTGAGACTCGCCCCTGGAGGAGATCATTGCCAGAAAGTGCTTTCTGTGGATCAAGGAAAAGAAAACTAGAGTGCGTGCAAACAGAAAGCAATATAGAGCGTTCAACAGCAGATGAGGTCACAAAGATCGACTGGAGACCGCTAAGAGTTTAAAAAGCATGGTCGCGTTATGGGACTCTTCATCCAAGAATGGGAACTATATTTTTTCAAGAAGGATTAAGGGCAGAGACCTGACGTAGAAAAAAAAAAAGGACAAACCGGGCTCAAGGTCCGACAGCAAGAAGGTCAGGAGTTAAGGGTAGAAGAGGGCTTCCCCGCTTTGACAATGATCTGATTGGAGAAATAGGAAGCTCTTGGAGAAAAAAGGAGAGCCCAAGGAAACAGATATAGAAGTTTTGATGAGGCATTTGCAAGAAAGTAGACTACCTCCCCAAGATGCGAGCCCATCTCCGTAGATCCCAATCCCTTGATCATTCCGGAACTAGAGGATCACGGACGAAAAAGGTGAGGATGGGTAGTCCGGGAGACTGACAGAGCGTCGGAACCAACCTCTGGAAATTAACTGGATGACTTTTCCGTGCACTTTAGATGCCATTAGATTGATGAAACGGGTGCTCCACCGTACATTAATATGGATGAGAACGTCTGATGAGGCATCCACTTCTCCTGTCAAAGGTCTCGCAGGTTAGGAAGACTGCAGTCCGGAGCTTACTTTGGGGATTTGAACTGTTGAAAGCATTGGCACACACTGTAAAGGGGGCTTTACACGCTACGATATCGTTAATGTTTTGTCGTCGGGGTCAAGTTGTTAGTGACGCACATCCGGCGTCATTAACGATATTGCAGCGTGTGACACTGACCAGCGACCTTAAGCGACCTCAAAAATGGTGAAAATCGTTCACCATGGAGAGGTCGTCCCAAACTCAAAAATCGGTAAGGGTTGTTTATCCAGGTGGTTCATCGCTCATGCGACAGCACACATCGCTATGTGTGACACCGCAGGAGCGAGGAACGTCTCCTTACCTGCCGCCGGCCACAATGAGGAAGGAAGGAGGTGGGCGGGATGTTATGTCCTGCTCATCTCCGCCCCTCCGCTTTGATTGGCCGGCCGCTTAGTGACGTTGCGGTGACGTCGCTGTGATGCCGAACGTCCCTCCCCCTTGAAGGAGGGATTGTTCGGCAGTCACAGCGCCGACGCCGACCAGGTAAGTATGTGTGACGCTGCCGAAGTGATAATGTTTGCTACGGCAGCGATCACAAACAATCGCATGCGCGACGGGAGCGCGTACTTACACTCTCGCTATCGCTACAAATTGCTAGTGATATCGCTACCGTTTAAAGCCCCCTTTAGTCCAGACCAGATACCTTTGCCTTGACCAGTTTGAACAGAGTTCCCCTTTGGTGAATGATGAATGTCACAGACATGTTGATAAATACGGAGGATGGCTGACAGAAGATCCTAGCAAGGGAAGAGAGGCAAGTGAACAGCTGTGGGTTCCAGATGCAGAAGGGAGAGAAGACTTGCTGAGTCTACCAGGTGTCTTGAATTGTGAGATACTGGAATAAAATTCCTCAAATGGTGCCCATCATCATGATCTTCAAATGATTGAAAGGATCTCTTTAGAAGAATGAGAGAAGAACACCGCCACCTGGCCAAGATTACATTTCTGGGGAGAGACTGTTATATGAAAAGAAGGTCTTGGATGAAGCGGAGCATGGAGTCAGAGTGATTGAGTTTCAAGAAGAAGAGTAGTGGGTTGGAATTGGAGGTAACTTTGACCTGTGGAACAGGGCTGTGGAGTCGGTAAGTTAAACCTGCGACTCCGACTTCTCAATTTTCCCTTGCACCAACTCCGACTTTCCAACTCCGACTCCCACATATATTGCTTATATTTAAGTGAAAAATGTATTGTAGTATAATGTGAACATCAGACATGTAATCATTTTTATGATACAATAATCAAGATATTTAGATACAGAACATAAAATATATTTCTTGGAATACAACTTTAGAACACGAAAAACTGCAATTAATTGTAAATATGCAATACACTATGTAATATAGATTATAGATATTTTTTATATATATATACATATATATACATAATACATTGATTATTACATAGTGTTTGTTAGATATATATATATATATATATATATATATATATATATATATATATACATAGATAGATAGATAGAGATATAGATATATATATATATATATATATATATATATATATACGGTCATATTAAAAAGTTTGGTCACCCCGATTAATGTTAACCTTTTTTCTTTTTTTTCTTTATAACAATTTGGGTTTTTGCAACAGCTATTTCAGTTTCATATGTCCCAGTCCCCAGACCTGAATATCATTGAACATCTGTGGGATGATGTGAAGCGGCTGTCCATGCTCGGCGACTATCAAACTTAACTGAACTGGAATTGTTTTGTAAACCGGAATGGTGAAATATACCTTCCTCCAGGATCCAGGAACTTATTAAAAGCTACAGGAAGTGACTAGAGGCTGTGATTTTTGCAAAAGGAGGATCTGCAAAATATTAATGTCACTTTTATGTTGAGGTGCCCATACTTTTGCACCGGTCAAATTTTGTTTAAATGCGGATTGCACATTTTCTGTTAGTACAATAATCCTCATTTCAATCCAGAAATATTACTCAGTCCATCAGTTATTAGATATATGATACTGAAATAGCTGTTGCAAAAACCCAAATTGTTATACAGAAAAAAGGTTAACATTATAAGGGGTGCCCAAACTTTTTCATATGACTGTATATATAGATAGATAGATATAACTAACACTATGTAATAAACTATGTAAGTGGCAAAAAACAGTTTTCAACAAAAACATAGTAAATAACATTTGCGCAGTCTATAAATTTGTTGTAAGAAGTAGAATTGCCTCCATCAGATCCTCCTTCGCAGATGACCTCAAATCTGACCTAATAATGTTAAGGCTAGAGAACAGCCTCTCTACAGTAACTTGGGTTGGAGGCAAAGCCGTAACCACATGGGCAACAACTCTAACAATTTCCGGGTATAAAGGAATTGCCTCATGCACAGTCAGTTTTGATCAACGATTGAATTTTTCTATTTCTTTGAGAGCAAGTGAAAACTTTGCTGAAATCTGGTCAATTTGCTGCTATAGGAGACGGAGTGAAATCTTATAACCAGGGATGTGGAGTCGGAGTCGTGAAGTCTGAGGTCATTTTGGTGGAGTCGGAGTCTGTATAAAATGGACCGACTCCGACTCCTAAAATATCTAATAAATTGCGTACAGTAATTCAATGCAGAATGTGCTAAATATTTTTTGATAGGAATTTGGGAAAGTTATGAAATGTCCTATCAATGGCTGTTCTATTCCTGATCTAAGGCTGCATTCATACACAGTGTTTTTGCTGCGTTTATTGAGGATACGTTTGTCAGCTGCAAAAGTAGAGCAGCTTTCTAAAAAACTGCATCACCTGAAAGGTTTTTGAGCTCATAGATAATGTTTTCAATAGCAAAAGCAGATTAGAAAAACACCACAAACTGACTGCTCATTCTTTGTGAGGATCCTCACAAAATGAATGCCCTATCTTGAAACCCATTGCCTTTGCTGGGATGCCAGAGTCACTGCATTTCACTGAATTATTTTGCCATCAATGTTCGATATGTTTGTGACAAGAAAGAAATTGTTACCGAGACACTGGCAGTAAAAGATAGTAAAGCTCATCACACCGGCCAGTTTCTCCAGGCCTTAGTGGAAAAAGCTCAGCAAGATTACGAACTCAAAAAAGAACAAGTTCTTGCTATTGTAAAGGACAATGCTTCAAACATAAGTACAATTACACTGATGAATGAGAGTAATGAACAACAGCTAGAAGAAAATTTAGGATTCAGTATGTTTGAGATGAAAGGCCACAGTGCTCTTCATGTAACTGAGGAACAAACAGATATTACAACAGAAGAACAGTAAAATGATACTTTAGGATTAGATGATCTTGTTGAAGCTGTTTCAAAACACTTTCATATTCATCACATGCGCTGTGTTGTGCATACGCTGCAGCTGGCAATAAGAGAGAGTCTGCAAGGGGAGATCATGTAAATCTGATTGGAAAAGGGAGGAAATTGGTTATTGCCGTCAGAACCCTTAAAATTGATTCCATCTTGGAGACGTGCTGGGAAAGGAGCAATTGTTGATCAAGCCACTCAGTGGGGCAGCACTTTCTTATAGATATGGTAAACCCTCAGGTAACCCTAAATGAAGGTCAATGGACACAGGTGGCTGAATTGAAGGAATTGCTTAATCACCCATTTACCGTGACAAAAAAATTACAAGCTGAGGATTTAACTCCTGGCATTTTCATAAGGCAGTGGAAGAACCTGCTATGTTGCCTGTCCCAAAGAGGAGGTTTAATCGCAGATGGTATGTGTGCTTCAATGAAACGGAGAGAGAAACAGCTATTGGAAAATAAAATTCTTCTGGCAGCTGTTTATGTGGACCAAGTCATCGTATACTGCTTGATGATCAACACCTTACTAAAGGAAAAAAAGCTCTGACTGAGGTAGCAGTTAGGATGAGCGGCAACAGGACTGCCAGGCGCAAGAGGACTTGGGTCCTGACAGTGCTACTGCTGCCATATCTTTATCCTCATCAGATGAGGAGTTTAACTTTGACAAGTATTTGGATGACATGGAGCAGGCAAAGCGTTGCCGCAAGGAAAAAGATTTCACTCCGTCTCCTATAGCAGCAGATTGACCAGATTTCAGCAAAATTGTTCACTTGCTGTCAAAGAAATAGAAACATTCAACCATTCATCAAAACTGACTGTGCATGAGGCAATTCCTTTATACCCGGAAATTGTTAGAGATGTTGAATATGTGGTTACGGCTTTGCCTCCACCCCAAGTTAGTGTAGAGAGGTTGTTCTCCAGCCTTAACATTATTAGATCAGATTTGAGGTCATCTATGAAGGAGGATCTGATGGAGGCAACTCTATTTCTTACAACAAATTCATAGGCTGCTCAAATGTTATTTAGTATGTTTATGTTGAAAACTGTTGTTTGCCACTTGTGTAAATAATAGTTTATTACATAGTGATATATAATATATATATATATATATATATATATATATATATTATATATCACTATGTAATAAACTATTATTTACACAAGTGGCAAACAACAGTTTTCAACATAAACATACTAAATAACATTTAGTATATTGTTTATATTAAAGTGGAAAATTTATTGCAGTACAATGTGAGCATCAGACATTTAATCATTTTTATGATACAATAATCAAGATATTTAGAACATAAAATATACTTATTGGAATACAACTTTAGAACACAAAAAACAGTCCTGTAGGCCACTCGTCCTAACTGCTACCTCAGTTAGAGCTTCTTTTCCTTTAGTAAGGTGTTGATCATCGAGCAGTATACAATGACTTGGGTCCACATAAACAGCTGCCAGAAGAATTTTAGTTTCCAATAGTTGTGTCTCTCTCCGTTTCATTGAAGCAGAAATGCCATCTGCGACTAAACCTCCTCTTTGGGACAGGAAAAATAGCAAGTTATTCCACTCGCTTATGAAAATGCCAGGAGTTAAATCCTCAGCTTGTAATTTTTCAGTCACGGTAAATGCGTGATTAAGCAATTCCTTCATTTCAGCCACCTGTGTCCATTGACCTTCATTTGGGGTTGCCTTAGGGTTCGCCATATCTATAAGAAATGGTTTTAGTTCAAGCAATCGCTCAATCATTAAATAAGTGCTGCCCCACCGAGTGACTTGATCGACAATCTCCCCTTTCCCCGCACATCTCTTCAAGATGAATCAATTTTAGGGGTTCTAGCAGCAATAACCAATTTCCTCACATTTCCAATCAGATTTCCAGCATATTCCTCTTGCAGACTATCTCTTATTGCCAGCTGCAGCGTGTTCACAACACAGCGCATGTGATGAATATGAAAGTGTTTTGAAGCAGCTTCAACAAGATCATCTAATTCTAAAGTATTATTTTGCTCTTTAAAAAGCTGATCTGCTTTTGCACCTGAATAACGTATCCTCAAAAAACGCTGTGTGTGAATATAGCCTTAGATCAGGAATAGAACAGCCATTTATAGGACATAACTTTCCCAAATTCCTATGAAAAATTATTCAGCACATTCTGCATTGAACTACTGTACCCAATTTATTATATATTTTAGGAGTTGGTCCATTTTATACCGACTCCGGCTCAGACTCTACCAAAATGAACTCAGTCTCCACAGCCCTGCTGTGGAAGGTCAATCCCGAATGACAGGTGTGCTCTGAATACTTTCTGAGTGAGCGAAGAGAAGAGCCTTCAACTATATGGGATCCTGGAAAAGAAAACTAAGATCCCTAAGATGCCTCTGATGCAAAAAAAAAGAAAGGTTACGCCGCTAATTTGATATGCGTAAGGACACTGGAGGACTGGCTAAGCCAAGAGGAACTCCGTGAGCCGACTGAAAGCAAACTTGGACTTTTTGGTAACCCGGAAAAGAAAATGAACAGACTATGAAAAGAACAAAACCCCATGTTCCATCGAGGTTATCCTTGGTAGAGGAGATTCCATTCTGGAGGGCGTTGAGGAACTGGAGTAAGACCATGCCCACATGGAGAAAAAACATTCAACTCCCAGTTGAGTTGTCCATGGTGGGATCTGAACCAAGGACCCAAGTGCTGCAAGCCAAAATTGCTAGGCACTTAGCAGTCAGGGTGCTGCTGCTGTGATAGAACGGAGAAGATCACCCCGGAATGGCAGAAGCTGAGAAGGAAAGCGGCCAACTGGTCTTGAGGGTGGCAAAAAGGAACCGGCTTACGGTTTCTCATAGAAAGCAGATTTCTTGTGGCGAATGCTGGCAAAGACTCAACGCTGATGAGGGCTATGTACGCTTTGAGGATGACTGGTCCAGCCAATGGCATCAAATACTTGCAACTTCTTGGGTGGCTCTTGTCCATCTCAGTCCCAGAAGGGCGACAGTCCTGAAAAGGAGAAGCAATGGATCCTCTGCAGTGGAACTACTATCTTGACATGAGCCACCATGATGATGCAGAGATCTGTCGGCAGCTGTAGTAGATAACATAGAGCTACTTACCCATATCTCTGCTCTGCGCGGTCCGACAACACGTTGAAGGAACTCCGGAAGTATAGGAATATTTTTGTGTACTCACTGTAAAAATCTTTTTTCCTGAGCCTTCATTGGGGACACAGGACCATGGAACTCCGGAAAGATAGCGCTGTTTTTCATTGTAGGTGATGGGACTCACATACTGTGGATAGTTGACAAGGTACCAGTCTGTTGCCAGCATAGATATAAACTCCATAGCTGTGGTCCAGGTCTGGACGTCACGGATGGCTCAGACCCAGATCCAAATAGTGTAGCGGCCCTAGAGGGAAGGGACATACTCCAGAACCCGGCTACAGAAGCTCCCGAGCTACAGGCGAGGAAGTAGAGTAGTGTAGGAGAATGTGAGAGCATATGAACTGAAGAGTCTGATTTGCCACTGGATGCGAATGGAGTCCCAGAGGCGGATGGAGAAGTAGACAGACACTTGGTCTGGGAAACCTTGATTTCTTTGTCGCTCCATTGGAAGACCCAGACAATTGGGTGTATAGCTTCTGCCTCCGGAGGCCACACAAAGTATTACACTTTAAAAAGTGTAACCCCTCCCCTCTGCCTATACACCCTCCCGTGGATCACGGGCTCCTCAGTTTTATGCTTTGTGTGGAAGGAGGCACACATCCACTCATGCATTCTCATATTAGTTATGTCGGTTGGAAGAAAAGAGGGCCCCCACGGGGCCCCCGGCATGTTCCCTTCTCACCCCACTACGTCGGCGGTGTTGTTAAGGTTGAGGTACCCATTGCGGGTACAAAGGCCGGAGCCTCATGCCGTCTCCTTCACCATCCCTTAGCGGCTCTGGGAGAAGTGGGATCCTGAACGGTCATCCATTTGCTGGGACCATGCTCCCTCCGCAGCCCCTGTGGGAATCTGCCGGACCGGAGTCTATTCAACGTCAGGGACCGGGCCCTGCAACTCTAAGGTACTCTGTGTCCCCATTGGGGACTGTGCAGGAGCGCACCTTTTTCCCGGACGCTGCGGCAGCTGCTGTATTGAGAAGACCGGTGGACTTCCGCGCCGACCGTGCCTGCTTGTCGGGCGCGGTCTCAAATTTAGTCCCCTGCTTCATCGCGGCCTAGTCGCAAAAATCCCGCCCCCGGGCCTACCTGTCAGGGGTAAGGGCGGGACTGCCGACCTGACGTCGGATGTGAGGGCTGGAGCATCCTGCATGTTTCCTCCCCCCTCACTGATCACTGTGGGGACCCCAGATTCCCGCACTTTCCTGGCGCCGCCCACGGCTCCACTCCTCCCCTGAGATCTCCGGCAGCTATTTTTTGGGCATTCTGCCGGTGGAGGATTCTCAGGAACAGCTCTGCAGCTCCGGGGGACTTAAGGCTGGGAATCTGGAGGCACACACTCCGCTTGTTAGCGGTCGGTAAGCCACACCGGTCACCCGGTGCTGGTCCCCCCTAGGGTGCCGGAATAGATACGTATTTATATATATATTTCTGTTCGGTCGGGCTGTATACCCTGTTTTTGCCCATATACTCTCAGTGATCATTCTCCTAGGAGACAACAGCATGTCGTCCAGAAGGAGCAAGGCTGTTAAGGCACAGGGGTTTTTTGCGGCCTGTACCTCTTGTGGGGCTATGTTACCTGCGGGTTCCACCTACCCTCACTGTGAGCAATGCTCGACTCCTGTTTCACTTGCTCAGTCGGAGCCTCGGTCACTAGTGGACCTCTCGGCTCATGTAGACCCCCCTGCTCCCCCTGTCCAGGCGGCAGGGACAGAGTTCTCCTCTTTTGCTGAGAAACTCTGAGTCACTTTCACAATCCATGGCTCAGTCTATGGACAAATGGTCTGCCAAGCTGCTAGAAGCTTTGCAGTCCAGACCGGTCCTTACACAGGCCCCGGCCCCTGTTGGATCATCACCTCCAGGCCCCTCTCGGTCCGAGCCGCAGCGCGCTCCCATGTTGGGCCCTAGGTCCCACGCGGAGGACTCCTGCCAGGACCACAGTCCTAGTCAGGCTAAGCGGGCTCGCTGGGAATCTTCCCCGACTTCTTCACGCTGCTCGGGTTCCCAGCTTGAGGACTCTCTGGAGGACGAGGCGGACGTCGCAGCTCAGGGTTCTGAGCCTGACGTCGCCCTTAACCTTGATACACCTGAGGGGGACGCATTAGTGAATGATCTTATCTCGTCCATCAACCAGGTGTTGGATCTCTCTCCCCCGCCGCCTACTGTGGAGGAGTCGGCGTTTCAGCAGGAGAAACACCAGTTTCGGTTCCCCAAACGTACACGTAGTGCGTTCTTCGATCACTCTAACTTCAGAGACGCTGTCCAGAAGCCCAGAGCGGTTCCGGACAAGCGCTTTACTAAGCGCCTCACTGACACGCGTTACCCCTTCCCCGCTGAAGTCATTAAGGGGTGGGCTCAATGTCCCAAGGTGGATCCTCCAGTCTCTAGATTGGCGGCTAGATCTGTGGTATCGGTGGCAGATGGCTCATCGCTAAAGGATGCCACTGACAGGCAGATAGAGCTCCTGGTGAAGTCCATCTATGAGGCCACGGGCGCGTCTTTTGCCCCGGCCTTTGCAGCCGTGTGGGCACTCCAAGCTATCTCAGCTTGTCTGGCTGAGATTAATGCTGTCACACGTAATTCTGCTCCGCAAGTTGCGTCTTTGACTTCTCAAGCGTCAGCTTTTTCTTCCTACGCCATGAACGCAGTCCTAGACTCGGCTAGCCGTACAGCTGTGGCATCCGCTAACTCTGTGGCAGTCCGCAGGGCCATGTGGCTGCGCGAATGGAAGGCAGACTCGGCCTCCAAGAGGTTCTTAACCGGTTTGCCGTTTTCTGGCGAACGCTTGTTTGGCGAACGATTGGATGAGATTATTAAGGAATCCAAGGGAAAGGACTCCTCATTACCCCAGTCCAAACCTAAGAGACCTCAACAACGGAAAATACAATCGAGGTTTCGGTCCTTTCGTCCCTCCGCCAAGCCCCAATACTCTTCGTCCAGCAGGCAGGAGAAAGGCCAGAGGAACTCCTATGCGTGGCGGTCCAAGTCACGCCCCCAAAAGGCCGCAGGAGGCACTGCCTCCAAGCCGGCCTCCTCATGACTCTCGGCATCCCCGAACCGCATCCTCGGTCGGTGGCAGGCTCTCCCGCTTTGGCGACGCCTGGTGGCCACATGTTCAAGACCGATGGGTGAGAGACATTCTGTCTCACGGTTACAGGATAGAGTTCAGCTCCCGTCCTGCGGCTCATTTCTTCAGAACCTCTCCGCCCCCCGCTCAGGCCGACGCACTTTTTCAGGCGGTGGACGCTCTGAAGGCAGAAGGAGTTGTGACCCCCGTTCCCCTTCAGGAACGAGGTCGCGGCTTTTACTCCAACTTGTTCGTGGTGCCAAAAAAGGACGCATCATTCCGTCCCGTTCTGGACCTCAAGCTACTCAACAGACATGTGAGAACCAGACGGTTTCGGATGGAATCTCTCCGCTCGGTCATCGCCTCGATGTCACAAGGAGACTTCCTAGCATCGATCGACATCAAAGATGCTTATCTCCACGTGCCGATCGCACCCGAACATCAACGCTTCTTGCGTTTCGCCATCAGGGACGAACACCTTCAATTAGGGAAAATCCTTCCTACCCCCAACCTGGGCTGTGGTCACCACGGACGCGAGCCTGTCAGGGTGGGGAGCGGTTTTTCTCCACCACAGGGCTCAGGGAACCTGGACTCCGATAGAGTCTTCCCTTCAGATCAATGTTCTGGAAATAAGGGCAGTGTATCTAGCCCTATTGGCTTTTCAGCAGTGGCTGGAGGGCAGGCAGATCCGTATCCAGTCGGACAACGCCACTGCCGTCGCATACATCAACCACCAAGGCGGCACCCGCAGTCGTCAAGCCTTCCAGGAAGTCCGGCGGATTCTGCAGTGGGTGGAAGCCACAGCCTCCACCATCTCCGCAGTTCACATCCCGGGCGTAGAAAACTGGGAAGCAGATTTTCTCAGTCGTCAGGGCATGGATGCGGGGGAATGGTCTCTGCACCCAGAAGTGTTTCGAGAGATCTGTCGCCGCTGGGGAACGCCGGACGTCGATCTCATGGCGTCACGGCACAACAACAAAGTGCCGGCATTCATGGCACGGTCTCAGGATCACAGAGCTCTGGCGGCGGACGCGTTAGTTCAGGACTGGTCGCAGTTCCGACTGCCTTATGTGTTTCCTCCTCTGGCGATGCTGCCCAGAGTGTTACGCAAGATCAGGTCCGACTGCCGTCGCGCCATTCTCGTCGCTCCAGACTGGCCGAGGCGGTCGTGGTACCCGGATCTGTGGCATCTCACGGTGGGTCAGCCGTGGGCGCTTCCAGACCGCCCAGACTTGCTGTCACAAGGGCCATTTTTCCATCTGAATTCTGTGGCCCTCAACCTAACTGTCTGGCTCCTAGCGTCTTCAGGGTTATCTCAGGATGTCATTGCCACCATGAGACAGGCCAGGAAGCCAACGTCCGCCAAGATCTATTACAGGTCTTGGCAAATCTTCTTATCCTGGTGCTCTGATAACGGTTTCTCTCCATGGCCGTTTGCCTTACCCACTTTTCTTTCATTCCTCCAATCCGGAATGGACAAGGGTTTGTCACTCGGCTCTCTCAAGGGCCAAGTATCGGCGCTCTCCGTATTTTATCAAAAGCGTCTAGCCAGGCTTCCGCAGGTCCGCACGTTCCTGCAGGGAGTTTGCCACATAGTCCCGCCTTACAAGCGTCCGCTGGAACCCTGGGATCTTAACAGGGTGCTAACGGCTCTTCAGAAACCACCTTTCGAGCCGCTGCGGGATATCTCTTTATCACGTCTTTCGCAAAAGGTGGCCTTTCTAGTGGCAGTTACATCACTCCGGAGAGTGTCTGAGCTTGCAGCGCTATCATGCAAAGCCCCCTTCCTGGTGTTTCACCAGGATAAGGTGGTTCTGCGTCCGGTTCCGGAATTTCTCCCTAAGGTGGTATCTCCTTTTCATCTCAATCAGGATATCTCCTTGCCTTCATTTTGCCCTAATCCAATTCACCAATGTGAAAAGGATTTGCACTCTTTGGATCTGGTGAGAGCACTCCGGCTCTACGTGTCTCGCACGGCGCCCCTGCGTCGTTCAGATGCGCTCTTTGTCCTTGTCGCTGGCCAGCGTAAGGGTTCGCAGGCTTCCAAGTCAACCTTGGCTCGGTGGATCAAGGAACCGATTCTCGAAGCCTACCGTTCTTCTGGGCTTCCGCTTCCTTCAGGGCTGAAAGCCCATTCTACCAGAGCCGTGGGTGCATCCTGGGCATTGCGGCACCGGGCTACGGCTCAGCAGGTGTGTCAGGCAGCGACGTGGTCTAGTCTGCACACTTTCACGAAACACTATCAAGTGCATACCTATGCTTCGGCAGACGCCAGTCTAGGTAGGCGAGTCCTTCAGGCGGCGGTTGCCCACCTGTAAGAGGAGGGCCGTTTCGGCTCTTTTTTATTGAGGTATTCTTTTACCCACCCAGGGACTGCTTTTGGACGTCCCAATTGTCTGGGTCTCCCAATGGAGCGACAAAGAAGAAGGGAATTTTGTTTACTTACCGTAAATTCCTTTTCTTCTAGCTCCTATTGGGAGACCCAGCACCCGCCCCTGTTCCCTTCGGGCTGGTTGTTCTTTTGTGAACACATGTTGTTCATGTTGAATTGTTCTTTTGGTTCATGGTTCAGTTCTCCGAACATCCTTCGGATTGAATTTACCCTAGACCAATTCATAAGTCTTCTCCTTCCTGCTTTTGCACCAAAACTGAGGAGCCCGTGATCCACGGGAGGGTGTATAGGCAGAGGGGAGGGGTTACACTTTTTAAAGTGTAATACTTTGTGTGGCCTCCGGAGGCAGAAGCTATACACCCAATTGTCTGGGTCTCCCAATAGGAGCTAGAAGAAAAGGAATTTACGGTAAGTAAACAAAATTCCCTTCTTGGTCCTCAACTGGCTTATAGCTCAGCTACCCACTGGGTGCAGGTGAGCTCTTTTTAAGAGCAGTGGGGGGGCTCCTGTGGGTCTGACACAGAGGGGTTGCTGCAAGCCGCACAGCAAGCTGTGCGCTAACCTGATGGCAACCCAGAAAAAATGTAAGACTACAGGCGGAAGGAACAAGAACGATTCACCCCAAGATTAGGGATTGATTTCAGATGGGTCTCTTAGAGGGTGAAAGAGTAGCTCTCCTACTTTGTTTACCCAATCACAGGCTGAGCCTGAAAGTCAAAAGAGGGAAGTGAAACAAAAACTACAAGATGTAAGGTAGAAACAAGTCTATGGGGAACTGTCTGCCTCCTAAGGACACTAAGCTAAAACTGACCATCTTGACTCCGATTGGTGGGTGTATACTGTTGGGGAGGAGCTAACTTTATTCTTGTGTAGTGTTAGCCTCCTACTGGCAGCAGTGTACACCCATCATATCATTTACAGTGTCCCCCAATGAAGTGATAGAGAAAAGCAAACGCCCACTGAGAGGTTCTGCGGTACATGCCCAGTTGGTTGAAGGGAAATTTTGCCTGTTATTAGGTGGAGGGTATAACTTTAGAAAGGAGGGGCCCAGCAGAAAAAAAAACTGTTCCAAAATCGGTGGATCACTGGAAATTGGAACAGGTACTTGGTTTAAATAAAAAAAAAACAACTTTTAATACAGTAATATTGGATCCTGTATTTGGCAACATTGCAGGCTGCAGATATTTGCTTAGGTAACAGGATTTGCTGTTGGATAGTTGAAAGGAGGTGTAAAACAGGATGACTGGGGAGAAGAGCGACTAGCTGAGCAGGGGCGGCAGGGCAGTGTATGGTAATTCATGACGAGCGGCCGTGCCAACTGTCTTACAGAGAAACAAAAGGATTTGGTGCAAAAATGGTTAATAAATGAGTAGACTTTCTATATTGTTTACAGTTTTAAACACATAATTGTATCTAAGTATTACAAAATATATATTTTTTTTTAGATTCCAGAAAATATTGAAACAGAAGAAGAAATCCTCGCTCTTCCTGGTGGCTCGTTACAAGAAGCAGACGTCACTCCGGTAAATGTTCAGTTGTGGTTTGTACCGATCCTCTAGGATGTAATGACAGCACTTCGAATAGTGTGCTTTACTGGAGCTATGATATGGTTTTGGAGTTTAGCTTTTGTCCCTGCCGTCATATGGGGACACACAGTCTTATTTTTGGAAACTCCGGGAAAATAACTTCCTTAGTTCTGTACATTTTACCATGGACTGCACCATAACAGGAGTTTACCTGGATCGTCATGTCCTTAAGAATTGTATTGTGCTTTGTGCATGTCAAGCCGAAGATGGAGAGATGGAGAACCGATAGTGACTGTATATATCAGTATGCCTCTGTATGTCCCCTTAGCTGATATCACCCCGCTCTCCAGAAATACCCCAATATTAGCTCACTGGCTGAGCAGTGGGGTTCACTGTATTAAAACTATGTTGCTTTGTTTTTTTTCCAGGATGATCAAGTCGATGAAGTGCCAGAGCCTTTATTGGAGCTCAATGGCCTTGGGGACACAAATGCACCTCAGTGTGGAGGAATACCCTTCCCTCCTCCGGCTCCTGCTCTACAGACAGACGCTGATATTCTGGATGGTATTACTCTAAGGAGAGAGACAATGGTGAACAGGTTAGCTGACAGGTAAGACTTACATTATATACGTCTTTCACAAAATAAAAAAAAGCTCATATTCCCCTCCCTTCTGGTGACATCCCAACAATGTAGGCACTCGCATTGCTCGGGCTCAGATGAGGTGGTAATTTCACACAAACCCATTTCAACCACCGCCTGCTTCTTTTGTCCCGCACCCAATCACCGCCAGCTTCTCTCACCTCGCACCCAATCGTCGCCGGCTTCTTTCGCCCTGCACCCAATCAAACCCGGCTTCTTTAGTCCCGCACCCAATCGTGGCCAGCTTCTTTTGCCCCACACTAAATCGCTGCCGGCTTTTCTCACCCCGCACGCAATCACCGATGGATTCTCTCGCCCTGCACCCAATCACCGCCAGCTTCTCTCGCCCTGCTCCCATTCACTGCCGGCTTTTCTCACCCCGCTCCCAATCACCGCCAGGTTTTCTCTGCCCGCCTTCTGACGAATAAGTAATCAAGAGGCAGTGAGAGCAGCTACTGCCACTTACTTCCTGTTGATTACTCCTATCTGAAGGCACAGAGAGAAGCTGGCGGTGATGGGCCCGGGGCTTTTGTGACGTCACAACCTTATGTGAGCATTGGGAACGCAAGCTCAGACACTCCTGGATCGATCCATGCATGAGAGGTGAGTATGAGCTTTTTTATGTTAATGGGGCAAACATAGGGAATGAGAAGGTGTTGTCCAAGTAGTGGATAACCCCTTTAAGACTGGTACAGTTCTTGGAGAGGGTCGTAATAATATAAAGCCTCCTCTAGTGTCATATGCTGCCACCTCATTGTCCTAGAATTAATGATTACCTGTCCCATAGTATATGGTTGGGGCGATCAGAGTAATATGTAAGTTGTAAGTAGTGTCCTCTCCTCTCCTGACTAGGGGGGCACATCCTTGGTCTTTGAGCTAAAACTTTGTTTTCATCTCTTGTGATGCTATAATAGAGTGTAATTTTTCTTTCATGTCTTTCAGGGTGGAGCAGGAAATCTTTGACAGAGTCATCAGTGAAATGCAATCAAAGAGATGGGACATCATCCCTCACGTCACCTCGTCCAGCAGCGAAAGCAGTGATTCCTCTTCTGATATCGGTGGGTTAATGTATATTTCAGCTGTGTAAACGGTGCAGAAAATATGCTCATTTTTTTTGCTCCATACAGTTCATATAACTTTTCATTTTTCACCTGGTGTCATTGATACTTGTTGCTAATGATATTACCGTTTGGATAACACTTGGTAAAGTAAACTGCAACACTGGCTTAAAGCAAAGAGTGAGATCTCGCTTCGAGAAGGACCTCAAATGGTTGTAGTTTCCCTCTGTTCATGCTGGGATCTACCAGCCCAGAAGTTGTGGCCCCTCAATGCCTGGAAGCCCCCATACTGGTTAGTCTGCAGCGGGGATTTTGCATTTCTCTTTCGTTTCATTGGGGGACACAGGACCACGGGTGAGTACCTCATCAACACGGTCAGGGCGGCGTTAATGAGGTACTCACCCACGGTCCTATGTCCCCCCAATGAAGACTCAGAGAAAGAGATTTAACGGTGAGTACACAAAAATCCTTCTTTTTTACTTTATTACAAAATCCTCGCTGTAGATTTTGCACCAGTTAATATTGGAATACAGTAGTATCCGGATGCACAAACACTATTTAGTAATTCTCTCCTCTTGCTGTAGATGCTGCTGGTGTTCCTATAGAATCTGGCCTGATCCGGCAGTATGTCGAAGAGTTCATGGCAGAGAAAGTTGCCATGATATTGGCTGAAAGAAAGACGCAATGTGCTCCTGCTTCTCCACCAGAGCAGACCGTTGTCCAGGTGTGTAAATTGTGGCTGTAAAGGAAGCTTCTTTTTTTTTTTTTTTTTTGTTTTTTAGCTTTAATTTTGTAACTTTGTGCACCACAACAATTTTTTATTCCTCACTGATGTCCCACACATATTATTTAATGATTGGGGAGGAGGCGCTGGCTTGGGTTTTGAGGTTCATCACTATGCTCTCAACATATTTGGGGCAATGGTCAGGTAAGGAGGGTTTGTTAACCCCTTAACGACAAATGACGTACTGGTACGTGATTGGTCATATAGCGGTAATCACCGCCAGCTGCTGAAGTGAGCTGGCGGCGATCTCCACACATGCCTGCTGATTTGAACAGCAGACATGTGGGGCTAACAGGTTCAGGTGGATCTGCGATCCACCTGCGCTTGCTTGCCACATAGATTGCGCTGTCAAAATGTGGTAACGCGGTTTAAATGGCCGCGGCGGGGATTGCATCGTCCCCCGCCACCCTCAGCGGCCCCGTCCCGTGATCACAGCAGCTATGATCAACAGAAATGAACAAGCGGTCAGACTGCTGATCCATAAAGTCCCCTAGAAAGACGAGTAAATAAAAAAAAATGTAAAAAACAAATATTTTTAAAAATATTAAAAAATAAAAAACATAAAAGGTCCGTTGCACTTTTTTGCAATTTCATCGCACTTGGATATTTTTTTTTTCATATTTTCCAGTACACTATATGGTAAAACTAATGGTTTCAATCAAAAGTATATCTCGTCCCGCAAAACGATGGCTTAAGGGGAGAAGGAAACGGAAAATCGACTGAGGGTGAAGGGGTTAATTTTATATGTCAGAGCGAGGAAGGTCATCAGCGATGTGACGTAATGTTTTCCTTTCTGCAGCCTGTTGAGATCACTCCAGTTCCCACTCCTCCGTGCACTCCACCATCATCTCCTGTTCATCCTTCAAGAGAGACAATAGTGAAAACCCCTGAGCTCTCTCCACAGACTTCACTGGATGAACCTGACCTTCAACAAGAACCAGGTTAGTTGTAGGTCTGATTCACACCTACGCTCATATTGTCGGACCAGTTAGATGCAATATTGTTTTTCCTAAAAAAGAGCCAGACTAGTGCATGCTGTGATGGCCTAGGTGCAAAATCACTCATATATTAGTCATTGTGCAGTCCGTTGCAGAACACGGACCAAAAGCACAGCTGTGTGAATGTAGCATTAAGTGGCTAAGAGAGGATTTTGGGAACTCACCTTAAAATCTTTCTTTAAGCTTTCATTGGGGGACACAGGTAACCGTGGGTGTATGTTGCTGTGTCTAGGAGGCTAAAACTAGGCAAAAAAAGTTAGCATCTCCTTAAGGGTACACTCACCAACTGGCACAAAAGCTAATCCGTTAATGAGAAAGCACTAGGAGAAGCTACAATAAAAAAAACAATATATGGGCATACAGGTCTTAAAATAGTCTTAGGGCGGCTTTGCATGTTGCGACATCGCACGTGCGATGTCGGTGGGGTCAAATCGAAAGTGACGCACATCCGGCGTCACTTTCGACATCGTACTGTGTAAATGCTAGATGATACGATGAACGAGCGCAAAAACGTCGTTATCGCATCATCGTTGCATTCACCGACATTTCCATAATGCCGGTGCCGCGACAGGTACGATGTTGTTCCTCGTTCCTGCGGCAGCACACATCACTGTGTATGAAGCCGCAGGAGCGAGGAACATCTCCTTACCTGCCACCGCCGGCTATGCGGAAGGAAGGAGGTGGGCGGGATGTTTACATCCTGCTCATCTCCGCCCCTTGGCCGCCTGCTGTGTGACGTCGCTATGACGCCGCACGACCCGCCCACTTAGGAAGGAGGCGGGTCGCCGGCCAGAGCGACGGTCGCAGGGCAGGTGAGTGCATGTGAAGCTGGCGTAGCGATAATTTTATCTAAACTCATTAGCATAGTTTTTGCCACTTAATAGTATCATAGTAGTTTCTGCTCTGAAATCCCGTGCCTGCGCAGTAAATGTCCCAACTTCAGCCTGTATTGTTTTGCCCTCTGAAGGGCATTGGTTTCATTAATTGTTCTGCACAGACGCCAGAGAGTCACTGCAACTTCTGGTCCAATGATCCCCAGCACCCTGTGGAAAGGTGCTTTCCCTATTGCCACACAGCTCAAAAAATCTGAATCTATGCTTGCAGATATGTATAAGTGTGTGTAAATGTATGCAGACGTGCGAGGGGAGAAGCGAGGAAAAAGACACATCACTGTGGCAACCACAGAAGTTACACTTACCAAGTCTCCCGTGTGGCTGTCACGCAGCTTCCGGGTCTGCTCGTTAACTCATGAATATTCACTGCTTTCTTTGTCGCTCCTTATTGGGAGACCCAGACAATTGGGTGTATAGCTTATGCCTCCGGAGGCCACACAAAGTATTACACTAAAAGTGTAAAGCCCCTCCCCTTCAGCCTATACACCCCCCGTACTGCTACGGGCTCATCAGTTTTTATGCTTTGTGCGAAGGAGGTCAGACATGCACGCATAGCTCCACAGCTTAGTCAGCAGCAGCTGCTGACTATGTCGGATGGAAGAAAAGAGGGCCCATAACAGGGCCCCCAGCATGCTCCCTTCTCACCCCACTCTTGTCGGCGGTGTTGTTAAGGTTGAGGTATCCATTGCGGGTACGGAGGCTGGAGCCCACATGCTGCTTTCCTTCCCCATCCCTCAATTAGGGCTCTGGGTGAAGTGGGATCCTTTCGGTCTCCAGGCACAGGAGACCGTGCTCCATCCACAGCTCCTGAGGACCATGCTGGATAGGAGCCGAGTATCGTTCAGGGACATGGCCCTGCTACTTTGAGGTACTCTGTGTCCCCGTGGGGACCGCGCACAGCAACACTCCAGCATTGCTGGGTGTGCTAGTGCACCGGGGACAGCAGCGCTGACTGCGTTTGTGCCATTACACACTTCAGCGTCGCTGAGTGTGTTCGTGTAGGGGGACTGCCGCGCTGACCGCCGCTGCCATGGTTATCACTGCGGCGCGGCTGGGACTGTTAGTGCGCCGGGGACTTCCGCGCCGACCGCGCTTATACGGCGGCCGCGCTTATAACTCGAGTCCCCAGCTTTTGCGGCCTAGTCTCGTTTTCTTCCCGCCCCCAGCCCTGCCAGTCAGGGGAAGGGCGGGACGCTGTACAGGACGGCAGCACTGAGGGCTGGAGCATGCTTTGCATACTCCACTCCCCTCACTCTGCACAGTGGGGCACCAGTTCCCGCACTTTTCTGGGTCACGCCCACGGCTCCCTCCTCTCCTCAGGACACCGGCAGCCATTCCTCTCAGCTCTGCTAACGCTGGAGAGGAGAGACAAGCTCAGGGAGACCCAGGCAGGATTTCTGGTGCCCACACAACCGCTTTGCGAAGGCGGTAAGCAGCACCTGTGGTGCTGGCCCCACTAGTGCAGAAGTGTACTTATAGATTACATGATTATAGACTATACTTTACACTGTATGGTGCACTGTTGAATTTTGTCTATATACCCTCCTGTATTGCTCAGAGGAGACAACAGCATGTCGTCCACAAATAGCAAGGGTGCCAAAGCACAGACTTACTATGCTGCCTGTGCAGCATGTACGGCTATACTGCCGGCAGGTTCCACTGACCCTCATTGTGTGCAATGCTCGGCCCCTGTGGCACTTTTCTCAGCCGGAGCCTCTGCTAAGGGCGGCCCAGGGAGAACCACCTGTTAACACTGTCCAGGTGACAGGGACGGAGTTTGCAGTTTTTACTGAAAGACTTTCTGAGACTATGGCTAAGATATTAGAAGCCTTGCAGTCCAGGCCGGCATCTCAAGCCAGGGGCACTGTGGAATCATTGCCCCCTGGTCCCCCTCAGTTGGAACAGCAATGTCCTCCCGGGGTGTCTCATGGATCTCAGGGTGAGGTCATTGACACGGACCGCAGCCCCAGACCGATTAAGCGAGCTCGCTAGGATATCCCCTCGACATCATCACAATGTTCAGGGTCTCAGCGAGAGGACTCTCTGTATGATGAAGCGGAGGTAGCTGATCAGGATTCTGATCCTGAAGCCGCTCTCAACCTTGATACTCCTGATGGGGACGCCATAGTGAATGATCTTATTGCGTCCATCAATGAAATGTTGGATATTTCTCCCTCAGCTCCTCCAGTGGAGGAGTCAGCTTCTCAGCAGGAGAAATTCCGTTTCAGGTTTCCCAAGCGTACAAGGAGTATGTTTCTGGACCACTCTGACTTCAGAGAGGCAGTCCAGAAACACCGAGCTTGTCCAGATAAGCGTTTTTCCAAGCGCCTTAAGGATACACGTTACCCTTTCCCCCCTGACGTGGTCAAGGGCTGGACTCAGTGTCCCAAGGTGGATCCTCCAATCTCCAGACTTGCGGCTAGATCCATAGTTGCAGTGGAAGATGGAGCTTCACTCAAGGATGCCACTGACAGACAGATGGAGCTCTGGTTGAAATCCATCTATGAAGCTATCGGCGCGTCTTTTGCTCCAGCATTCGCAGCCGTATGGGCACTCCAAGCTATCTCAGCTGGTCAGGCGCAAATTGACGCACTCACACGTACGTCTGCGCCGCAGGTGGCGTCTATAACCTCTCAAACGTCGGCATTTGCGTCCTACGCTATTAATGCTGTCCTGGACTCTGCGAGCCGTACGGCGGTTGCAGCCGACAATTCGGTGGCAATACGCAGGGCCTTGTGGCTGCGGGAATGGAAGGCAGATTCGGCTTCCAAAAAGTGCTTAACTGGATTGCCATTTTCTGGCGACCGTTTGTTTGGTGAGAGATTGGATGAAATCATCAAACAATCCAAGGGAAAGGAAACATCCTTACCCCAGGCCAAACCAAAAACACCCCAACAGAGGAGGGGACAGTCGAGGTTTCGGTCCTTTCGGGGTGCGGGCAGGTCCCAATTCTCCTCGTCCAAAAGGCCTCAGAAGGATCAGAGGAACTCCGACGCATGGCGGTCTAAATCACGCCCTAAAAAGACCGCCGGAGGTGCCGCTACTAAGGCGGCTTCCTCATGACTTACGGCCTCCTCACACCGCATCCTCGGTCGGTGGCAGGCTCTCCCGCTTTTGCGACACCTGGCTGCCACAAGTAAAAGACCGTTGGGTGAGAGACATTTTGTCTCACGGTTACAGGATAGAGTTCAGCTCTCGTCCTCCGACTCGATTCTTCAGAACATCTCCGCCTCCCGAGCGAGCCGAGGCTCTTCTGCAGGCGGTGGGCATTCTGAAGGCAGAAGGAGTGGTGGTCCCGGTTCCTCTTCAGCAACAGGGCCACGGTTTCTACTCCAACCTGTTTGTGGTTCCAAAGAAGGACGGGTCCTTCCGTCCTGTTTTGGACCTAAAACTGCTCAACAAACACGTAAGGACCAGGCGGTTCCGGATGGAATCCCTCCGCTCCGTCATCGCCTCAATGTCCCAAGGAGATTTCCTAGCATCGATCGATATCAAGGATGCTTATCTCCACGTACCAATTGCTCCAGAGCATCAGCGCTTCTTGCGCTTCGCCATAGGAGACGAACACCTTCAGTTCGCGGCACTGCCGTTCGGCCTGGCGACAGCCCCAAGGGTTTTCACCAAGGTCATGGCTACAGTAGTTGCGGTCCTCCACTCTCAGGGTCACTCAGTGATACCTTACTTAGACGATCTGCTGGTCAAGGCACCCTCTCAAGAGGCATGCCAACACAGCCTCAACGTTACTCTGGAGATTCTCCAGAGTTTCGGGTGGATCATCAATTTTCCAAAGTCAAATCTGACACCGGTCCAATCGCTGACATATCTTGGCATGGAGTTTCATACTCTTCCAGCGATAGTGAAGCTTCCGCTGGACAAACAGCGTTCACTACAGACAGGGGTGCAATCTCTCCTTCAAGGTCGGTCACACCCCTTGAGGCGCCTCATGCACTTCCTGGGGAAGATGGTGGCAGCAATGGAAGCAGTCCCTTTCGCGCAGTTTCACCTGCGTCCACTTCAATGGGACATCCTACGCAAGTGGGACAGGATGCCGACGTCCCTAGACAGGAACGTTTCCCTCTCTCAGGCAACCAAAGCTTCCCTTCGGTGGTGGCTTCTTCCCACTTCATTATCGAAGGGGAAATCCTTCCTACCCCCATCCTGGGCGGTGGTCACGACGGACGCGAGTCTATCAGGGTGGGGAGCAGTTTTTCTCCACCACAGGGCTCAGGGTACGTGGACTCAGCAAGAGTCCTCACTTCAGATCAATGTTCTGGAGATCAGGGCAGTGTATCTTGCCCTAAAAGCGTTCCAGCAGTGGCTGGAAGGCAAGCAGATCCGAATTCAGTCGGACAACTCCACAGCGGTGGCTTACATCAACCACCAAGGTGGGACACGCAGTCGGCAAGCCTTCCAGGAAGTCCGGCGGATTCTGCTGTGGGTGGAAGCCACAGCATCCACCATATCCGCAGTTCACATCCCGGGCGTAGAAAACTGGGAAGCAGACTTTCTCAGTCGCCAGGGCATGGACGCAGGGGAATGGTCCCTTCACCCGGACGTGTTTCAGGAGATCTGTTGCCGCTGGGGGATGCCGGACGTCGACCTAATGGCGTCACGGCACAACAACAAGGTCCCAACATTCATGGCTCGATCTCAAGATCACAGAGCTCTGGCGGCAGACGCCTTAGTTCAGGATTGGTCGCAGTTTCGGCTTCCTTATGTGTTTCCTCCTCTGGCACTGTTGCCCAGAGTGTTACGCAAGATCAGGGCCGACTGCCGCCGCGTCATCCTCGTCGCTCCAGACTGGCCGAGGAGGTCGTGGTACCCGGATCTGTGGCATCTCACGGTCGGCCAACCGTGGGCACTGCCAGACCGACCAGATTTGCTGTCTCAAGGGCCGTTTTTCCATCTGAATTCTGCGGCCCTCAACCTGACTGTGTGGCCATTGAGTCCTGGATCCTAGCATCTTCAGGATTATCTCAAGAGGTCATTGCCACTATGAGACAGGCTAGGAAACCTACGTCCGCCAAGATCTACATTTCTCGAACGGCGCCCCTGCGCCGCTCGGATGCACTCTTTGTCCTTGTCGCTGGTCAGCGTAAAGGGACACAAGCTTCCAAGTCAACCCTGGCTCGGTGGATCAAGGAACCAATTCTCGAAGCTTACCGTTCCTCGGGGCTTCCGGTTCCCTCAGGACTGAAGGCCCATTCTACCAGGGCCGTGGGAGCGTCCTGGGCCTTGCGACACCAGGCTACGGCTCAGCAGGTGTGTCAGGCAGCTACCTGGTCGAGCCTGGACACTTTCTCGAAGCACTATCAGGTGCATACCTATGCTTCGGCAGATGCCAGCCTAGGTAGGCGAGTCCTTCAGGCGGCAGTTGCCCACCTGTAGGACGGAGCCGTTACGGCTCTATTATGAGGTATTATTTACCCACCCAGGGACTGCTTTTGGACGTCCCAATTGTCTGGGTCTCCCAATAAGGAGCGACAAAGAAGAAGGGAATTTTGTTTACTTACCGTAAATTCCTTTTCTTCTAGCTCCAATTGGGAGACCCAGCACCCGCCCCTTTTTTTTGTATAACACATGTTGTTCATGTTAAATGGTTTCAGTTCTCCGATATTCCTTCGGATTGAATTTACTTTAAACCAGTTTATAATTTTTTCCTCCTTCGGGCTTTTGCACCAAAACTGATGAGCCCGTAGCAGTACGGGGGGTGTATAGGCTGAAGGGGAGGGGCTTTACACTTTTAGTGTAATACTTTGTGTGGCCTCCGGAGGCATAAGCTATACACCCAATTGTCTGGGTCTCCCAATTGGAGCTAGAAGAAAAGGAATTTACGGTAAGTAAACAAAATTCCCTTTTTCCCCGCCCATTCTCCGTGCCAGCATCTCTGATTGGTTGCAGTCAGACTGCCGGCGTTTGTGATTGGTTGTGGGGTGTAAAAATAAATAATTGGAAACAAATGGCATGGGATCACCTTTATTTTGATACCAAGCTGCAGCCTCCAGCCGTGTAGGTTATCATGGCTGTGTATCAAAATATGAGGGACCTCGTGTGGCTTTTTTTAATTATTTAGTCCCCCCCAATTTTGATACCCAGCCAAGGCTGGTATTGTGAAGCAAGGGAGGACCATAGTTATTGGGCCCCCCAGCCCAAAAATAGCAGCCAGCAGCCACCCCACAATTGGCACTTCCATTAGATGCGCCAGTTCCGCCGCTTTATCCAGCTCATCCTGATTGTCCTGGTGCGGTGGCAATCTGGGTAATATAAGGGATTGACCCCCCCCATTACTAATCGTGTAAATAAAATGAAATAAACACAGAGGAAAATCCTATTATTGCAAAAAAAATAAAAACCCTCTTTTTCCAATTTATTAACCCCCAAACAACCCTACAGGTCCAACATAATCCACATGACTTCCCGTGATGATCCTGGCTCTTTTACATCTGAAGCCATAGTGTGCAGTCATATTAGAAAATATGACCGCTCACTATGGTCTCAGAAACACACAGACTGACCTGCAGCTGTGAGCTCAGGTGAAGTCATTAAACACCATGCCAGATTACTGGATTAGGCGATGTGCACACGTTCAGTATTTGGTTGCAGACTGTTCTGCATTTCCTGGCAAAAAATGCACAGAAACCGCATTAAAAACGCATGCAGTTTCAGAGAATTTTATTTTGCCAGGAAATGCAGATTTGGTGCAGAAATGTCTGCAACCAAATACTCAATGTGCGCCTAATCTGATAATCCGACACGGAGTTCAGGGAGTTCACCTGAGGTCACCACTTGGCTTCCCATGGTACCACAGCTGTGACCTTAGATGAACTGATTTGAGGTAAACTCATTAAACTGAGTGACCTCACCTTAGGTGAAGTCATTGAACTTAATGCTGGATTAGGCAATGTGTGCACAGTGAGTATGTGGAAGCAGACATTTCTGCACCAAATCTGCATCTCCTGGCAGAAAAACGCGTCAGAGCCGCATCACATTGACAATTTGCCTTGATAGCCCCGTGGACACCAGGAGGGAGTGGGCTTATAGGATGCACTGGGGACAGGTCTTTTCACGAGGAGGTCACAAGGGACGAAATCCTCAAAAAGAAACGAAACCTGAAATGGCATCTCCTGGTGGTAAGATGCTTAGATTTGGGAAGAGAGGTACTCTTACATCCGGTGGCATCAGAGATGATATGATACAGCTTAGTACCAAAGAGACTAGACCCATGGAAAGGAAGGCTTGTGAGAGACTTCTTGGATGCCGCCCCCACAGTCCAAGCCTTAAGCCATAGGATCCTGTGGATGCCTAAAATGTTGTTACCCGCAAAAGCAGAACAACCAGCAGCATCTAAGAAGGCCACAAGTAAATACTTCCCGGCGTGGGTAATTTGTTCTGCTACATCAGCAAACTTGTCGGACGAGGCACCAGAATTGATGCCCTCACTAAGAAGTTTTGCCCAGGTGGAGACCGACTTAGCTACCCATGTGAAAGTGAAGGAAAGACAGAGGGACACACCTGAAGCCTCAAAGGCGGACTTTGAAAGGGCGTCAATGTGCCTATCGGTAGGATCTTTGAGGGAGGCCCTGTCTGGCAGAGAGAGGATGCTATTGGCAGACAGTCGGAGGACAGAGGATCCACAATCGGGGCTCAGCCCATTTCTTCATGAGGTCAGGTCCGAAAGGATATAATATATCCAGATGTTTCCCACTGTGGAAACGCTTTTCTGGGCGCTACAATTGCTTAGAGAATATTCCATCAAACTCCTTGTGATTGAAAACACCTGAAGAGGGCGTTTCACCTTGTTGAAGGAGACAGAGCGCCCCGGAGGGGGAGGCTCATCTTTCTTGACCTTAAGAGTCTGATTAACAACAGAGATCAGGCTGTAGACCATGTCCTGAAGTTTGCAAGTCTGATCTGGGTCAAGATTGGAGTCTGACTTAGAACCTAAGGCTGGGTTCACACATAGCGACAGCGATAACGACGTCGCTGTTACATCACCATTTTCTGTGACGTAACAGCGACCTAGTAAGTCGCTGTTATGATCGCTGCTTAGCTGTCAAACACAGCGACGCAGCAGCGATCATAACGTCGCTACATGTGCAGCGAGCAGGGAGCCGCGCACACTGCTTAGCGCTGGCTCCCTGCTCTCCTAGCTACAGTACACATCGGGTTAATTACCTGATGTGTACTGCAGCTACATGTGCAGAGAGCAGGAGCCGGCACTGGCAGCGTGAGAGCGGCGGAGGCTGGTAACGAAGGTAAATATCGGGTAACCACCTTGGTTACCCGATGTTTACCCTGGTTACAGCTTACCGCAGATGCCGGCTCCTGCTCTCTGCTCGCTTCATTTTGTCGCTCTCCCGCTGTCACACACAGCGATGTGTGCGTCACAGCGGGAGAGCAACAATAAAAAAACGAACCAGGGCTGTGTGTAACGAGCAGCGATCTCACAGCAGGGGCCAGATCGCTGCTCAGTGTCACACACAGCGAGATCGCTAATGAGGTCACTGCTGCGTCACAAAAACTGTGACTCAGCAGCGATCTCAGCAGCGATCTCGCTGTGTGTGAAGCACCCCTTAGTCGGACTGCGGCAACCTGAGTGTGTGGAAAAGACTAACGAGATACTGAAGCCAACCTGGAAGATGTGGAAGGCAAAGGTGATCAATACATGGAACTGGAGTGTGTGCCCGTTTCTTGGACCTTGTATATGATCTGCCATGCTGAGATGAATAACTCGGTGCATGCAATTCGAGGGGCGACCAAAGAAGCTGAGTGCACGTGCTCAGCATCATATCCAGAGGTTGTCGTTTCAAAAGAGACATATGAGTGCTACTAGCATTGCTGCTGAGGTTACAGGGGTGGGGGGTCCGCCTGTCAGTGCTCAGACCATACACCGCTCACTGCATCAACTTGGTCTGCATGCCTGTAATCCCAAAAGGAAGCCTGTTCTAAAGATGATGCACAAGAAAGCCCACAAACAGTTTGCTGAAGACAAGCAGACTAAGCACATGGATTACTAGACCCATGTCATGTGGTCTGATGAGACCAAGATAAACTTATTTGGTTCAGAAGATGTGAAATGTGTGTGTTGGTGAGGAGGACAAAGACAAGTGTGTCCTGCCGAAAGTCAGGCATGGTGGTGGAGTGTCATGATTTAGGGCTGCACGAGTGCTGCTGGGTGTGGGGGCTACAGTTCATTGAGGGAACCATGAATGCCAACATGTACTGTGACATACTGGAGCAGAGCATGATCCCCGCCCTTCAGAAACTGGGGCGCAGGGCAGTATTCTAACATAACGACCACAAATACACCTTAAGACGACCACTGCCTTGCTAAAGAAACTGGGGGTAAAGGTGCTGGACTGGCCAAGTGTTTCCAGACCTAATCCCTATTGAGCATCTGTGGGGCCTCCTCAAACAGAAGGTGGAGGAACACAAGATCTCTAACATCCACCAGCTCCTTGATCTCGTCATGGAGGATGGTAGAGGATCCAGCGGCTCCTGTGAAGCTCTAGTGACCTCCATGCCCAAGAGAGTTAAGACAGTGCTTGAACTAATGATGGCCACACAAAATATTGACACTTTGGGCACAATTTGGCCATTTTCACTTAGGGGTGTACTCACTTTTGTTGCCAGCGGTTTAGACATTAATGGCTGTGTGCTGAGTTATTAAGAGGGCACCAAATTTACACTGTTATACAAGTTGCGCACTGACACTGTACATTGTATCACAGGGTCAGATCTTCAGTGTTGTCCCATGAAAAGATACCATAAAATATTTATAAAAATGTAAGGGGGTGTACTCACTTTTATGATATACAGTATATATGTCTAGAATTAATGTGTAATCCATTTGTGTGGCCCCAGATTTGGCTGATGATGCCACACCATCTAGTTACAGCAGTCAGTGGTCACAAATTTCCAACTTGACCGATCACGTTCTCAGCAGACAGACGTTTCCCGTCAGCCATCACCAAAAATCCTTCACAGAAAATGGGAAAATGAGGGTCTGCAAAAAATGGCTTGCTTATATCTTATATGTATGGCTAGCTTTCTGTGTCTGCATTTCTCCATTTTATAAATTACTTTGTGTATAGAAAATTAAATTTTCTTTATCGTTCCTTTGGGAGACCCAGACCTTGGGTGTATAGCTTTTGCCTCCGGAGGACACACAAAGTACTACACCTAAAAGGTGTAGCTCCTCCCTCTGAGCCTATACACCCCCTGGTGAACCAGTCACAACCAGTTTTTCGCTTTGTGTTCAGGAGGCATACATCCACACATGCGTTCTCATATGATTTTTTCCTTTTTTTTTCCCTTTTTTTGGAAGAAGATTGAAGAAATGCTGGTCCACGTCTGGACTCCCGGCATGTCCCTTCTCACTCCACTGTGTCGGTGGTGTTGTAAGGTTGATTTCCAAGGCTGGAGCCTTACATGCCGTGCTCCTTCACCATCCCTCCTGGGCTCTGGATTGAAGTGGGAGCCAGCACGGTCTCCATGCCTGGCAGGAGACCGGTCTCCGGCCACAGCCCCTTGAGGACCCTGCTGGACCGGAGCACTCACCCCCAGGGACCTGGCCCTGCGTCTCAGCAGCTAACTACCTTGAGACGTTCATATGTTGGGGGTCCCTGTCATTTATTGTGGGGGGAGTGTGTGTTTACTGTGTTTTTTAGCATTTCCGGCCGGTCCTCTGGCTTTTCGCTCGAGAACCGCGCCGATGGTGCCTGCGCGTCGGCCTCGCTGCTTAAATTTAGGCCCCCGGCTTCGCTGGAGGCCTTGTTTCTGTTACCTGCCCTCGCATGTCACTCATGCTGAGGGACAGGCATGACCCCTCCCGGTGGCCGTCCTGCACAGGGGAGGGACCCTCCTCACTGCTTGTGTGCGACTCCCCCCCTGCAGGCCTCTATGGCCCTCCAGATTCCGCCCTTCCTACAGGGACGCCCAAGGTTCCGCCCCCTCTCTTCGCTCCGGCGGCCATTTTCTTGGGCAGGTTTCACTCTGTTCTGGCCCGTCCTGCACTCTGCATCCCTGCTGAGGTGCTGTGCATTGGGGGTCCGGGCTTCGGGATCTGGAGGGCACACAACACCGCTTCCAGCGGTCTGGTAAGCCACAGCCGGTCTCCGGTTGTGGACCTCTGCTATATTCTCCCTGGGATTCATTCCCTTTATAGAAGCTGTTTCCCCCCACTCAGGCAGCATGTCTCACACAAGGAGCAAGCTCCAAAGCTTTATGCTGTATGTGCTGCATGTAAGCTTCCGCTGCCTGAAGCGAGCACCTATCCACATTGTGAGGTCTGCTCTAACTTGGAGGTGCCACGGCCTGGGGTCTCGGCCCCAGTGGTCTCTCAGGCTGCTCCTGCACATGTGGCTGAACCCCCGGCCTGGGTAGAGTCCTTTTCTAGGTCTATCTCCCAGTCATTTGCTGAGTCCATGGGACTTCTGTCCAGGACTTTGATGAATATGCATCAGCCCCCTTCACAGGGTGCCTCTAATGCTCTTGCTAAGGGGCCTTTAGGACTGGAGCTCACAGAGGATTCATCATCAGGGCATGGACCCCGTCCGTCTAAGAGGCTCCGCAGGGTTTCCTCTCCCTCCTCATCCCGTGGCTCTGATTCAAGGGCTGAGGACTCGCAGGATGAGGAGGATGCCTATACAGGGGGCTCGGAGGCTAACTCCATGTGCCCCATTGCTCCTTCCGAGGGTGACTCAGAATTTAGTGACTTGATTGCTTCCATTAATTCTGTACTGGATCTCAGTCCGCCAGTATCAGAGGAGCAACCCTCTCTGGCAGAAAAGCACCAGTTTACCTCGCCTAAGAGAGTAAAGAGTGTGTTCTTTAACCACTCCAGTTTTCAGGCCGCTGTGACCAAACCCAGGGCGTGTCCTGACAAACGCTTCCCAAAGCGTGGTTCTGATGACCGTTTTCCCTTTCCACCTGAGGTGGTCAAGGAGTGGGCTCACTCCCCAAAGGTAGACCCTCCGGTGTCTAGGCTCTCAGCCCGGACCGTTGTGTCGGTGGCTGATGGCACTTCCCTTAAGGATTCCACTGACCGTCAGATTGACCTTCTGGCCAAATCCGTGTATGAAGCGGTGGGGGCCGCGTTTTCTCCAACTTTTGCAGCAGTGTGGGCCCTCAAAGCCATCTCTGCTAGTCTGGAGGAGATGCATTCCCTCACCAGGGAATCTATGCCCGAGATGGTTGCCTTAACTTCTCAAGCTTCAGCTTTTTCTTCTTATGCCATGTCTGGCATGCTGGAGGCTTCTCACCACGCTGCGGTGGCTTTGGCTAATTCCCTCGTTATCCGCAGGACCTTGTGGCTTCGAGAGTGGAAGGCAGATGCTTCTTCAAAGAAGTACCTTGCTGGGCTCCCTTTTGCTGGTTCCCGGCTGTTCGGTGAACAGCTGGATGAAATTATTAAAGAGGCTACTGGCGGGAAGAGTACTTCCATGCCACAAACCAAGACCAGGAAACCTGCCCAGGGTAGGATTCAGTCGAGGTTTCGCTCCTTTCGTTCCTCCACTGGTCGTCCTCTAAGCCCTCCGCCTCGTCCGCTAACTCAGCCAAGGAGCAGAAATCCAACTGGCGCTCCAGAGCACGTCCGCAGAAGACCGCAGGAGGTCCTGCCACTAAGGCAGCCTCCTCATGACTGTCAGATCCAGCCACGTCCTTAGTCGGTGGCAGGCTCTCCCACTTTGGTGACGCTTGGTTTCAACAAGTCTCCGATCAGTGGGTGAGAGATATCATCTCTCACGGCTACAGGATAGAATTTTCTTCCAGCCCGCCAAACAGATTTTTTCTCTCAACTCCCCCCTGCTCCAGGGCCGCCGCCTTTTCACAGGCCGTGGCAGCCTTGCAGGCCAACGGAGTAATTGTACCAGTTCCCGCCCGGGAACGGTTCAGAGGTTTCTACTCAAACCTCTTCCTAGTTCCCAAAAAGAACGGTACCTTCAGGCCCATCCTGGATCTCAAGCTTCTCAACAAGCATGTTCGGGTGCGGCACTTTCGCATGGAGTCCCTGCGATCAGTCATTGCCTCAATGACCCAAGGGGATTTCCTGGCGTCCATCGACATCAGAGATGCCTATCTGCATGTGTCCATTGCGGTTTCACACCAGCGTTGGCTACGCTTTGCAATAGGAGACGATCATTTCCAATTCGTGGCTCTCCCTTTCGGGTTAGCCACGGCCCCTCGGGTTTTCACCAAGGTCATGGCAGCCGTGATTGCGGTTCTGCACCTTCAGGGGTTGGCAGTGCTCCCCTAACTGGACGACCTTCTAGTCAAAGCGCCATCCAGCGCAGACTGTCAGCGGAGTGTCTCGCTCACTCTCAGCACTCTAGCCCAATTCGGGTGGCTTGTCAATCTGCCCAAATCCACTCTGACTCCGACCCAGAGTCTCACGTACCTAGGGATGCAGTTCGAGACTCTGCCGGCACTTGTGACGTTGCCCTTAGACAAACAGCTGTCACTCCAGTTGGCGGTGCGCTCTCTCCTGAGGCCCCGCCGTTATACCCTCAGGCATCTGATGCAGGTGCTGGGTCAAATGGTGGCGTCCATGGAGGCTGTTCCCTTTGCCCAGTTCCATCTGCGCCCCCTGCAGCTGGACATTCTCCGCTGTTGGGACAAGCGGCCTTCCTCCTTACACAAGTCAGTGGCTCTGTCGCCACGGACCAAGAGCTCTCTTCAGTGGTGGCTTCGGCCCCTCTCCCTGTCCCAAGGGCGCTCCTTCCTGGCCCCGTTCTGGGTGATTCTCACCACGGATGCCAGTCTATCCGGCTCGGGAGCGGTATGTCTCCACCACAGAGCACAGGGCACTTGGACTCCGTCCGAGTCAGCCCTTTCAGTCAATGTGCTGGAAATCAGAGCTGTACTTCTAGCTCTCCTAGCATTTCACCATCTGCTGGCGGGCAGGCACATTCGAGTCCAGTCAGACAACGCGACAGCGGTTGCCTACATCAACCATCAAGGCAGGACACGCAGCCGCCTGGCAATGATGGAGGTACAACGCATTCTTCAATGGGCGGAGGAGTCCAGGTCCACCATATCCGCAGTCCACATCCCAGGCGTGGACAACTGGGAGGCAGATTATCTAAGCCGTCAAAGCGTGGACGGTGGCGAGTGGTCCCTGCACCCGGCAGTATTTCAATCGATCTGCCGCAAATGGGGCACTCCGGACGTGGACCTAATGGCATCCCGTCACAACAACAAAGTTCCTGTCTACGTGGTTCGCTCCCACGATCCTCAGGCCTTCGCCGCGGACGCTCTGGTTCAGGACTGGTCCCAGTTTCGTCTGTCCTACGTGTTTCCCCCTCTAGCCCTCTTGCCCAGAGTCCTGCGCAAGATCAGAATGGAGGGTCGTCGAGTCATTCTCATTGCACCGGACTGGCCCAGGCGAGCTTGGTATCCGGACCTGCTCCAACTGTCCGTAGAGATGCCGTGGCCTCTCCCGGACCGTCCAGACCTACTCTCGCAAGGTCCGTTCTTCCACCCAAATTCTGCGGCCCTCAAATTGACGGCGTGGCTCTTGAGTCCTGGATTTTGACGGCTTCTGGTATTCCTCCTGAAGTCATCTCCACTGTGACTCGGGCCCGTAAGTCTTCGTCCGCTAAGATCTATCACAGGACTTGGAAAATTTTCCTGTCCTGGTGTTGCTCTACCGGCCATTCTCCTTGGCCATTCTCCTTGTCGACCCTTCTGTCTTTTCTACAGTCCGGTCTGCAGCTAGGTCTGTCCCTCAACTCTCTCAAGGGACAGGTTTCGGCCCTGTCAGTCCTGTTCCAGCTGCGTCTCGCTCGGCTGGCTCAGGTCCGCACCTTCATGCAGGGCGCGTCTCACATCATCCCGCCTTACCGGCGGCCCTTGGACCCCTAGGACCTTAACTTGGTTCTCACGGTCTTGCAGAAACCCCCCTTTGAGCCCCTTAGGGAGGTTTCTTTGTATCGTCTCTCACAGAAAGTGGCCTTTCTGGTTGCTATAACTTCTCTCAGGAGAGTTTCTGATTTGGCTGCGCTCTCCTCGGAGTCACCCTTTTTAGTCTTTCATCAAGACAAGGTGGTTCTCCGTCCGACTCCGGACTTCCTTCCTAAGGTGGTCTCTCCTTTCCACCTACCAGGACATTACCTTACCTTCCTTCTGTCCGGCCCCTGTTCATCGCTTTGAAAAAGCTCTACTTACTCTAGATCTGGTGCGTGCTCTCCGGATCTATGTGTCTCGCACCGCTGCGCTTAGGCGGTGTACCTCTCTTTTTGTGCTCACCACAGGTCGGCGCAAGGGCCTCCCTGCTTCTAAGCCGACCTTAGCCCGTTGGATTAGGTCGACCATTTCGGACGCCTACCAAAGTTCGCAGGCTCCTCCCCCGCCGGGGATCAAAGCGCACTCGACCAGGGCTGTCGGTGCTTCTTGGGCTTTTCGGCACCAGGCTACGGCTCAGCAAGTCTGTCAGGCTGCCACTTGGGCTAGCCTGCATACCTTCTTGAAGCACTACCAAGTGCATGCTCATGCTTCGGCAGATGCGAGCTTGGGCAGACGCATCCTTCAGGCGGCTGTCGCCCATTTGTGAAGTTAGGTTCTGCCTACTTCTTAGGTTTTTTGTTTATTTCCCACCCAGGGACTGCTTTGGAACGTCCCAAGGTCTGGGTCTCCCAAAGGAACGATAAAGAAAAAGAGAATTTTGTTTACTTACCGTAAATTCTTTTTCTTATAGTTCCGTCTTGGGAGACCCAGCACCCTCCCTGTTGCCTGTTGGCAATTTCCTTGTTCCGTGTGTTTTCACATGCTGTTGTCGTGGACAGAGTCTCCGGTTGTTCCGGCTCTTGCTCTGTTCTACTTGTGGGTGGCTATTCTCCTTCAGCTTTTGCACTAAACTGGTTGTGACTGGTTCACCAGGGGGTGTATAGGCTCAGAGGGAGGAGCTACACCTTTTAGGTGTAGTACTTTGTGTGTCCTCCGGAGGCAGAAGCTATACACCCAAGGTCTGGGTCTCCCAAGACGGAACTATAAGAAAAAGAATTTACGGTAAGTAAACAAAATTCTCTTTTTAATGTTTTTTTTAATTTCTTTTATTTATTTTTTTTAGGGAAAATTGTTCCTTTATCCCAGGTGGTCACACCTACAGTGACCCCAGTAGCTTCCCCTAGCAGAGCGAATACTCCCATATCTCTTATATCTGAAGACCGTGAAGAACCGTCATCTGTAAAGAGTCCTCGTCCAAACGCATGGAACAATACTGAGCTGCCATTAGAAGAAGAAAACCCACACTCCCTTAAAGAGGCCGTTCAATACAAAGATGCTGTGTAAGTAGCATATTAAAGGGGTCCTCTCTCACTGAATTACTGTTTTTCTTGGCACTTCAATCCCAATAGTCCATCTTGTGTACATTGTTTTTATTTATTAATCGTTCTGCTTTGTTGTACGCACCAGATTTTGGCCTTCTAAACTAAAACTAGCACCTTAATCAGCGCCTGTGCTGTATTCTATAAAGGTGCACGTTACCCCCTCACCCCCATTCCCCTGTAGACCCCAAAAATACCTTTATAAAATCTCTTGCCGTCTTTTTCTGAGACCCATTTTCCTGGGTCGTGCAGGTGCACTTCACTCTGCCCTGAACCGGCAAGTTCTCTGCCCAGGTGCGAAATTTCGCCCGGCGATGTGGATGAAGTCGGTGAAGTCAACCACATCGCTGAGCAAAATCTCACGCCTGCGCAGAGAACTCGGTGGTTCGCGTAGGTGCGCCTATGTTTTCGGCTCTGCCCGTAGCAGGGATTTTGCCCGCCTATGTGGATGGCGTCAGAGGCATCATCCACGTCAATCAGCACAGGAGGAAGGCGAAGGAGGGACGGGGGCGCAGATTAGGACGCCCGTTGGACCAGATTGAACAATTTACATGCAGGGTGGGAGATTTTATAAAGATATTTTTGGGATCTACAGGGGAGGTCAGGGGGTAAACGTGTACCTTTATAGAATGCAGCATAGGCACTGCTGAAGGTCCTAGTTTTAGTTTAGAAGGCCAAAATCTGGTGACAGGTACCCTAAGTGTTTTCTACTTATTCTATTGTCTGTGCCACTTATTCCTATCAGGGGGATAGCCAACCAAATCTGTCTTTTGTCAGATACATGTATGTTTTTTAACCTCTATTTAAAGGGAACCAAACATCTGGATTTTTGTCTATAAGGTGCAGCCAGTGCAGTACTGGCACTATCAGGCACAGGCTGTACATACCATTAGTGGGCAGCTCGGATGTTTAGGCTGTGAAATCCAAGTTTATGAAGTTTGAAAATTCATCCACTTTTTGATTGACGTGCGCACCTCTCTGCTAATGTCCGGGCGTGTTATGCACATGATTCCCGCCCCCCCCCCCCCCTCCTCGCTGCCTGTTCCTCCCTTTCTTTGGCTGTATGTGGCTGTATGCAAATTTCTAATCTTCAGTTACACGGCGTCAGAGTTGGCGCCTGCGCATAGCGCTCATCTCCGACGCCATGTTTTTGAAGCCCGCATACAGTGTTTGGTGTCTGAGAGGGCGGCGCTTGCACCCTCGCTTCTTCATATCTCGTTGTGACAGCAGAAGCGCGCGGTGTCACAACAGGACTGGAGAACAGCTGATCTTACCGATTAGCTGCTGCAGACTATATCGTAGCAGATGTCTGCTGCAGCTAATCGGTAAGATCAGCTGTTCTCCAGTCCTGTTGTGACACCGCGTGCGCTCCCGCTGTCACAACGAGATATGAAGAAGCGAGGGCGCAAGCGCCACCCTGTCAGACACCAAACACTGCATGCGGTTTCATGTTATATTGACTAAGGAATGGTAATGGTAGAAGTCAGTTTGGTACATTTTCAAGTGGAATAACAATGCAGAATTTAAACATTGCACTACAACTAGGGACAAAGTATCTGCTAAGACAGACATGCCAGTAGCATTGACAAGTCCTCTATAATTGCTTCAGTCTTTAAACGTCTGTGTGTTCAGCTTTTTACTCTTCAGTGATGTTCTAAAATGTCACTGCAAAGTATAGCAGGAGCAGGAAGCCAGCTGTCAAACACAGCCAGACTCGCTGTAGAGAAGGCAGAGATGGCCTTATTACCATCTCTGTCTTCTGTGTTGCTGTATATGCAGCACTGAACAAGCAATTCTTCCTCCTCTAGACACAGCACTCATGTGATCACTGAATACTGATTTCCAGGTCTTGTGTAATAATTATGACATCTGCAGAACACCTATCTGACTTATGGCGTGTGTTGGGTCTTTGTAGAATATGTACATCAGCAGCTCCTCTTCTCTCAATATGGGGTAGTGTACAGCAAGTCTGATTGGGAACACCATGGTGTAGATATTCTCTCGATTTTGGAGCCAAGTTGATTAGTGAACATTACACATATGTAAGCACACAGATGCATAGTCTACTTTTTATTCATATTTTCTTTACATTTTGCTCCATGTCTTTGCTTAGTGTAATGACGGTAGCGGAGGAAGAAGACCCGAAGAGCCTAGTCTCTGTTACGTCTGAACCACAGAAGCCAATTGTTCCTTCTCCTAAACGAGAAGTGACACCTGTTCCTTCTTCATCCAGCTCCTCAACGTCCACCGCGGAGAGCAGCACCATCACCGAGTCCGACACCCTGGACAAACCGCTCTCCGAAGGAGAGGTCCTGTACAGTGATGGACAGATAATTGTCCCAAGAGGTAAAAGCTGCAAAAAAACCCCAAAAAGATTGAAATGCATGGTGGCTATTAAACAGGGCCGGACTGGGACTAAAATTGAGCCCTGACATTTGGGGGTACACAGGCTCGCTTTTCGCGTGGTGAATGTGTAATATCTTTCTGCACTTGTATTTGTGAGTACTGTATAGCACTGTGAGCACTGTATGGCGTTATGTGCGTACTGTATGGCATTATGTGCATACTGTATGGCATTATGTCAGTACTGTATGGCATTATGTAAGTACTGTATGGCACTATGTGCGTACTGTATGGCACTATGTGCGTACGGTATGGCATTATGTGAGTACTGTATGGCACTATGTGAGTACTGTATGGCACTATGTAAGTACTGTATGGCACTATGTGCGTACTGTATGGCACTATGTGCGTACTGTATGGCACTATGTGCGTACGGTATGGCATTATGTGAGTACTGTATGGTACTATGTGAGTACTGTATGGCACTATGTAAGTACTGTATGGCATTATGTAAGTACTGTATGGCACTATGTGAGTACTGTATGGCACTATGTAAGTACTGTATGGCATTATGTAAGTACTGTATGGCACTATGTGAGTACTGTATGGCACTATGTAAGTACTGTATGGCACTATGTGAGTACTGTATGGCACTATGTGCGTACGGTATGGCATTATGTGAGTACTGTATGGCACTATGTGAGTACTGTATGGCATTATGTAAGTACTGTATGGCACTATGTGAGTACTGTATGGCACTATGTGCGTACGGTATGGCATTATGTGAGTACTGTATGGCACTATGTGAGTACTGTATGGCACTATGTGAGTACTGTATGGCATTATGTGAGTACTGTATGGCACTATGTGACACATTTTTGCAGTGTGTAGCAGACCTTGATGTATTTTCTGCTCTTTGCTTCCCTGATTTGTGGATTGTTCCGCCACATACCTGTGCCCTAATCACTTTACAAGCGCTGCAGTCACTATAGGGGATTGTACCTGTGCGGACAGGTCCAGGACTAATATCACTGATATCACACTAATTAGTCCTCGATTAATGACCCCTACACACACACACACACACACACACACACACACACACACACACACACACACACACTGCACCCCCATTACCCCTCCCCCCAACACACACACATACAATACAATGCACCCCCATTACCCTCTCACACACAATACAATGCACCCCCATTACACACACACACACACACACACACACACACACAGTACACACACACACACACACACAGTACACACACACACAATACAATGAAATGCACCCCCATTACCCTCACACACACAGTACAATGCACCCCCATTACCCCTCCCCCCACACATAATACAATGCACCCCCATTACACACACACACACACACACATGCAATGCACCCCCATTACCCTCACACACAGTACAATGCACCCCATTACACACACACACACACACAATACAATGCACCCCCATTACCCCTCCCCCCCACACATAATACAATGCACCCTCCATTACCCCCTCCCCAGACATAATACATTGCACCCCCCATCACCCCCTGCAGACACAAATTACACTGCCCCATCCCTACACACTACTGCCTCCCCCCCTCCCTCGGAATACAGGTCTCCCCCTCTGCCTGTCACAAAGGTGTGTTCCTTCACAAATGTTCCCCATTATGTGTCCTCAGCCCCTCCCTACTCATCCCCATTAATTAAACCTTTCATCTTCGGCTCTTCCATGGAGCGCTTACCGCTGCCTGATGTCTCCTGTGTGCTGGCGCCCGCAGCACTCTGATGATGTCAGCAAGGTGCTGATCTCATCACGTTGCTGCACGTCGGGGCCCAATCCTGGCGCGCTGTTCAAATGTATTTACGTCTGAAAGACGCAAATACATTTGCATAGGAAGGAGGAAGCTGCGGTCACAGACACCGGCTCCGCTGCGCTCCTCAGCTGTGTGTGCATGCCGGATCGGCACAGCAGCACACAGCAGGGCCGGCACAGCGCTGCCTCCTGGTCCTGCTACAGCTAGTGTGCCCGGCATGCACACACTGCTGAGGAGCGTGGCGGTGACTGCAGATACAGCGGCCCACTACAGGGACCGGCCCACTACAGGGACCGGCCCATCTGGCATTTGCCAGACTTGCCCTATGGTCAGTCCGGGCCTGCTATTAAATGTATTTCCATAACCCAATGTACATATGATTACACCTATTATCGCTTAGATTGTTTTCAATTTATTTATTTAAAAAATATTTTTGCAGAAATGTGACAATTGGAAATAGTATATTCTGTTGTCACATATGTTTTAATATCTCAGTATACATTCATGGACCTATCCTGAACTGGTAAGTGAATACATGTATCCAGTGTACTCAATATTCTGCTAGTTTGTTGCAATGTACCAGTCTGAGGTCCAGGCTATTTTGCTCAGGGAACATTTGCCTAGGTTTGGATATAATTGTAGCCACACCAGCTGAATGCAGGTGTTGGTGTATAGAGAGATTGCTGTCTATGAATATCAACAAGACTGTTCTCATTCACTGACTGCAAACGCATCTTGAAAATGCCAAGGTGTCAAAGGCGTTGTGCGGCCTTAGGGTACAATTCTGGAGTTACTCTTTGTTACTGCAGACTTGTGATCCTCACAGCATTTGCTCTCCGTGCTGTGAGGATTCTCCGGCATCGTGAGTGGGCGGACACAAGACCACAAGTATGTTATTTGCATTCTCCCGTCCACACTCCAACTAGACTTATCAATTCACTTGCATTGAGCGAGGTTGGGCACGTCTAGTCGGCAAGTTGACTGCATGTGTATGAAAATCGCATACTTGTGGTCTTGTGTCCGTCCGATGCCGGAGAATCCTCACAGCACGGAGTGTGAATGCTGTGAGGATTCACAGGTCTGCAGTAACAAAGAATGACTGCAGACTTGTATCCTATAGTCTGACAATCCCTTTAATACACAATATACAGTGGAACCTTGGTTAATGAGAACAATCCGTTCTGGGAGTGCGCTTGTTAACCAAGTTACTCATTCAGCAAAGCAAGAATTTCCATAGGAAATCATTGCAATGCTGACAATTCGTTCCACAATTTGTTAAATGTCCCATCCTGGTCCCCTATTGTGTCATTCCACACATGCACAAACTCACACAAACACACAAGCACGCACGCACACGCACATATTATGCTCACCTTACCTTCCGTTCCATCGCCGGTCTCCTGGGACTTGCTGTTCTCCGGTACGGGCTGTGTATCGGGTTACCATCACGACGAGGGAGGAACGTCCACTGCCAGAGCGCTGACGTCAAAGGCAGGAGCCGCTTGCCTCTGATTGGTCAGCGCGCTGCCTTTGAATAGCGGTGACAGAGGAAGTTCCTGCTTCGTCATTATGTTTGCCGATGTACAGCCTGGAGTGGCGAACTACAGGACCCAGGAGGCCGGCGATGGAACAGAAGGTACACATATTATGCTCACCTTATCCTCCGTTCCATCGCCGGCCTCCTGGATCTTGTAGTTCGCCGCGAGGATTCCTCCCTCATCGCGATGTACCGGCGGACTACAAGAACCATGAGGCCGGCGATGGAACGGAAGGTAAGGTGAGCATAATACTGTATGTGTGTGCGTGCGTGTGTGCTTGTGTGTGTTTGTGTGGACTGCAAGAGTTGGTTAGAGCACGGTGGATGGATGGAACCGGAAGTGTGTGCGGTGAGGATTTTGCTCGTTCAGCAAAGCTTTCTCATAAACCGAGTTACAAATTTACAGAAAGCTTTGCTTGTTAAGCGAAATTCTCGTTAAGTGGGTTACTCATTAAGCGAGGTTCCACTGTATATTAGAAAGTTGTAGAATGTAGAGCTCAGTGATTAAACTTCTTGTACATCAAATTGGAAAATGTCTTTAAACAAAACCTAGTGACAATCTGTGGCTGCCATTTTTATGTAATAAAGGAGCTGGCAGCCACAGACTGGTGATATTTACAAAAGCACTCGTAAAGTAGTCCTAACTTTAAAGCAAATGTTGGCCCCATACTTCCAGGTTCTAGACCATTCATAACAGGATCCCACAATTCTCCGTGGCCGCTCTTGCAGTTAAAAAAGCCAGATCTCACTCCTTGCACCACCCCTGCGCTGTCGTATAATTCACAAAGCACTTAATGAACATTATCATTAGAGAGGTCAGTGTTTGGTAGCTGCTTGGTTGTATGGAGCAGAGCTTGGTTAGTGCAGAGAGGGAGATCTCGCTCTTTCACTGCGAGAGCGGCTGAGAACAGTTGTGGGGTCCCGCTTCACCTGCTGAGATTCCACAATCCAAAAGATCATGCCCTACTATTGCAAGAAGGTCGAGCCCTTGCAGAGGTCAATATTGACCCCTCTGAGAAAAATCACCAGTCTGTGGCTACCAGCTCTTATTAAATAAAAAGGACAGCCCCAAACTGATAAGTACTCGTATAGTCACACATAAATTTGTTGCAAAAATCTGTGACTAAGTGCATACATCTTTTTGCAAGCCGCACTCGGATCAGAGAGACAATCATAGACATTTCTGCAACAAATCTGAAACGTAAATATTATCCAGGGCTATTTAACCACTGGTCTCACTGGGACATGCCCAGACGTAGATACTTTTCTTGTAGATGATAAAAATGTGGACTATTCTCTTCAGCGTGTCCTCACTCCAATTTAGCTCCATCTTTAGACAGTATAGTTCACTGGACCCAGTTAGTTTCAATATGACAACGTGGGAGAAAGGTCTGCATGTCAACTCCATTTCTCGGGGGCTTCATTGGGGGACACAGAATTATGGGGTAGTCTGCTGCCACCTGGAGGCTGACACAGATATTACATGGAATTAGAAATAGAGTCTCCTTGCCTGCCTTCATCCGGCCTCCTCAGTGTTTTTTCTATTTCAGACCAGTCTAAAGCGGGCTTTACACGCTATGATATCATTAGTGAATTATCGTCGGGGTCACTGTGTTTGTGACGCACATCCGGCGTCATTAACGATATCGCAGTGTGTGACACTTATGAGCGACCTTAAACGATTGCAAAAATGGCCAAAATCGTTTGCCGTGGAGAGGTCATCCTGAAACAAAGAATCGTTTTCTGCATGTTAGCGATGTTGTTCCTCGTTCCTGCGGCAGCACACATCGCTGTGTGTGACACCGCAGGAGCGAGGAACATCTCCTTACCTCCCTCCACCGGCAATGCGGAAGGAAGAAGTTGGGCGGGATGTTACGTCCCGCTCATCTCCGCCCCTCCGCTTTTATTGGATGCCTGCCGTGTGACGTCGCTGTGACGCCGCATGACCTGCCCCCTTAGAAAGGAGGCGGTTCGCCGGCCAGAGCGACGTCGCAGGGCAGGTATGTGCGTCTGACACTGCCGTAGCGATAATGTTTTCTACGGCAGCTATCACACAATATTGCACGTACGACAGGGGCGGGTACTATCGCGCTCGACATTGCTAGCCGATGCTAGCGATGTCGCAGCGTGTAAAGCCAGTTTTAGATGTTGGTATTTTGAGGCCAAGTTAGACTTTAATCATTTCACTTTTTCAGATGGATCTCTTCTAGGATAACAGGGTGTAATTGTGCATGCTGTTTCACCCACAACGGTAGAGATTATAGGCTGTAATTGTTCAGTCAGTATCCTCTCGCGACTGCATGGCTAGACTAGGTATCTTAACACAGTCAGCGATCAGGTACCAGGGTGGTGGTAGTTTAGCCTTTTGGCACCTGCCCCCCATAGCGCTTGCTTGCATAGAGCAAAAGATGAAGTCCAGACTTCACCAGTCACTGCTGGCTGATTAGTTTAGCCATTAGTGAGCCTCATAGGGCTGACAGTGTTCCCCCATTTAGGGTTAGGGGGCACTCGGCTTGGGCTTTGAGATCTTCCTGGACCCGTTCTTCACCAGGCCTAATTTCTGCAACTATGTACAACAACTACGTGGTTATAGGTGCATACCTTTCTAAGCCCTTCTCTTCTCCAGATGCAAGTATTGGCAGGAAGATACTGCAGGCGACAGGCGCCCAGACGGCAGCTTCAGCAGAAGGTGGAAAATTCTGTGATAACAGTATAATTGGTTTTCATTCCCCCCCAGGGACAGCTTTAGGACGTCCCATGGTTCTGTGTCCCCCAATGAAACGACCGAGAAAAGTAGATTTTTGGTACTCACTGTAAACTGTTTCTCGTTAGTCTTCTTTGTGGGACACAGCTCCCTCCCCTGAGCGCCAGGTTGGGTGTGTATTTACGTTGTCCTTCTCTTGGTGCTATTGCAATTTCTCTTCCTTTTTATGCCTTAACTCTTTAAATGTTTGCTTCTTCATCGTTCCTTATGGGAGACCCAAACCATGGGTGTATAGCTTCTGCCTCCGGAGGACACACAAAGTACTACACTAAAAGTGTAGCTCCTCCCTCCGAGCATATACACTCCCCGGATGACAAATCCAACCAGTTCAATGCTTTGTGTTCAGGAGGTCACACACACACATGCATCCTCTGATTTTTGATTTTTGATTTCAAAGATTTGGAAGAAAAGCGGGTCCAATCTGGACTCCCGGCATGTCCCTTCTCACCCCACTGTGTCGGCGGTGCTGTTAAGGTTGATGTTACAGGGCTGGAGCCTTCACATGCCGCGCTCCTTCACCATCCCTTGGGCTCTGGCTTGAAGTGGGAGCCATCACGGTTCTCACTGCTTTACAGGAGACCGGTCTCCATCCGCAGCCCTTTTCAGGACCCTGACGGACGGAGCGATCATCCCCCAGGGACCTGGCACCTGCGTCTCACAAGCTAAGTACTGAGACGTTATTACCACAGACGGTGGTCCTTCCAGGGGTCCCTTGTACTTTAATATTGGGGGAGAGTGTGTTTTATCACTGTGTTAACATTTCCGGCCGGTTCTCCAGTTTTCACTGGAGAACCGCGCCGATGGTGCCTGCACGCTGGCCGCATGTTTAAATCTAGGCCCCGACTTCGCCTGAGGCCTAGTTTCGATTCTCTTCCCCTGCATGTCAGTCAGTGCAGTGGGACAGTGTGGCTCCGCCCAGCGGCTGTTCAGCACAGGGAAGTGACACTCCTCACTGAGGAAAGATTCCCTCCCCTGTATGCCTCATTTGCCCTCCATCCTGCTCTCAGAGTAGGCCCCGCCCCCTCTCCTCGCTGCGGACGCCATGTTCTCAGCGTTCTCAATGTCTCATAGCACATGGTGGCAAATGGGGGCCTGGGACAGAGCCCCCACTTCTGGGAGATCTGGAGGGCACAGAGAGTGTTAAACGGTTTGGCAAGCCACAACCTCCGGTTGTGCAGCTGCTCATATACTCTGTTTATATACTCTGCTGGGGGTCATTCTGGACAGAGCCCCCACTTCTGGGGGATCTGGAGGGCACAGAGATGTTCCTATGTTAAACGGTCTGGCAAGCCACAACCTCCGGTTGTGCAGCTGCTTATATACCCTGTTTATATACTCTGCTGGGGGTCTTTCTGGACAGAGCCCCCACTTCTGCAGCATGTCTTTTATCAGAGCAGGGCTGCAAGCCTGTTTTTATTATGCACCGCATGTAGACTCGTACTGTCTGTACCGAGCACATAACCACATTTTGATGCCTGTTCTAACATAGTGGTGCCGCAGCCTGGAAGCTCATCCCCAGTGGTCCCTCCGGCTGCTCCGGCTCCGGTGGCTGAACCCCCCGGCTTGGGTAGAATCCCTCTCTCCAGGGGACAGCTGTCCCGGACACTGCTGAGCATGCATCAGCCCCCTTCTCAGGGCGCTTCTGCTGCTACGGCTCGCTCAGCAAAGCTCACAGAGGATTCTTCATCTGGCTCAGACCCCGTCCTCCTAAAATGGAGACGCAGGGTCCCCCTTTTCTTTCCTCGTCCCGCGGCTCTGATTCACGAGCTGACTCGCAGGACAAGGAGGATGCCTTTACTAGGGGCTCGGACGCTACTCCATGTACCATGTTGTCCGAAGGTGACGCAGATGCTAATCATTTGATTGCGTCCATTATATTTGTACTGGACCTCAATCTGCCTGTATCAGGGGTGCAACCCCCTCTAGCAGAAAAGCATCAGTATACCTTGCCTAAGAGAACGGGGAGTGTGTTCTTTAACCACTCCAGTTTTTTCAGGCCACTGTGACCTAACCCAGAGCCTGTCCTGACAGACGCTTCCCAAAGCGTAGTTCTGGTGACTGTTTCCCCCTTCCACCACTGGTGGTCAAGGAGTGGGCTCATTCACCAAGGGTGGACCCTACGGTGTCTGGTCTCTCAGCCCGGACAGTTGTGTCAGTGGCTGACGGCACCTCTCTAAAGATCCCACTGTCCGCCAGGTTGTCCTTCTGGCCAAATCTATATATGAGGCGGCAGGGGCCTCGTTCTCCCCATCTTTTGCAGCAGTGCGGGCTCTCAAAGCCATCTCTGCTTCTCGGGAGAAGAAGCGTTCCCTCACCAGGGTCTTTATGCCCGACATGGTTGTCTTAACTTCCAGGCTTCAGTCTTTTCATCCTATAGCTGGAGACTGTCACCGCACTGCGGTGGCCTCGGCTACTTCCCTCGCTATCCGCAGGTTCCTGTGGCTTCGAGAGTGGAAGGCAGATGCTTCTTAAGAAGTTCCTTGCTGGACTCCCTTTTGCTGGGACCAGTCTGTTCGGTGAACAACTGGATGAAATTATTAAGGAGGTTTTTGGCAGGAAGAGTACCTCCATGCCACAACCCAGGAAACCTTTCCAGGGCAGGAACCAGTCGAGGTTTCGTTCCTTTCGTTTCCTCTAACTGGTCGTCCTCTAAGCCCTCGGCCCCGTCCACTAACTCAGCCAAGGTCCGTAAACCAACTGGCGCATGAAGCCGCGTCCTAAGTCGGCAGGAGCTGCTGCCACCAAGGCAGCCTCCACTTGATTATCTGGCCGCGCCAGTAACGTCCTTGGTCGGTGGCAGGCTCTCCCTCTTGGGCGACGTGTGGTTTTCAACACGTCTTCGATCAGTGGGTGTGGGTTCCCATCTCCCACGGCTACAGAATAGAATTCTATCCAGCCGCCAAACAGATTTTTTCTGTCAACTCCCCCCTGCTCCAAGGCCGCCGCCTTCTCACAGGCCGTAGCACTCTTGCAGGCCAATGGAATAATTGTACCAGTTCCCGACTGGGAACGGTTCTGAGATTTCTACTCAAATCTCTTCCTAGTCCCCGAGAAGGACGGTGCTTTCCGACCTGGATCTCAAGCTTCTCAACAAGCATGTTCAGGTGCGGCAATTTTGCATGGAATCTCTGCTATCAGTCAATGACCCAAGGAAATTTCTTGGCATCCATCGACATCAGAGATGTCTATCTGCATGTGCCATTCGCAGTTTCACACCAGTGTTGGCTACGTTTTGTAATTGGAGAGGAACATTTCCAATTCGTGGCTCTCCCCTTTGGGTTAGCCACGGCCCCTCGTGTATTCACCAGTTGCGGTTCAGCTCCTCCACGGGTTGGTAGTGATTCCTTACCTGGACGACCTTCTAGTCAGGGTTTCATCCAGTGCAGACTCTCAGCGGAGTGTCTCGCTCACTCTCAGCGGAGTGTCTCGTTCACTCTCAGCGGAGTGTCTCGCTCACTCTCAGCGGAGTGTCTCGCTCACTCTCAGCGGAGTGTCTCGCTCACTCTCAGCGGAGTGTCTCGCTCACTCTCAGCGGAGTGTCTCGCTCACTCTCAGCGGAGTGTCTCGCTCACTCTCAGCGGAGTGTCTCGCTCACTCTCGCCATGCTTGCAAGTCCACTCTGACCCCGACCCAGGAACTTCTGTACCTAGGGATGCAATTCGAGACTCTGCTGGCACTTGTGAAGCTGCGCTTAGTCAAACAGCAGTCCCTTCATCTGGTGGCTGAGGCTCCGCCGTCATTCCATCAGGCACCTCATGCAGGTGCTGGGTCAGATGGTGGCGTCAATGGAAGCGGTTCCCCTTGCCAGTTCCATCTGCGTCCCCTGCAGCTGGACATTTTCCGCTGTTGGGACAAGGGACCTCTTCCTTGCACAGGCTGGTGGCTCTGTCGCCACAGACCAGGAGCTCTCTTAAGTGGTGGCTTCGGCCCCTCTCTCTGTCCCAGGGACGCTCCTTTCTGGCCCCGTCCTGGGTGATTCTCACCACGGATGCCAGTCTATCCGGCTGGGGAGCAGTGTTTCTCCACCACCGAGCACAGGGCACTTGGACTCCGTCCGAATCAGCCCTCTCGATCAATGTGCTGGAAATCAGGGCTGTACTCCTAGGACTCGCAGCCGCCTAGCAATGTTGGAAGTTCAACGTATCCTTCAGTGGACGGAGGACTCCAAGTCCTCCATATCCGCAGTCCACATCCCAGGCGTAGAAAACTGGGAGGCAGATTATCTCAGCCGTCAAACCGTGGACAGCAGCGAGTGGGCCCTGCATCCGGCAGTGTTCCGGTCAATTTAGCAGGCGGGGCACTCCGGAAGTGGATCTAATGGCATCCCGGCACAACAACAAGGCCCCGGTTTACGTGGCTCGCTCCCACGATCCTCAGGCTTTGGCAGCGGACGCGCTGGTTCCAGATTGGTCCCAGTTCCGTCTGGCCTACGTGTTTCCCCCTCTAGCTCTCTTGCCCAGAGTCCTGCGCAAGATCAGAATGGAGGGCCGTCGGGTCGTTCTCATCGCCCCAGACTGGCCCAGGCGAGCTTGGTTCCCAGACCTGCGCCGTCTGTCCGTAGAGGTGCTGTGGCATCTCCCGGACCGGCCAGACCTTCTCTCAGAAGGTCCGTTTTCCGCCAGAATTCTGCGGCTCTCAGATTGACGGCGTGGCTCTTGAGCCCTGAATCCTTACGGCTTCAGGCATTCCTTCCGAGGTCATCTTCACTATGACTCAGGCTCGGAAGTCTTCCTCGGCCAGGATTTACCACAGGACTTGGAGAATTTTCCTGTCCTGGTGTCGTTCTTCCCTGTCCTTTCTACAGTCCGGCCTGCAGCTAGAACTGTTCCTCATTCCCTCAAGGGACAGGTCTCGGCTCTGTCAGCGTTGTTCCAGCGGCATATCGCCCGGCTGGCCCAGGTGCGCACCTTCATGCAGGGCGCATCTCACATCATTCCGCCTTACCGGCGGTCTCTGGATCCCTGAGACCTTAACTGGTCCTCATGGCCTTTCAGAAACCCCCCTTTGAGCCTCTTAGGGAGGTTTCGTTGTTTCGTCTTTCACAGAAAGTGGTCTTTCTGGTGGCCATAATTTCTCTCAGGAGAGTCTCTGATTTGACTCTGCTCTCTTCGGAGTCACCCTTTTTGGTTTTTCACCAAGACAAGGTGGTTCTCCGTCCGACTCCGGGCCTTCTCCCTAAGGTGGTGTCTCCTTTCCACCTTAACCAGGACATTTCATTGTCTTCCCTTTGTCGGCCCCTGTGCATCGCTTTGAGAAAGCGTTGCATGCTTTAGATTTGGTGCGGACGCTCCGGATCTATGTGTCACGCACCGCTGTTTTTTTAGGCGGTGCACCTCTCTTTTTGTGCTGACCACACGTCAGCGCAAGGGTTTCTCGGCTTCTAAACTGACCCTAGCTCGTTGGATTAGGTCGGCCATATCCGATGCCTACCAATGTTCTCAGGTGCCTCCCCCGCCGGGGATTAAGGCGCACTCGACCAGAGCTGTCGGTGCCTCTTGCGCTACGGCTCAGCAGGTCTGTCAGGCTGCCACTTGGTCTAGTCTGCACACCCTTTCGAAGCACTACCAAGTGCATGCTCATGCTTCGGCAGATGCGAGCTTGGGCAGACGCATCCTTCGGACGGCTGTCGCCCATTTTGTGAAGTTAGGTTTGCCTACTTCTCAGTTTCTGTCTATTTCCCACCCATGGACTGCTTTGAGACGTCCCATGGTTTGGGTCTCCCATAAGGAACGATGAAGAAAAAGAGAATTTTGTTTACTTACCGTAAATTCTTTTTCTTATAGTTCCGACATGGGAGACCCAGCACCCTCCCTGTTGCCTGTTGGCAGCTTTCTTGTTCCGTGTGTTTTCACCGGCGGTTGTTGTAGACAGAGGTTCCGGTTATTCCGGGTTTTACTCTATCTCTACTTATGGGTGGATGTCCTCCTTCAGCTTTGGCACTAAACTGGTTGGATTTGTCATCCGGGGAGTGTATATGCTCGGAGGGAGGAGCTACACTTTTAGTGTAGTACTTTGTGTGTCCTCCGGAGGCAGAAGCTATACACCCATGGTTTGGGTCTCCCATGTCGGAACTATAAGAAAAAGAATTTACAGTAAGTAAACAAAATTCTCTTTTTCTCTGACGCCTCATTGGGGGACACAGGACCATGGGACACAGAACCATGGGTGTTATTGCTGCCTATCCATAGGAGGACACTAAGTAGATGCAAAAGCATAGCTCCTCCTCTGCAGTATACACCCCCTGGCCGGGCCAGGCAACCCCAGTTTTAGCTTAGTGTCTGTAGGAGACACTTCCTTTCAAGGTTTGTTATTTTTTGAGGGCGACGGTTTCCTTTTGGGACCGATCTCCCACTACCATCAACGGGCGGGAACGTGGAGTGTCGCCGCCACGTACCCCCTCCTGCGACGCTGGATCCTGGGCTGGACGACGGGTTCCACAGACACCGATTTTCCAAAGCCCAGGGTAGAGGCCTGTGGCCCTATAGCCCAATTCCTCAGCCCCTCCTTGCAGGCTCTGAGTTGAATATGGCAGCAATTCCTCAGCCCCTCTTTGCAGGCTCTGAGTTGAATATGACACCGGTGTGACCGGACACAGCAAGCTGACTCTGCTATTTTCACTGCCTGGACGGAAGCAGTGTTTTAAGGTGAGATCCCCCCTGACTGGTTTCCCAGACAAAGGGAGAAAAGACGCTGCAGCATTTACAAGGATCCTGCACACACAGTGTTAACTTTTCTCTAGCTTGCTGGCTGGAGGAGGGGGGAAGTCCCTCGCTGTTTGCAGAAAGTCCTGCAGATAATTTCCTGGTGGCAGGGGGAGGGCACAGAGCTCAGGGACTCACGCTGTTTATATGCTCTAGCAGAAAAGCCGGCTGATAACCACCAGTGACAAACTGTGTGCTGACTGGAGGGAGAGGGAGGAAAACTATCAGAAGCTCCCTTCCCGCCATTTTTTTACTACCCACAGCAGGGGGGGGCACACTGAATTCATCTTCGCGCTCTTTTAGCGCTAAGCCCCATCCCCCCGCGGGCGCGATAAGCCCCGCCTTTTCCCCAGAAAAGCGTGCGAGATCTCCATAGAGCCTAATCCTTCCTGAGGACAGGGCCATCGGCTGATTCTGGTGAGGTGCTTGATTCAATTGTAGCTCTGCTGAGCATTGCTCTCCCTCCTGGCATACTCCTATTAGGAACATGCAGAAATCTAAGGGCACTAAGAGTGCTAAGGCCCACATAGTCTATTATTCAGCCTGCACTGCCTGCCACGCTGAGCTACCACGTAAACACACCTCTTCTCTCTGTGAGTCCTGTGCCCCTATAGCCCCCCACGACCCCCCCGCCACCACCGCCGCAACCGTCAACCCAGAGCCTAGGGCTCCCAGCCCACCGGAATGGGCACAGTTTCTGTCCCAATCCATGCAAAAACTGTCACAGAACCTGGTGCTGGCTATGCAATGTCATCCTCCACACCCTTCTGGGTCCCTGGATGGAACGCAGCCTGAGGATACCCCTATGGAGGATCCTTCAAAAGGTAATCCGGGCACATGCTTCACCGGTTGCAGGGATCAGGAAAAGAGCACACGGCCGGGTGTCTCCAGTGGGCTCTCCCTCGGGAGCACACAGGGCAGGCTCTCCCACACGCTCCACGGCTTCTGAAGAGCTGGAGGAGGGAGAATGCTGTTTATACCAAGAGGATTCCTTGGTTTCAGCCTCCCCAGATGATCAGACTGCAATAGCTACCTTATAGCAGCAATCAACCAAACTCTGCATGTGGAGGATCCCCCATCCACTACCACTGACCATGCGGTCTCCTTTAAGAGGGCAAGGAAACCCCAAAAGGTTTTCGCTGATCACCCAGAGTTTCAGGATAGCCTCACAAAGCAAAGGGAGAAGCCTGACAGGCGCGTCGGTAACCGAAAACTCATGGAGTCCCGGTACCGTTTTGCCTCACCTGCCCCTAAGGGCTGGGACGATCCGCCCTCGGTCGACCCCCCCCGGTCTCCCGCCTTACCACAAAGACGCTCCTGTCTTTACCCGATGGTTCCTCCATCAAGGACCCGACAGACAGGTGTAGCACCTCGCCCGCTCTGCTTTTGAGGCTGCGGGTTCCTCCCTCTCGCCCTCCTTTGCCTCTGTGTGGGTCGCAAAGGCGATCTCGATCTGGGCAGAATCCCTTAACACTTCGCTTGAGGAATCCCAGTTCACTCATACCGTCACAGATGTAAAAGCTCAAATTGCCGCTGCGGCGGAGTACCTCATCCAGGCCTCCATGGACGCTGCTACCTGCGCCGCGTTTGCCGCTCAAATACCATAGCCATCCGTAGAGCGCTCTGGCTCCGACAATGGCGAGCGGACTCTGCCTCCAAGAAGTCTCTCACGGGCCTTCCCTTTTTTCCAGACAGATTGTTTGGCGAACGTCTGGACAAGCTTATTTCTGACGCCACAGGAGGAAAGAGTACCTCCCTCCCCCAGCTGAAGTCCAGGACGTCCTTCACCAGACGTCCACTGTCCTCGTTCCGCTCCTTTCGGAACTCATTTGGTTGGTCGACATCCTGTGCTGTCCCCGCCACCAGCCGCGGACTACGCAGAGACCGACCTTCTCAGCTTTCCCCGAAACCCACTTCGTCATGGCAGCCTAGACCGAAACAGTCCAGGACTAGGGAGACTCGGCCACGACGTTTCCCCCACTCATGACTCCTTCGGCGCCCCGGAAGACACACTCATTGTAGGAGGTCGACTGCGGCTCTTTCAACACATCTGGGCTGCCGCCTCAGACGACATATGGGTGCGAGACCTTGTGTCTTCCGGTCACCACATAGAATTTCGGACCCGACCCCCGAGTCATTTCTTTCTCTCAAACCCCCCAAAGACTCGAAAACGACGCAAAGCTTTTTCTCAGCAATCCACTCGCTCCAAACAGCAGGAGTGAAAATACCTGTCCCAGACGACGAGAAGTTTGGAGGTTTTTATTCCAACCGCTTTGTGGTCCCCAAAAAGGATGGGTCAGTTCGACCCATCCTGAACCTCAAACACCTAAACAAACATGTGCACGTACGGAGATTCAGAATGGAGTCCCTAAGGTCCATTATTGCATCCATGGTCGAATGGGAATTCCTCGCCTCCATAGACATCAAGGACGCGTACCTGCACATACCCATTGCCCCAGATCACCAAAAGTTCCTCCGCTTCACAATTCAGGACTCCCACTTTCAATTCGTTGCTCTACCCTTCGGCCTTGCCACCGCACCAAGGGTCTTCACCAAAGTCATGGCGGCCGCCATGAGCGTCCTTCACGCCAGGGGATTAGTCGTTCTCCCTTACTTGGACGACCTCCTCATCAAGGCCCCCTCCTTCCGCGACTGCTCAACCAGCGTACAGATCACTGTGGACACCCTATCCCGCTTAGGGTGGCTAGTGAATCTGGACAAATCATCCCCGATCCCATCACGATCCATCACCTTCCTGGGCATGTCCCTGGACACCCGTCGGGGCTTGATCCTTCTCCCTCAGGACAAGGCGATTGCTCTTCAACGAGCGGTACGCTGCCTTCTACGTCCTCCGTCTCGCTCCATTCGATTCAGCATGAAAGTGCTCGGCAGGATGGTGGCGGCTATGGAAGCAGTACCCTTTGCTCAACTGCACCTCCGCCCACTGCAGCTAGCCCTTCTAGCGGCCTGGGAGAAGAGCCCCTTCTCCCTGGACAGACATCATCACCTGACACCTTCAGTCAGGTACGCACTCCGCTGGTGGCTTCGGTCCTCATCCCTATAGAAGGGGAGATCTTTTCTCCCAGTGAACTGGCTGGTCCTGACCACGGACGCCAGCCTCCTAGGCTGGGGAGCAGTGTACCGGCACCACACTGCTCAAGGACGTTGGACGCCCCAGGAGTCTTTCCTACCCATAAACATCCTGGAACTCCGCGCGATCTTCCTCGCGCTCAGAGCGTTCTGCCCTCTGCTAGCGGGTCGTCAGATTCGAGTCCAATCGGACAATGCAACAGCTGTAGCCTATATCAATCGGCAGAGGGGCACCCGCAGCAAAGCGGCTTATCTCGAGGCCCACAAGATCCTCAGCTGGGCCGAATCGACAGGGTCAGTGATATCAGCGGTACACATACCGGGGGTAGAGAACTGGGCAGCAGACTTTCTAAGTCGCCAAGGCCTGGCCGCCGGAGAATGGTCTCTCCACCCAGATGTGTTTCTACACATCTGCACTCGCTGGGGCACACCAGACGTGGACCTAATGGCCTCAAGGTTGAATGCAAAGGTACCCGCGTTCATAGCCAGGTCACGCGACCCGCAGTCCATTGGCGCAGATGCTTTAGTCTGCTCCTGGCACCACTTCCGCCTGCCTTACGTATTTCCACCTCTACCCCTGCTGCCGCGGGTAATCAGGAAGATCAAGGCAGAGGGAGTCCCGGTGATACTGATAGCACCGGACTGGCCCAGGCGCGCCTGGTACGCCGAATTAGTACATCAGAACTCCAGTGCCCTGAAGCTGACGGCAGGGCCATTGAGACCTGGATATTAACAAGAGCGGGATTCTCCCTCGCGGTTATTTCCACCTTGATCAGCGCCCGAAAGCCTGCTTCATCCCGCATTTACCACCATACGTGGAAAATCTTCCTTTCATGGTGCAGGGAAACTAACGTCCAGCCTATGCCTCTGGCCATCCCCAGAATTCTCGACTTTCTACAGTCTGGCTTGCAAGTGGGGTTGGCTCTCAGTTCCCTTAAAGGGCAGGTCTCAGCGCTCTCAATCTTCTACCAATGCCGCCTGGCTCAAAAACCGCAAGTCAAGACCTTCCTCCAGGGCGTTTCCCCGTACAAACGGCCGCTGGACCCATGAGACCTCAACCTCGTTCTGGATGGTCTCCAGAGGTCTCCTTTTGAACCCCTCAAGGAATCCTCCCTTGCTTTTCTGTCCTGGAAGGTAACATTCCTGGTGGCAATTACGTCCATCAGACTGGCTTTGGAGCTAGCAGCACTCTCTTGCCGCGAGCCTTTTCTGATCTTTCACTAAGACAAGGTGGCTCTGCGCCCCCTTCCGGATTTCCTTCCAAAGGTTCTTACCCCGTTTCATTTGAACGATTACATTGTTCTGCCTTCCTTTTGTCCACACCCAGTTCATAGGGTGGAAAGGTCTCTGCATTCGTTAGACCTCGTCAGAGCTCTCAGACATTACATATCCAGGACAGCCCCCTTTAGGAAAACGGACTCTTTGTTCGTCATTCCTGAGGGGCCTAAGAAGGGACAGGCAGCTTCAAAGGCGACTCTGGCTCGCTGGATTCGCTCTGTGATGCAGGAAGTCTACCGCTTGCAACTCAAGCCCATTCCTAGTGGGCTGCGGGCTCATTCCACGCGAGCAATTGGCACTTCGTGGGCCATTCGGCATCAGACTTCAGTGGGACAGGTGTGTAAGGCTGCGACCTGGTCTAGCCTACATACGTTTTCAAAGCATTACAGAGTCCATACCCAGGTTTCAGCTGAGGCAAATCTGGGTAGGAAAATTCTGCAAACGGCAGTAGAGCACCTCTCTCAGTAGGTGCTCCAGGCTGTCTGGGACTGGTTCCTAGTCCTTGGGTTGCGCGGTCTTGTTTTTATTTTTCCCATCCATGGACTGCTTTAGGATGTCCCATGGTCCTGTGTCCCCCAATGAGGCGTCAGAGAAAAACGGATTTTTGTGTACTCACCGTAAAATCGTTTTCTCTTAGCCATCATTGGGGGACACAGCACCCACCCTATTGCCCTGTTGGGCCTTGGTTCTCTCAGTACCTTATTTGGTTATGACTCTTCTTTTTTCATGTTCCTCTGTTGAGAAGTTTTTACTGTTTTTTTCTCCTACTGCTTGTGTACTAAAACTGAGGTTGCCTGGCCTGGCCAGGGGGTGTATACTGCAGAGGAGGAGCTATGCTTTTGCATCTACTTAGTGTCCTCCTATGGATAGGCAGCAATAACACCCATGGTCCTGTGTCCCCCAATGATGGCTAAGATAAAACGATTTTACGGTGAGTACACAAAAATCCGTTTTTCTCCTGCTGCTTGTTTATTAAGTGAAGGAAGCCAGGTGCTAGCAGGCAGGGTATAGTCTGCTGGGGAAGAGCCAAGATTTAGTTCTGTGTAATGTCTGCGTCAGCCTCCAGGTGGAGCAGACTATCCCATGGTTCTGTGTCCCCCCAATGGAGACTAACGAGAAACAGATTTTACTGTGAGTACCAAAAATCTACTTTTTGCAAATTTACTCAGGCAGTGTGGACCTCAGGTTCATAGTTTGAAGATACACCTGAGTAAATCACATTCAACCTATAACCTAACGTGTTGTTACAGAGGAAGGCAAAATATCACCATTCATATTATATTTTTCAAGAAGGGCATCCAGGTTTCTTTGTACTTTTGTTGTGACTCAACCATTACAATGTCATGCGCCAGAGAGTTCCATTATCTCACTGCTCTTACAATAAAGAATCCATAGTCTCACTGCTCTTACCATAAAGAATCACCACCTGTGATTATGACCAAACCTTCATTCCTCTAGACGTAAAGGATGCCGCTTGTCACCACCCTAGGGGTAAAAAGATAATTAGAAGGCTCTCTTTACTATCTCTTCAAATATTTGTACACTAGCTGTACTACCCGGCTTCGCCCGGGTTAATAACTGCTGTTAACAAAATAGAATGTATTAACAAAAATGTATTCTGCACACAAAAACCACAAAACAAATAGATAGAAATGTAATTATTAAATTGTTGCCTATATTAACCAATCAGAGCTCAGATTAATTAACTGTAGCAAAATAGAAGCTAAGCTGTGATTGGTTGCTATTGGCAGCCTGATAAATCTCCAGGCAATAGAAAGCCCTCCCCCTGACAGTATATATTAGCTCACACATACACATAATAGACAGGTCATGTGACTGACAGCAGCCGTATTTCCTATATGGTACATTTGTTGTTCTTGTAGTTTGGCTGCTTATTAATCAGATTTTTATTTTTGAAGGATAATACCAGACTTGTGTGTGTTTAGGGCGATTATGTGGCGAGGTTGGTGTATGTGTGGTGAGATGTGTGCTGAGGGTGGTATATGTGTTCAAGTACGTGGTAGTGTGTGGCGCATTGTGTATGTGTGTTCAAATCCCCGAGTGTGGTGAGTATCCCATGTCGGGGCCCCACCTTAGCAACTGTACGGTATATACTCTTTGGCTCCATCGCTCTCATTCTTGAAGTCCCCCTTTTTCACATCTGGCAGCTGTCAATTTGCCCCCAACACTTTTCGTTTCACTTTTTCCCCATTATGTAGATAGGGGCAAAATTGATTGGTAAATTGGAACACGCGGGGTTAAAATTTCGCCTCACAACATAGCACCTGGCGCTGCCCGGGATAGTAACAGTCTCTCTGTTTCTCTCCCATTCTCTGACTGTCTCCCCCTCTGTATATATCTCTCTGTCTCTCTCTCTATCTCTTTGTCTGTCTGTCTCTTTCCCTGTCTATCTCTTTCCCTGTCTATCTCTTTCCCTGTCTGTCACTTTCCCTGTCTGTCACTTTCCCTCTCTTTCCCTGTCTGTCTCTTTCCCTCTCTTTCCCTGTCTGTCTCTTTCCCTGTCAGTCTGTCTCTTTGTCTGTGTCTGCCTCTTTCCCTGGCTGCATTGTGACACGCCAACATTCCATATAAGGGCGTGGCTGCGCATTCTTCTGACGTTCTGGCTGCACTGTGGCTCCCAGCTCCATTCACTTTAATGGAGGCAGGTTTTTTGGCGAATAACTGTAAAGCGTGGTGTTAAAATTTCCCCTCGAAACATAGCCTATGACGCTCTCGGGGTATATACGTGTGAGTGTGCAAAATTTTGTGGCTGTTTATCTGCGACGGTGCGGATGCCAATCCCGGACATACACACACACACATACATACACACACATTCAGCTTTATATATTAGATTGTAATAATATCACCCCTTAGGCCTTTTGCCAATGCTGCAGATTTATCGCAGATTTTGCCTTGTTTTTTTCACGGATTTGCCACGGATTTCTCCAAAATCCGCAGTACAGTGAGTCCCCAGCCATTTCTATGGCATTTTTTGAAGTCTTGTGCCCATGCTGCGTTTTTTTTCCGCTGCGGAAATAGCGCGATTTGCCTGCGGAAAAATCTGCAGCATGTCAATTATTCCTGCGGATTGAGCCCATGAAAGTGACTGTGAGGTCAAAAATCCACAACAAATCTGCAGGTCTGTTCCCATAGGGTGATTTTTTTTTCCTGCGTTTTTGGTGCTTATTTTACATAATATATATATATATATATATATATATATATATATATATATATATATATATATATATATATATATATATAATTTTGACATGTATGACATCAAGAAACTTTTGATGGTCAAAATCCGCACCAAATTCCACACCAAAAATGCACAAGGTTTTGGTGCGTTTTTGTGGGAGATACTGCAGATTTTGCTGCAGAAAAATCTGCACCATCTTTTGTCCGTGGGCACATAGCCCAAGCCTTCATTTTTGCAAACTGAATAACCCCAAATTTGATAACCTGTTTATAAGGATTGGGACATTTAAATTCCAAGTGTCCAAACCATTGCTAATGTCCTCTGTCAGGGTAGAGTTGGGAGCCCCCCTTACACATCAGATGGCCAGCTGGTACTGCCAAAATATCAGAATTCAGCCGACTTTCTTGTAAGGTGTATGGAACTTTTAAAGTGTCTATACACATTACAGCCAAGATGGCGGGAGCAGCCAACTGTGTTATGTGCATCAGAGCCTCCCAACCAGTTATTTCTGGGGGAAGAAGTATCTGACATGTTGTGTTTCACTTTGTTTTTCTGCTGTCAGGTGATTTAATTGTATGCACACTCGGCTGACTGAGCGTGCATGTGTCTGGGAGGCTGGGAGGCCAGCCGTCTTGCATTGCTCCAGTCTCCAGAACTCCCTGCTGTGTGATTATTTGGACTGAGCGCACGTTTCATTAATCATTCATTTTTTGGGTATATTGTGCAATTAGCTGCTGTAATGTTTTCCAGAACTGGCTATGATTTTAATTAAATGAGCTTTATTTCTAAACTTTTAGCTTGAAACATTATGCGGGATTTTTTTTTTATTCCAGACTTGGCAGCAGGTGGATTGGTCTATCCAAACTTGATGGAAAGTTTATCCAGCACTCTTAAGGACACTAATGACATGGTAATGACTAGATCTATGTATCATTCAGTGAAAGATCAACATTTGGTGCAAAAATTGACGACATTCAGAAGTCTGTCTTCTGTTCGGAGCGTATAAACATTAATGTTCCCGTACCATGGCCGGCGGTCTGTACTGAAGGAGGTGGCCGGCGGTCTGTACTGAAGGAGGTGGCCGGCGGTCTGTACTGAAGGAGGTGGCCGGCGGTCTGTACTGAAGGAGGTGGCCGGCGGTCTGTACTGAAGGAGGTGGCCGGCGGTCTGTACTGAAGGAGGTGGCAGGCAGTCTGTACTGAAGGAGGTGGCCGGCGGTCTGTACTGAAGGAGGTGGCCGGCGGTCTGTACTGAAGGAGGTGGCCGGCGGTCTGTACTGAAGGAGGTGGCAGGCGGTCTGTACTGAAGGAGGTGGCCGGCGGTCTGTACTGAAGGAGGTTGCCTGCGGTCTGTACTGAAGGAGGTGGCCGGCGGTCTGTACTGAAGGAGGTGGCAGGCGGTCTGTACTGAAGGAGGTGGCAGGCGGTCTGTACTGAAGGAGGCTCCATATTCTGAGAATTTATTAGAAACTAGAAGGTGGCCGGATTCTAACGTATCGAGTAGTCTAGAATGTGTATGTAGGTTAGCAGATTGAATAATAAGGTAATGAATGGGCTGGATGGGTTCGGTGTAATTTAGAATTCTTATAATTGTTTATTGGTTTTAAAATGACAAACAACAGAAGGAACAGTTTTAATAGATGAGTCTAATGTTTAATGATGCCCATGGCTTGTAATGAAAGAAGGCCATGAACAGTGTAAAGGTAAGTAAAAATATGCTGATGCTGTGATGTGGCCCAATGCTGGTATGTGCCCCCATCGTGGTGCAGCCATCATCCTGACATGTGCCCCCATCCTACGGGGTAATGTGTGCGGGGGGCGGACTGTGTGTGGGGGGGGGATGGAGCCGAGCGGGGCTATGTCGCTGAGAACGTCAGTGCTGGGGACTGCATGGCTGGGGACAGGTGACTATCCAGGTGTGTGTGTGTGTATTCAGTGTATACATGCAGAGGGCAGAGGGGTGGAACCGAGTGGGGTAATGTGTGCGGGGGCGGAGGCGAGCGGTGGGTATGTGTCGGCTGGGTTGCCGGTGTGGGCTCCCAGGGGTGCAGCACTCACCGGGGAGTCGGGGCTCCGTGTGGGTGCGGGGAAAAGTGTCGGGCGTCATCCTGTCGGCCCGTAGTTCGGGCTGTTCAGTTAGCTGAACCGTTGGTCGCAGGATCTTTAGCGCGCGCTGTGGCGACGGTTGTCACTGTAATGACATCATTTTGGAGCAAGACAGACAGAGAATAAGGCAATTATATATATATAGATGTGCTTTATTAGATGTTACACAATTTCTGAAAGCAACAGTCCAGCAGTTTTTTTTTTGTTTTTTTTTATTTCACTACTTTAATGTTTCTTCTAATCTAAGCCCCCGGCCCCCTGTCTTATACTCACCCTCCTGTTATCTTAATTTTCTATTTGTGTCACTCCCATCGTTCTCCATCTGTTTGTGACCTGATGGCAGCTCCAGTGCTTCACAGAGCACACAGAGGTCACAACTCCATACAAGTCTATGAGAGCCTTGTTGTGGCTCTTATAGAGTTGTATTGAAAGCTTGTGATGTCACTTCTGACTTCCAGCTACTCAGAAGGTGCTGAGAGATCAGAGCTCCGCCGATAAAAGGGGAAGACGCCAGAGGTTAAGTATATTATTAGGGGCAGGGACCTTAGATTAAAAGCACCACTCCAGCGCTGAAAAAAAATACCCTGCTTAAGTGGTACTTTAAACAGTGGGGTTGATTGGTGGGAAGGTAAAGCCATAGATAACAACCATGTGCCGAATGACCTGAAATTCCATTGTTTGCCATGAGCATCACAACAACTTTCACATACAATAGTTTTGGAAAATTTCTCCCACAACAGGAAGGGGAAAGATGTTCCTTAAAAGGATTGTGTTAACAGAAATTACATATATTATTGAAATCAAATGTTTGTAATTGTAAAAAAAAAATATTTAGCAATGGTTTTTTTTCATATCTATTTCTTTATTAAAAAAATATAGAAATGTAGGAATCTTGCAGTTTTCACAGTAGCCAGTGGGGCTTTTTTTAGACTCCTACATATGTCTTGTCCTTTCAGTAAACTTTTACAGGAGTCCCATTATCATCAGAGGCAGGATTACAATGACAGGTAACACCTCTGTACCCAGCTTGATAACCCAGGATCTGCCAATAACAAAAGTCGATATCTCAGGTCTCACTGCTCCCCCTCCCTTCACAATGATGTTTCCACACGCACATTAGATGCTTCAATACAAAAGATGGGATCAGTCAGTTTATTGCAGCTAATGTACATGTGGTTTCCTGAAACAGTAAGTGAGAGTCTAAAAAAAGTCCCAGTTGTCAGCGTGAAAGTTGATTTCTAAATTTTATAAGTATTTTTTTAATTGGACAGATGGGCGTCATGTATTAAAAGGGGTTACCTGGGACTAAGGTATTGATGACGTATTCTAAAGGGGGCTTTACACGCAGCGATATCGCAAGCGATGTCACTGGTGAAAGCACCCGCCCCCGTCGGTTGTGCGTCATGGGCAAATCGCTGCCCGTGGTGCACAACATCGTTAGGACCCGTCACACGGGACTTACCTGCCTAGCGACGTCGCTGTGACCGGCGATCCGCCTCCTTTCTAAGGGGGCGGTTTGTTCGGCGTCACAGCGGCGTCACTAAGTGCCCGCCCAATAGAAGCGGAGGGGCGGAGATGAGCGGGCGTAACATCCCGCCCACCTCCTTCCTTCCTCATTACCAGCGGCTGCAGGTACGGTGATGTTCCTCGTTCCTGCGGTGTCACACGTAGCGATGTGTGCTGCCGCAGGTATGACAAACAACCAGCGTCCTGCACCAGCAACGATATTATGAAAACGAACGACGTGTCAATGATTAGGTGAGTATTTTTGATCGCTAACACTCGCTCGGAGCTGTTACACACAACGACGTCGCTAACGATGCCGGATGTGCGTCACGGAATCCGTGACCCCGGCGATATATCGTTAGATACGTCGTTGCGTGTAACGGGGCCTTTAGTATAGGTCATTGGTATCCAATCGGGGATTCTGACACCCGATACCCCCACTGATCAGCTGTTACAAGGTCCTGTGTTGGCCAGAGGTACAGAGTATATAGAGCCGGGTCCCTGTACTTTGTGCAGTAACATAGTGACGGCTCCAGCTCTACTATTGCCGTAACCTGCCGATGGTTGCCACACAAGCCCATTGTAGCCAAATACTATAGTTGTTCTCTCATTAAAGTGCTTGGAATATGTTGACGATATAGAAATAAAGATGACTATTTGTGAAAATGACTTCTGCCAGTAACAGCGAGACTCTCCTCCAGGAATTCGATCCTCCCAGTGAAGGGCAAGTGATTGACGGAGGAGCGCGTCATGACCCCATCCGGGCGCTCTTGGCCAAATTAAATCAGGATCCTGTTGCGCGGCGAGAGGTTTTCTACCATCCCGAGGTAAGACGCCGTCTTCTTTGCAGCGTATGGCACGGTAATAGGGCTATGTAAGACGATCGGCGCTAGTACTCCTGTGTGGGTTTCTTCATAGGGGTCACGTTTAGTGCGTTTACGTCTCTTTTATTAGTATTTATTACGGAGCCTTGTTATATCTGCACATATACGGCCTCGTTACATCATTCCGGACATTTACTGATCGCTTTTAAGCTGGTGTCACACTAAACGACAGCGACAACGACGTCGCTGTTACGTCACCATTTTCGGTGACGTAACAGCGACCTTGTAAGTCGCTGTTATGATCGCTGCTTAGCTGTCAAACACAGCAGAAGCAGCGATCATAACGTCGCTGTGCTACATGTGCAGAGAGCAGGGAGCCGCGCTTAGCGCTGGCTCCTTGCTCTCCTGCAGCACACATCGGGTTAATTAACCCGATGTGTGCTGCAGCTACATGTCACAGTTCAGAGAGCAGGGAGCCGCGCTTAGCGCTGGCTCCTTGCTCTCCTGCAGCACACATCGGGTTAATTAACCCGATGTGTGCTGCAGCTACATGTCACAGTGCAGAGAGCAGGGAGCCGCGCGCACTGCTTAGCGCTGGCTCCTTGCTCTCTTTGCTACAGTATGCATCGGGTTAATTACCCGATGCGTACTGCAGCCACATGTCACAGTGCAGGAGCCGGCACTGGCAGCAAGAGCGGAGGCTGGTAACCAGCGTAAACATCGGGTAACTAGGGAAAGGTCTTCCCTTGGTTACCCGATGTTTACGCTGGTTACAGCTTACCGCAGCTGCCAGTGCCGGCTCCTGATCGCTTCATTTCGTCGCTCTCTCGCTGTCACACACAGCGATGTGTGTGTCACAGCGGGAGAGTGACGACCAAAAAATGAAGCTGGACATTCAGCAACGACCGGCGACCTCACAGCAGGGGCCAGGTCGTTGCTGGATGTCACACACAGCGACAGCGACGGGACGTCGCTGCAACGTCACAGAAAATGGTGACGTAGCAGCGACGTCGTTGTCGTCGTCGTTATGTGTGACACCAGCTTTAGTGTCTTTCTTGACGCGTTTATTTACTTAGCTTTTTATTGTCTTTGCTCTAGAGCTCCGGGGATGAGAACAGCATGGGGGAAATCAGCGAGGGTCAGAGGCCATGTCTGACACCAGCAGCCGAGCAGATCCTAGAGGGACATCCTGCGTATATGGACCGAGGTCAGCGAACGATGCATCCATCACCCCATGGACCACAAATGAATATACCAGGTCATATACATTAGTTTTTTTGGTATTTTTTATGGTGTTACTTCAATACAACCAACATATTCTGTAGTGCTGTAAGGAGACGGACTCCAGATCCTGTCCCCAATATTATTTACACATTGCTAGTCTTTAGAGGTTTCTGTGGCTTTTAATATCCCTGGCCTTGCCTTAGGGCATCAATATCGGATCAGTGGGGGTCTGTTGTCCATCACCCTCACTGATCCGCTGATGCGAGTACAGCGGCGCTGCAGCTTCTTCACTGTATACAAGCACAGCAGATAGTGGCTATACCGGGTACTACAAGCCTCAGCCGCTCAGCCCCATATCCGCGAATGGGTGTGATATGCAATACCAGACGCAGCTCTTATTAAATGTGCTTGTAACGAAGAAGCCGAAGCACCACTGACCTTCAATGAGACGACCGAGGGGGTGCTATGTCAGACCCCAGTATATCTGGCATCTGTGTGAACATAGCCTAAATGTTTAAAGATGGCTGTATGGAACCAAATGTACAATACCGAGAGACAAGGATATACTGCCATACCAAAAAACTAGAAATCATGTCCATTTACTGGTAAAAAAAATGTGCAGTGATGGACATATCCCCCTTTAAGTCTGTCATTTGACAAGTGTCCTGTCAAAATGTAGGTCTGCCGAACAATATCATGTAAAAGTTTAAATTACTGTACGGGGTCTGTATACATATGGTATAACAGGGTGTCAGTCCATCTGGCGGACCTCGCAGCTCCCATGTGGGTGTCATCCAGGCTTTCTAAATGCCATTCTTCCCCGTGATTCATGACCCCTCCTTATGATTGGTACATCAGCTGTTCAGGACCTAGAAATCAGTCGTTGGCCCCTTTGGACACTGGATTTGGCAGCAATGTTGTCATGTAGCTTTTTGATTAAAGGGGTGTTCCAGTAATATCAGGTTTAAAGGGTTTTTTACATAATTGGAAGGTGGCTTCCAAACGCTCTTATATACCAAAAACACCCAACAGAGCAGCTACCTATACTCTCCGAATTCAGCGCTGGCTCGTCTACTTCAGAGGAACCGCTAAGCTTGGTGATTGTCTGCAGTGGTGATACTCACTGTCACCGCTGCAGCCAAAACACCAAGACCTGAGCCGGCGCTGGACCTGGGGAGGGCAATTAATAACCTGCTCTGTTTATTGTTTTAGGTTTGGAGTCCACTTTCCTTAAAGTGTTAAAACCTCTTTAACCCCATTCCACTGGATAGGTGAAACCTGTAGATGGCCGAGCCCTGTCTGTTCTCCAGAACGTGTGACCACCTCTAGAAACTGACGAAGAGGGCAGAGGAAATCAGCTATGTATATCAGTTCTATACAGGGCAAGTGTGGACCACTATCACCCATGAAAGGATCACGCGGGAGCCCCAGACTGGTAATTAGGCCTGAACCGATACAGCAGTTATTGACTATGCACCCTTCATTTCGGCCCATCAGTTGGGCTGTAGACCTTGGACGTGGCGCTCTCCATGTCCTTGGGCAGTAAAATGGTGGTTTCTCGTGGTTTATCTAGGTGACCGTTCCCAGGCAGTCCATAGATACACATCTGTATGCAGCCGTCTACTACACAAGAGGGCGGTCACATAGGAAATCAGGTCAGCGCCATCTTTATCCTTATATATGGGTGAGTGCCCCGTCCAATAGTCCTATTCTTTCGCAGGTAGAAAAGCTTGAAGACCTTGGGTAAGTTTAGGGCTTCACAAAACACTAACATTATGGGTTTTTTAAGAAATTTAGGTCCAATCCCTTTAAGGATATAACAATGAAACGCCACAGTTACATTGGGCAATATCTTGGCAGAAGAGGCCGAGTCGCGGGCTTACATTTTACATTTGCTGGTAATTATTTTTTCTTCATTTTAAACATGTACTCGTCCACTAAAAGAAAGCGTTCCCTCCCCAGGAGAGAGCCAGGGAGACGCCGGTAATATTAGTTCTGGGCCAATGAGTCTCGGTGATCTGGAATCTCAGCTTTTGCCCGCTTATTATCCACATGCCGAAGATTTGCACCAAATTCCAGCTGCGGCCAGAAACACCTCACAGGTGAAGACATGAATGCTTTGTTCTGTACTGACATTTTTTCTTTCCCCCACATGTGTTTTATATTTTGCTCTATTCCTACTCCTGGAACAAACAAGGGCCCTTCAGTACCGAACGTTTTATAGCCTCCGCCAGAAGAGAAACCCTAATTATTCCGCTTCAGTCGGGGAATATGAAAAGGAACGTCTGTTTCTGGAATGACAAGTGGAGTATTTGTCGGGAAAGATTTCAATTCCGTCTTATATTTAATGTTGAGTTGCATGAAACGGCCGATATAATCTACCTATACATTAGGCTCCTATATGAAAGGCGGCACGTCAGAAGCTGGGTCACCGCGGCTCCATGAGATGGGGTCCGAGTAGGGAAGCTTCCTGCCGTGCGTCTTCACCTAATAGCATGGAGTCTTCCATATTTCTTCTTCTTAATGACAAAGTGCAGCCTTGAATGTGATTTTGGCCAATGTTTAAGGCTAGTTTCACACTTGCGTTGAACGGCATCCGTTGCATTGCGTTGTGTGACGGATGCAATGGATGTGTTGCATATAGTGGCACAACGGATCGTACAAAACAACAGAATCTTTTTTTTTTTTTTTTTCTTTACAGTTTTTTCGGTGGCAGACTATTGTGAACGATCAGCTGATCGCTCACAGCAGCCGGCTACCGGGTGATCAGCCGATCGCTCACAGCAGCCGGCTACCGGGTGATCAGCCGATCGCTCACAGCAGCCGGCCGCCGGGTGATCAGCCGATCGCTCACAGCAGCCGGCCGCCGGGTGATCAGCCGATCGCTCACAGCAGCCGGCCGCCGGGTGATCAGCCGATCGCTCACAGCAGCCGGCCGCCGGGTGATCAGCCGATCGCTCACAGCAGCCGGCCACCGGGTGATCAGCCGATCGCTCACAGCAGCCGGCCTCTGGGTGATCAGCCGATCGCTCACAGCAGCCGGCCACCGGGTGATCAGCCGATCGCTCACAGCAGCCGGCCTCTGGGTGATCAGCCGATCGCTCACAGCAGCCGGCCACCGGGTGATCAGCCGATCGCTCACAGCAGCCGGCCACCGGGTGATTCGCCGATCGCTCACAGCAGCCGGCCACCGGGTGATTCGCCGATCGCTCACAGCAGCCGGCCACCGGGTGATCAGCCGATCGCTCACAGCAGCCGGCCGCCGGGTGATCAGCCGATCACTCACAGCAGCCGGCCACCAGGTGATCAGCCGATCGCTCACAGCAGCCGGCCGCCCGGTGATCAGCCGATCGCTCACAGCAGCCAGCCACCGGGTGATTCGCCGATCGCTCACAGCAGCCGGTCGCTGGGTGATCAGCTGATCGCTCACAGCAGCCGGTCGCCGAGTGATCAGCTGATCGCTCACAGCAGCCGGTCACTGGGTGATCAGCTGATCGTTCGGCCGCCAAGAATGTGTGCGAGGGGCAGAGTGTTGGGTGGGTGGAGCCGAGCGGGGCAATGGCGCTGAGGACGTCAGTGCTGCGGGGACTGCATTGCTGGGGACGTGAGAGTGTGTGTGTGTGTGTGTGTGTGTGTGTGTGTGTGTGTGTGTGTGTGTACGTACATGCGGAGTGCGGGAGGGGGCGGAGTCGAGCGGGGAAGTGTCGGGCTCCCTGCACACGTAGCCAGGGTAAATATCGGGTAACTAAGCAAAGCACTTTGCTTGGTTACCCAATATTTACCTGGGTTACCAGCGTACACCGCTTAGCTCTGGCTCCCTGCACACGTAGCCAGGGTAAATATCGGGTAACTAGGCAAAGCGCATTGCCTAGTAACCCGATGTGTACCCTGGTTACGTGAGCAGCGAGCCAGAGTCGTCCATACAAGTCTATGGGAAGCAGCCAAATCCGTTAACAGATTCCGCTGTTTTTTTCCAAAACGGCGGATTTCAGCTGAAGAAAAACAACGCAAGTGTGAAACTAGCCTAACACGGATTAGTGTCCAGTCTTCTGGTTGCTGTCCCATCACAAAAAATATAGGGGTTTTCCAGATTGATAACTTAGGACAAATCGTCAGTATCTGATCGGTGGGGTCTGACACCCAGCACCCTGCGTGTCGCAGCTTTCTAATGTTACCATATCAGCCCTTGCCCTGCTTGATAGTAAGTGCGTTAAGTTCTCAGGCTATTGAAAAAATATGGCTGAAATCCACCAAAACCTCAAAATTATATGTTTGTGCACCTAGGAACACTGATTTATAAGTAAAAGGTTGTGTTTTCAGGAGCGTACCTATTCCAGTTCCTACTTCCCAATGGGGCTCTGCACTACTAATGACTCCTTGGCTAGGTCCTTCCCGGAGGGATATCTGGCTATTTTCTGTGTCGAGACTCCTAATGGAGGCTCCACGGACCTTTTTTGATTTGCTACTAATGACTGATGGCATGATTGCTCTTCTTGCGCATTCTCCTAGCAGTAGTAGCTTTGCCTTTGAAGCATCGGAGGGGCCCAGGGGCACTGAAACCATCCAGATCCAGAAATCCAGCCTGATTGAGAGCAGCGCTTACAAGCTCTAAAGGAAAGAGCTTCCAACGCTGCAACCCTTGACTATGAGACTGGCAGTAAACTATACACTGAACAATCCTTCATAAATGACTTAATGACAAAATGTATAATAGGTGGAGGATGGTTGAACTAGATGGACCTAGGTCTTTTTTTTTTTAACCTATGTAACTATTCTTGAGAACAGAGAGAACCTTTATAAGGTTACTTGTATTTTAGAAGCACTTTGTGATTTTACCAACTGAAGATGAGACTCCTGTAAAGATAAAATGCACAAAAGGGAACTTGGTAAATAGATATAATGCTTCACCTATGACCCTGATTCCCTGCCTGTATTATTCTCCAGAGCTGCATTCGCTATTGGGTATGAACACTCAACGTCTTTTTCAGGCAGAATCCACCTGAAAATGAAGATTGTGCACAGCAATGTGAAAACGACATTTAATGTGCACGTGTTTCGTCTTATGTCGCTTTTAACCACTTCAGCATTTGAAAATGGTGAAGGGCTTAAAATAAGCCACATGCCCATTCTTTATAGAACTGAGCCACCGCTAAAAATGGCGACAAGACGCCTGCAAAGCTGCTCCAGGCATAAGACCACTGAAGTGGCTTCTCCTAGGAAAGTCTCAATAATGAAAGTCTCAAGACAATATGTGCAGACCTGGCCGGGATCCCTGGAAAGTCTCTAACAGTCACTGGTGAGCTGTCAAACAGGAAGATCTGGCCAACGATGCAGCAGCGATACGGACCTGCGGAACAACCTCGCTGGTCGTTGGGGACGTGTCACACCGCAGCTATTTGATGACTCACACCTATGTTAGGGGCGTGGTGTTTGGCGCTGAAGCCACCTAGGTGTCCTTTTTACACACCCCCCTCAGCTCCGATTGGTGATCGCTAGGGCGTTCTTATTGGCAACTCCGAGCTTAGAAAGATTGGTAAAAGTGGCACTTGTATATCCTTTGTTCCTGAGCTTATGTTGCTTAGTGGATCTTTGTAGAGTTCTCTGTGCGGCGACTCCACACTGGTTTATCTATACAGCATCAATACAGCTTCAATCAAATGATGCTTACAGTATAGGCTTTATAGTATTGCAGACTGGAGAACTCTCTAATGATCTGCAATCCAGCACGCTCAGGAACAAGGTAGCTTTGAAACAAAGGACGGAAGCGCTAAAGTTGCCGTCTTTTCAGTGAAAGCCGCCCAAACAGAACGCAACAGCGACCACCATTCGGAGGTAAGGGGGCGGGAAAGGGAACGCTATAGCACGCCTACGGGCTGGGTTCTAAGTCGCTAACAATGTCGTTGTAACGGTGTCAAACACACCGATGCATGCTGCGCAGCGGGAAACAAAGGACCAAAAAAAGGTCCTGAACGACTTGTAGCGATCAGCGACCTCACACCGGGGGCCAGGTCGCTGATGTGTGTCACACACTGCAAAGTCGCTGGGGAGGTCGCTATTACGTCATAAAACCGGTGACGTTACAGCGATATCGCTAGCAATGTTGCAGTGTGTAAAGGGGCCTTAAAGTTGCTCCATTTTCCATGTACAGTGGAACCTCGCTTAACGAGTAACCCACTTAACGAGAATTTCGCTTAACAAGTAAATCTTTCTGTAAATTTGTAACTCTGTTTACGAGAAAGCTTTGCTGTACGAGCAAAATCCTCACCGCACACACTTCCGGTTCCGTACATCCACCGTGCTCTGACCCGCTCTTGCAGTCCACACAAACACACACAAGCACGCACAAACACACATGCACGCACGCATACAGTATTATGCTCACCTTACCTTCCGTTCCATTGCTGGACTCCTGGGTCTTGTAGTTCGCCGGTACATCGCGACGAGGGAGGAATCCTCGTGGCGAACTACAAGACCCAGGAGGCCGGCGATGGAACGGAAGGTACGGTGAGCATAATATGTGTGTTTGTGCGTGTTTGTACGTATATGGAATGGCACAACAGGGGACCAGGATGGGACATTGAACAAGTTGTGGAACGAATTGTCTGCATTGCATTATTTCCTATGGGAAATCTTGCTTTGCTGAACGAGTAACTTGGTTAACAAGCACACTCCCAGAACGGATTGTTCTCGCTAAGCAAGGTTCCACTGTATCTTGCTTTTATTATGACCTGTGCACAGTTGCTGAAGGCTGAGCGTACACTATATACAGGAGCGGCGTCTCCCCATGTTGGATTTACCCCACAGTGAACCTCGGTGTATATGGACAGCTCTTAGCCATACGTCAGTGTTTGCATTCCTGTTAGTCGCACACACTGACTGGAAGTCTTACTAATTAGCAGCACCGTGCGATCTTCTCAGTTATATTTAGATAGTCACACACACCAAAGGTGTCAATTTCTGGAAAGTACAGTGCCACAATGGCCATCATGTACTGACAAGCCCTGAACACTCAATGACTGTGCTTATCTATGTAAGTGCAGCATCTAACAGCTCCAGGTCCACTCATTCCAATGGTAAAAAATTGAAAATTGAAAAGATTGTGCCCTTTGGCTAATGAGATCCCCTCCAGAGTAAAATGAGTCACAGCAGATAACCTGCGCAGCACAGACGGCCCCCAGATGTGTTATCTGGAAGGACGCCGGGATGCAGTGACCGCATGGCTTGGGTTACTTCCATTGTCCGGGGTGTGCTGTTTTTAATGGTCCGTTCTTTATGGTCATTTCTGTAAAGGAAGCTGTTACCTGCTGTGAGTTTGCAGGAGGGCAGCATGGGGTGTTTTCATTCTTTTTTTTTTTTTTTTTTTTTAGTATCCCATTCTCATTTGCTTTTTAACACTTTCTCTAATTATCCCAGGGTCCTGGAGAACCTCAAAGAGTGCACCATCCAGCGCCCGCCCGCGTCATACAAGTTGGCGTGAAGTCAAGCGATGATCCACAGCAAGGTAAATGTTTGTCTGAGTTTTCACAGCCAGCGGTTTGGCAGAGGATGTTTTTCTATGCACATGCTAAGTATTCTGAGGCCGGTGTGAAAGCGGATTCTGCCGGGAGGTGTCCGGCTCCCCTATAGGAGGAATGTGGACGCCAGTGCTGCAGAGCGCCACAAGATGGCAGCACGGTTTTGCCTTCACTCTGAGGCCATAGGATATGTTTGGTGGATGCTATGAGTGATTTTTAAGAGTGTTTAAGATTTTCATTTTGTTTCCTAAACTATGAAGTCAGAAGAAGCCTAAAAACATTTTTAAAAAACATTCTTAGGGAATGTGCGCACGCTGCGTTCTGTCAAGTGCAGAAAAAATGCACCCTCTGGCAGACTGGACAACTGTAAACACTGCGTTTGACAAAAAAATGTATCCAAAACGCATGCATTTTTGACAGTGCGGTCCCACTCGGCTCTACTACATCCCCATAGAGCATGGCTGGCTGCGAGACAGAGCCGCGCGATCAGAATGAACTCGGATGAACTTCACCCCACTTCACTGTCATGTGTGTGTGTGCCACAGCCTGATTTGCGGTGACCGGTGAAGGACTTACCGGTGACCACAATTCCCTTGAGTGACTGAAGTGAGCCGTGTGATCAGCGGTGCCGTCACTCAGGTTACCCGCGGCCAGCTGGAGTACTCCACCCGAGACCGCAAATCACCTGAGTGAGCGCACCGCTGATAGCGTGGCTCACTACAGTCACTTGGTTGATTTGCTGTCAAAGGGGGAGGAGTGCACCTGTGGCCGCGGGTAACCTGAGTGACATCACCGCTGATAACACGACTCACTTCAGTTGCTGCGTGGAGCTGGCCGCTCCTGTCAGCTTCCGATGTAGCTGAGCTGAAAGCGTCATGGGACCTCATGTGGATTGCGTCGGACCTGGAGGGCTGTTTGGAGATTAATAAAGTGGTGAACGAGGTGGGTTTTTTTGTCTTTTATTCCAAATGAAGGATTTTTTGGGTGTATGTGTTTATTTTCTTTAACTTATAGATTAATCATGGGGGGTGTCTGATAGACGCCTGCCTTGATTAACATAGGACTTCGTGGCAGCTATGGGCTTCCATTAACTCCTTATTACCCCGATTGCCACCGCACCAGGGTAATCGGGATGAGTCGGGTAGTCTAATGGATAATGCAATTCAGCTGCTGGCTGATATTTTTAGGCTGGCGGCCTCCCCATAAGGTGGTTAATTAAGAAATAACGTCTGGAACACCAATTCTGAGTCTGAACTGGGTGCAAAAACCTAGAAAATCTAGACTATATGGAGAGAAGGTATGCACACCAGTGACTATGTAAGGGGAATATATGAAAAGCAGAAACTGCTGTGTGAATACTGACATGAAAAATCCAATAGCTATATGTAAGAATGAAAATATGAACAAATGGAATCTGCATTACTGCCATGAACATATGAATCAAGAGAAATTTAGCTACTGAATTAGCTCATTGAATTGTGAACCCGGCCCCACCCAATAGCCAGTCCACATTATACACATAAGGTGGGGATTCCTAATCCTGAGAATACCAGCCATCAGCTGTGTGGCTTTACCTTGGCTGGTATCAAAATTGGGTGGGACCGCATGTCGTTTTTTTTTTTTTAAATTATTTATTTTACTGCACAATATAGACCCACCCACCGGCGCCTGTGATTGGTTGCAGTGAGACAGCTGTCACTCAGCATGGTGGTCGTCTGAATGCAACCAATCATAGGGGCTGGTGAGCAGGGGAAGCAGTGAATATGAGATGGAATAATGAGCGTCCGGCATTTTCAAAAGCTGGAAAAGCCACCGGAGCACTGTGACAGATGTGCAGCATTGCGCCGGTGATCGGTGAGTATGAGAGAGGGGGAGAGACCGACCAACGGACAGAGAGAGGGACAGAGAGACTGACATAGACAGAGGCCGACAAAGAGACAGACCGAAAGACCTGCGTTTGTTTGTCAAAAAATCTTGCAGAACGCAACAAAAATGCAGTGCAAGTGCACAGGTAAACATTTTGGTTGCGTTTTGACACACCTCATTGATTTCAGTGGGTGGAAAATGCAACCAAAACGCACAAAAGAAGCGACATGTTGCTTGTTTAAATGCATCGATTTTGTCAAATATTTGGCATCCAAAACACTGCGTTTAAAAAACCAAGGTGTGCTTGGAATTTGAAGACTTCTCATAGACTTTGCTGGGGAAGCAGAACACATGCATTTTGACAATGACACAGTCCAGTTTTAAACGGCAGCCAAAACTCAGGAAATAATGCAACGTGCGCACATGGCCTTAAAGTCATGCCATTGCAACAAAAACATAGACTGTGTAAAACGTCTGCGGTAGTGCATGACACTGGTGTGCTATCATTGAATCCCAGTGACGCGCACCTATCCCAAGCCCTGCACCAGGCACAAGGTAGAGTATGAGATTTGCTCACTCAGAGTGTACATTTAAGATCAGTTTTTATGGCCAGTTGTTTTTATCTACCCCCTATCAAAATGGTCTATTAGAGCATATGGACCTCACTGAGAGGGGTCCGATGGCGGGCAGCGTACAAAACAAACAGTGGTCCTGCTCTAGAGGACTCTCCATTACTTGCAATAGTGCTTTGTGCTATTATTCTGTATGTTAGACGTTGCCAGTTCATCATGGCTTTAGGACCCAAAAAGTGACAATCTGTCAAAAAAATAGACTGAGTGACCCAAAATCCATTCCCTGGAGGTGTGAAGTCTCCGTTCACTATGGCTGTACTTATTCCTTACTATAATGGTTTACTCTCAGATAGTGATACATGGACATGTCCTTTCTGCTTGTACGTAGTCGGCAATGTTCGGACCGGCCGGTGGGTCTCCTGAGCTGAATTCACCAGCCTCACGTACAGTATGTCTGAGGTTATCCCGTTGGGATCAGGAGACCATGAAACATGGACATATAAATGCAACCTAAATAACTCCTTTTATTACTAAAGCTGGTCATACTTATACGACTGCTGACATCCCACTGCTCATTTGGCCATCAACCTTCTTCCCACTCCCCAGTTGACAATTGGTATGGCTGAATATTTGTGTGTTCAAAGGGGAGAGAGGAGAAAGTGCTGCCTGACAGCTGTGGCAGGGTTTATCTTCTGAAGAACAAAAGGGTTAAAATCCCAATTATATGACCATTATCTCCCCAGACCTCATCTGTCCGAGAAGTTTCGGGAGATCTACACACACATTAGATTGTCAGCTGATCCCGCAAATATAATTTCAGACTTATGGGGCCGACCTACATAAAGAGATCAGAATCTGGTTTCCGATCAACAATTTTGCAATGATCAGAACAATTTGTATACAACAAATTAAGGCGACCATCCCTATTGTGACTTATGACCACTCCTGCTGCACTTGTGGGCAGTGCCAGACAAGGGGACCTGAAGATGTCTCCTGGATCAGCAGATAAGGTTACAATTAAGAAAGATATAGACAGGGAGCCTGACTGTGGTCAAAGTGTGAAAGTAGCCTTGTGAGAGGAGAGGGGAACCATGCTGGGGAACCAAGGAATGAGAGGGGAACCATGCTGGGGAACCAAGTAACGAGAGGGGAGCCATGCTGGGGAACCAAGGAACGAGAGGGGAGCAAAGCTGGGGAACCAAGGAACGAGAGGGGAGCAAAGCTGGGGAACCAAGGAACGAGAGGGGAGCCATGCTGGGGAACCAAGGAACGAGAGGGGAACCATGCTGGGGAACCAAGTAACGAGAGGGGAGCCATGCTGGGGAACCAAGGAACGAGAGGGGAGCAAAGCTGGGGAACCAAGGAACGAGAGGGGAGCAAAGCTGGGGAACCAAGGAACGAGAGGGGAGCAAAGCTGGGGAACCAAGGAACGAGAGGGGAGCCATGCTGGGGAACCAAGGAACGAGAGGGGAGCCATGCTGGGGAACCAAGGAACGAGAGGGGAGCCATGCTGGGGAACCAAGGAACGAGAGGGGAGCCATGCTGGGGAACCAAGGAACGAGAGGGGAGCCATGCTGGGGATCCAAGGAATAAGAGAAAAACCATGCCAGGGGATCAAGGGAGGAGAGGGGAACCATGCCAGGGGATGAGAGGGCAGAAAGCAATAGAGATGGGTGTTCAATTGCCGCGCCAACAGATCACTCGTTCAGATGATGAAGACCAATGTCACTTTATTTGCATATAGGTCTACGCGTTTCAGGAGCACCTGCTCCCTTCCTCAGGACCGTCAGGTTAAAAATAACATTTGATGAGATTTGATGTTATTTTTAACCTGACGGTCCTGAGGAAGGGAGCAGGTGCTCCTGAAACGCGTAGACCTATATGCAAATAAAGTGACATTGGTCTTCATCATCTGAACGAGTGATCTGTTGGCGCGGCAATTGAACACCCTTCTCTATTGCTTTCTGTTATCTGCCACTGGGTGGCTGCAGCCGTGGATCGTGTTGTACATGCACATATAGTAGTTGTGACTGTCACAACTACATCAGGTGAGTAAGATTACTCCCCCCTCCCCACCCCACACATATTGGAGTAAGACCCTATTTGCGCTTGTTTGTCCACAGTTCTTTTCTATAGGGATGAGAGGGGGAAGCCATGCCGGGGCAAAAAATAATGGGGACGTCTTTAATTTGGAAATTACAGGTTGACCATGGGGAGGTGGCTACTTATGGATTTATGTTTGCTTGTAGGTAGCAGCATGGATTTTTCTGTAGTCCTAGTCTGGGCCTGGTTCGGAGTGACATGCTCATGTAATGCCAGGCACTGTTCTCAGAGCAGAGATGGTTAGAAAGTCCATACAAATGAATGGGGATTTTGACCACCTCTCCCCTGAAGTAGGGAGCATCGGGACACCATCTTTGAGATACATGTAGGTCCCATTGGTTGGACTCACATCTACTATATCCTGTGGATACGCCAGAAATGGAGGGGTGGCAATATCTATGAGGTTTCATGATGGCGATCTGTCGGAAGTCCACACAATGAGGACCCCCTCCCCAGCTGCGTGTTTTGCCCCATTAGCAGGACTCCACTACATTTGACATCCAATGATCTTTCCATGTAATAAGGGCTTTTCCAATATGATAACTGCCCCTTTAAGGATATGCTACTGAAATCCGCAGTGGTCACTAGCCGCCTCCATGGAACCGTACATGGAGATTCTGATGATTTATTAATCTGTATTATTCCTTAAATGACATTTATAAATCTACTTTATAATTAATAGAAAAATATTCTGATGTTTTGTAGACAAACTGGAGACTTTGGTAGAATTTATGTCTAATTTTGGGCTTTGTGGCACCGGGGAATCTTTTCTCCAGTTTATGCAGCTGTTTTCGCTGATTTAATGCTCTATTATTTATGTGGTGGTGAAACCTCAGAGACTCTGTAATAAGTTTTCCATTTTTTCTATATCTGACCAGTTCTCATTCATGTGAGGCTGTATGGGGGGACGGAGACCCGGAGATTAATGATGTGGACGAGGACATCATGGATCGTGTTTTCCTATCGCCGTCCACCAAGAAACGTGTACTTATTAATTACGTGAATATACCACTACAACCATTTATACAAACCCCCTTTAACCATTGTGCACATGAGACTCCGGCCTGTATTGTATTTAATGGAAATGGACACTTTGGGGGGCAATTCTTTCTCCTTTTTTTTTTATTCTATTCCCCATTGACTTGCATTGCACATGCTATTCGGAATGAATGCGCGAGTATTAGACAGTGCTCGTTATGAGTATAGCGAGTACGAATAGTTAGGTACTCGCTGAACCCTAGTTATAGACTCTCCATTCTAAACATGCTCACTGATAGGGTCTCAGTTAACTCATTCTGAAGTCAGCAATAGACCGTGCACTACAAAGGAGTATTTCTGGCAACTGTTTTATGATCAGCTGAGAGATATGGGGTTCAGGACCCTAAGAGGATAGAAATCTTTAAGATACCAACATGTTTTCCATCATTTTACAACCACGTGGCCAGGTGACATGTTTCATGTGTATAGGAGTTGATCGGATCGGCTGTTGGTGTTCTCAGTCTCATATATGCCTACGCTGGCAGTAAAGTTCAGGTCAGGAGATTCTTGGATAGTCCATGCATCAGGGTCCATACTCAGCCACACACGCAGATATGTGAATGCGGCATTTGCAAGAGCTGATAACCATTGAATTAGGATTCATAAGAACGCCTATCAGCCCATCGCTCAGCAGCACATCACCAGAATAAATGCATCATGTGCTGCTGATAACGTGATGAGGACAAGACCATCGTAATAACGATCGTTCAGTTCCAATCAGTTTTTGTTAGGCTGATAAACGCCAAATGACTTGTATATATGTGATCACTAGTGATGAGCGGGCACTACCATGCTCAGGTGCTCAGTACTCGTAACTAGTGATGAGCGGGCACTACCATGCTCAGGTGCTCTGTACTGGTAACTAGTGATGAGTGGGCACTACCATGCTCAGGTGCTCAGTACTCGTAACTAGTGATGAGCGGGCACTACCATGCTCAGGTGCTCTGTACTCGTAACTAGTGATGAGCAGGCACTACCATGCTCAGGTGCTCAGTACTCGTAACTAGTGATGAGCGGGCACTACCATGCTCAGGTGCTCAGTACTCGTAACTAGTGATGAGCGAGCACTACCATGCTCAGGTGCTCAGTACTCGTAACTAGTGATGATCGAGCACTACCATGCTCAGGTGCTCAGTACTCGTAACTAGTGATGAGCAGGCACTACCATGCTCAGGTGCTCAGTACTCGTAACTAGTGATGAGCAAGCACTACCATGCTCAGGTGCTCAGTACTCGTAACTAGTGATGAGCGAGCACTACCATGCTCAGGTGCTCAGTACTCGTAACTAGTGATGAGCGGGCACTACCATGCTCAGTACTCGTAACTAGTGATGAGCGAGCACTACCATGCTCAGGTGCTCAGTACTCGTAACTAGTGATGAGCGGGCACTAACATGCTCAGGTGCTCAGTACTCATAACTAGTGATGAGCGGGCACTACTATGCTCGGGTGCTCAGTACTCGTAACTAGTGATGAGCAGGCAATACAATGCTCCAGTACTCATAACTAGTGATGAGCGGGGCACTACCATGCTCAGGTGCTCAGTACTCGTAACTAGTGATGAGCGGGCACTACCATGCTCAGGTGCTCAGTACTCGTAACTAATGATGAGCAAGCACTACCATGCTCAGGTGCTCAGTACTCGTAACTAGTGATGAGCGGCGCACTACCATGCTCAGGTGCTCAGTACTCGTAACTAGTGATGAGCGGCGCACTACCATGCTCGGGTGCTTTGTACTCGTAACTAGTGATGAGCGGGCACTACTATGCTCGGGTGCTAAGTACTCGTAACTAGTGATGAGCAGGTATTACCATGCTCAGGTGCTCAGTACTCGTAACTAGTGATGAGCGGCGCACTACCATGCTCGGGTGCTCAGTACTCGTAACTAGTGATGAGCGAGCACTACCATGCTCAGGTGCTCTGTACTCGTAACTAGTGATGAGCGAGCACTACCATGCTCAGGTGCTCTGTACTCGTAACTAGTGATGAGCGAGCACTACCATGCTCGGGTGCTCGGTACTTGTAACTAGTGATGAGCGGGCACTACCATGCTCAGGTGCTCTGTACTCGTAACTACTGAGCACTACCATGCTCAGGTGCTCAGTACTCGTAACTAGTGATGAGCGGGCACTACCATGCACAGGTGCTCAGTACTCGTAACTAGTGATGAGCGAGCACTACCATGCTCAGGTGCTCAGTACTCGTAACTAGTGATGAGCGAGCACTACCATGCTCAGGTGCTCAGTACTCGTAACTAGTGATGAGCGAGCACTACCATGCTCGGGTGCTCAGTACTCGTAACTAGTGATGAGCGAGCACTACCATGCTCAGGTGCTCTGTACTCGTAACTAGTGATGAGCGAGCACTACCATGCTCAGGTGCTCTGTACTTGTAACTAGTGATGAGCGGGCACTACCATGCTCAGGTGCTCTGTACTTGTAACTAGTGATGAGCGGGCACTACCATGCTCAGGTGCTCAGTACTCGTAACTAGTGATGAGCGGGCACTACCATGCTCAGGTGCTCAGTACTCGTAACTAGTGATGAGTGAGCACTACCATGCTCAGGTGCTCAGTACTAGTAACTAGTGATGAGCGGGCACTACCATGCTCAGGTGCTCAGTACTCGTAACTAGTGATGAGCGGGCACTACCATCCTCAGGTGCTCAGTACTCGTAATTAGTGATGGGCGGGCACTACCATGCTCGGCGTGCTCAGTACTCGTAACTAGTGATGAGCGGGCACTACTATGCTCGGGTGCTCAGTACTCGTAACTAGTGATGAGCGGGCACTACCATGCTCGGGTGCTCTGTGCTTGTAATGAGCAG